>NC_090806.1:44877552-45230052 GCF_036512215.1 Solanum lycopersicum | reverse complement strand
TATATGTCTTAGAGAGGTACATTAATGCAATTGATCTTGATTGTGGATTGAATGAACAAAAAACATGAAAGTGAGACCATGGAAAGTGCGATTTCTGCTGACGAAATAAAACTATATGTAATGTGAGCCAAATATTATGGGGGAGAAGAACATGATGAAGGTAATGTACTATTTAACCTTGGTGCGACTACGTTCGTTTTTCATATTCAAGGAATTGCATCAAATCTAACTTCTGGGGGAGAAGAGCATGATTAAGGTAATTTACTATTTAACCTTTGTGCCAATACCTTCGTTGTTCATGTTTAAAAAATTGCATTAAATCTCAATGTATGGGATCCCAGAATTAGTTCTGAGTTCCAGATTCTAAAAAGTTCTATATAAGTTTGTAAAGGCACGTGCCCATGCATTTTTTGATTAAATTAAAAAAACCAAGATTTTCTTACATGTGAAATTGTATGATTGGGAGCATGTAGGCGGTGTTAAAATGAATGTTACAAGTAGTGGTAATGTGATTACCCCTCGTGTAACTTATAGGATATTGTGGAATCTTATGTTGAGGTTTTCTCTCATACTCACCTTGAAGAACAATACATGATTTCTCAACTAAGGTATGTTACTGGTTGAATAAAATTGTGCTGCTCTGGATAACCTTATATAATAACTTTGATATGTTGGCCGATGGTCATCAGTTATTACGAAGATTAGTCCACTTGGTACTTGTACAGGTAATGCAATAATTCAAATGATGTACTGTTTCTAGTTGGGAATTCCTAAATCAACCATAATAAAGTGGCATCAACATAGCAATAGTTTGGCTTTATCTACTTTTAGTACAGAAGGATGGAAGTGAAAGGTGGAAACAAATCTCTTAAATCTTTAACATACGCTGCAGTATCTCAAATTAATAGAGTACTCTCAGTTTGAAAATGAAAATGCCTATAATGTGATAATTGCAGCTAGGCTTGGTCGATCAACTTTTGTGCAAAATATTTTTGATGTAAATTCACATATAAACATATTTATCTTGTTGATGGAAGATGTTAATTCTCATTGCTATATATCATGACTATAAATAGATGCGAAGAAGTTTATAAGAACAACTTACTTGCTTTAAAAAATTTTAAGAAGATAATACTACAATTTATGCGTAACTCTAACCTTGAAGACAAGGTTCTTTTTAAGGCATCTAGTATTTTTATCAACGCGGATGATGCCCGAACTGCTGGGCCTGGGGCTAACCTATGCAGAGGCCCAAGACTTAGACACCCCAATACTAGATTTGATTTGGATCCAAGTTAAGAATATAGTTTATATTGTTTCCATCTACGATTTTGGAAAATTATGCGTGAAGTGGAGAAACTGTCTGCTCCTCTCATATTCTTTCTAGAATCTTAGCTTCTCATCCCATTCTTATCTCCATCTCTACTTAATTTATATTTCAATATCTCTCCTTGTAATTCAAGGTTTTTCATTGTAATTTGGTTATCTTTTTATATTATAATGTTTACATATTTGTGTTGAAAATTTGGGTTTGTTTCACCATACTTTTTTTCAATGAATTTTTCATAGGAAATAGTGTTGTCTTTAAAATTCTTTTGTTTGCTGAATGAGATATGCATATTCTGGTGAAATAACATACAATGTCAAATTTTTTTAGTTGGAAGGATATTTGAAAAGAAAAGTATGCCTATGTGATAATCTACGAATAGGTTTTACTCCTTTTGGCGAATAAAGTCGAAAAACTTTTGTATTTTATACTCCATATAAAATTTTATTGTGCCTAATTTTCAAAGACTAAAAACTTCTGCAGTTTTCTATTCTATATTAATTAGATTGTGCAATTGATTTAAAAAAATATGAAAACTTCACCTAATAAGTTAGTGTTGTACGTTTGGTTTTGTACTCCGTTTAAATTTTAAAAAGATTGAAGTGTCATAAAAACTTCTCTGACATTCAAATTCATTTTGTTGACTTTTTGAAAAATATAAAATATGATTTTTAAATATATATAAATTTTAAAAAAATTAATTTCATTGTTAATATTGTAAATACTAAGTTGTATACTTAATTGTGATATAAAGAAAACCAAAAAGACTAGTACTTTAGTCATTGATTTTGTTCGTATGGTAGCTGCCTCTATGAAATAAACTTTGATATTGTGTAAAGATTGTAAAAGAGAATAGAAACACTTTAATCCTTTTGTAGAATAATATTCCAAAAAGAGATTTAATGCTTTCAATGGCAAATTTAATATATAGTGGAGAAAAAATAAGTGCTAACAATGTTTATATTAAATAGATCTGTACTAAGTACAAAAAAATATTTGTGAGAGAAAAACTACCTCACAGAGGTATTTCAAACTTTACATTTTTATTTGTTCTTTCTTTCTTGAGTCAAACTGTTTGTGACATGAACACTTAGGACATGTCAATTACAAAACATTTTGTAATGAAAGCTGATCAATTTATAAATTGTCTAAATTTGTGTGCCAAAAATTAAAATGTCAAATTTATGTTGAATCTTAGTATGTTAAGAATTCTTCTAAATCTGTGTAAAGGAATTCTAATTTCTTAAGGTTAATTTATACAGCCATTTGTGATATGAAATCAACACTATCTCAGGATGAGAAAAAGCATGTGATAATTTTTATTAACCATTGCATTAGACACTATTATGTCTATTTATTGAAGTAGAAATTCAGTTGTAACAAAAACATAATCATAGTTATAGGGTTGGAGAGTTTAAATCTTCTTTTGTCGAAATATTTTTGGTAAGTGAAATTATCCATAAAACTACTTCATACACACCTTAATCTAAAGGAATTATAGGCTAAAAATAATCTTCTAATGAAATAAGGGATGCATTACTAATAAGTTTGTTTTTACCATGAAACTTGTGTGGAAAATGAAACAACAAAAAGTATTGTTCCTACAAAAAGAAATCAATGAAAAGGTTTTTTTCAGGACACAATCTTTTTCATATTAGAAATGAAAAATAAGGAAGTCCAATTTGAAATATTCCAAGGTGTTCGAGTGTCTAGCAAAATTCCAAGTTCCTATGCCAAAAGGATCAACATCGGACCTAAGAATGTGAACTGTAAAATTCGACGTGAGTACTCTAGTGAAGATTCTAACAAGACCTTGAAAAAAACAAACGGATATTATACTTGATGAATGAATTTAGTGGAACTGTAAATATCAAAGGACATCTACTTCATTAAAATTTTATTTTGTAACATTTCTTGTTGAGAGTGAGTCATATATTTTTAATCAAGTTATATCTTCTGCGAACTACATCTTTGGAAAAGAGATCGTCAATATTGAGATTGATTAAATCTTTAGTAATCATACTGTGATGCTGATTGATCTCCATTTCTGCATTACATGACCTTCAAATTCATTAAATGGATGTGAAAAGAACTTCTTAATTGGAGAATTGGGGAAATATATTTACATGGAACAACCTGAGAGTTTCATGGTTCGTGGGTGCAAACTTGTTAAGTCACTTATGGAATAAAACAAGCACCGAAATAATGATACTTTATATTTTACCAAACCATGTCGACAAATGAATTTAGAAGTAATGAAAGTGATAAAAATGTTTATATTAAAGATACTCCAAATCACAAGGTCATTGTTTTTTTTATGTTGATGACATTCCAATCATTAGAAAAGACACTTATGAGATAGATACTCAGAAACATAGGCAAGAAATAAATTTTATAATATATTCCTAGTGTGATCTTAGGTTTAAGAATTCTTAAAAATCCACAATGTTTAGCATTGTCATAGTCTTAATACATTGAAAATTTACTTGATAAGTTAAAGTATTTAGAGTTTGGTTCTTCCAAGATTCCGATAAATGTGTGCTTTTAACTTTAAAAGAATAAAGGTGAAAGTTAGTCAAAATTGGTTATGGTAGAGCATTGAAAGTATGATGCATATCATGATGTATACGCAATCATATATAGTATATGTTATTAGTGATTGAGTCGGTTCATTGGTTATCCTAATCAAACTCATTAGATAAAAATTAAAATATTTTAGGGTATTGAAAACATAATCAATTTTATGTGTTCATTATAACAAATATGCAACAACATCGAAAAACTATAGTAATGCTAATCGGTTCACAAGTAAAATGAATTCATGAAAGGATATGTATTTACTCTTAGTGGAGGATGAATTTTTTTGGTGATCTTCCAAATAGTCGTTTATCGCTCTCTCTAAAATAGAATACGAATTTATCTCTCTAGATGAAGCTGGTTATAAGTTTAATGGCTCCAAAATTTCGTGAATGATATTGTTTTGACCCAAATATTTGGCATCAGTGTGCACACACTTTGATAGTAAAGACGCAATATGTAGGTCATAAAACATGATGTAGAATGGAAACCCAAATGTCAAAGCCCGGATTAACTCATAATGGTATGCCTACTGTAATCTTCTAATTTAGTGACTACTATAGGGAAATGGTTGAGGAGTGTCGATACACGATTATTGGCAAGTTTCTTTAAACAAGGGCTAACATAAAACATATTCAGTGAATCTTTTCTGAAAATATCTTTCTCGAATGTGACATTAAAATAGGTGCGCATGATTTTTGTACAATCTTTATTCATGTAACAAAGGATGATGATTGTAAAATGATATGTTTCAAAAGGTCAATTGAAATGATTGTACTATTATGTTGCTTAAAAAATGGACCCAAAATTATAGACTAGAGGAAGATTTTCCTATTGTAAGGTTATGGGTCTAATTAAAAATTTTACCATACCACAATCATACATCGTATTATGTGACACAAATAGTGCTAAAAAATTTCAATATAACTGGAATTGCAATAGTGAGGATTTAAGTTTATATTAGGAAGCCAAAACTTAGATCTGTTTGAATTAGCTAGTTGATATTGATAACGCACTAAAAGGTTTCTGTCAAAACTTAAAATATGAGGGTGTTCCCAAGTAGTGAAAACTTTTGGGGCATTTAATCCTTCAATTTAAAGCAATGGAGAGGGAGAAAGAGTCGAAGAACAGGAAATGCTATTAAGAAAAATGACACTATTTGTACAGATGGTACCACAATGGCTAAAAGGATTATTGCTGCTGATTGTAATGATAACTTAGACAATAACTGAGACAATACAATTGCTTCTACATCAAATCAAATAGTATCAAAAGTTGACAATTTCAACTGCCAATGTGACAAATTTCGGGAAAAAAATTTTAAACAATATTTTGCAATACAAAATTCATATTAAAGACATCCAAATAAAGTTCTACACAAGACAATGTCATGGACGGTGTATTTGAAGCACAAAATCAAACGAAGAAGAAATATGAAGAAATTTTTCATGTTTAAAAATAACGAAACGATTACAAAATCAACTACCAAAGAAAAAATTGAGGAGTATTTTTTCAATTGCAGTAACTAAAGCAAAGGAAGAGTTTTTAGTTTAAGATAAATTTGAATTTTTAATTTTACCTACGTTCTTTGAATATTTCAGATATTTTAGGATCTTTAAAATTTTAAATATTCTTAAAAAACATATTGAAATAAATGGAAAGCTATCGAAAATCATTTAAATCCCCTAAACTCATTCAAGTCTTTTACTGATTCTCCACCTCATTTCCTTACTATTAAACCAAGTGTAAGATCTTCTAGTATATTGAGTGTCGATTAAACCACAATCATCAATAAAACTTATGAAGTCCAAGCTCTTTGATAAAGTGTGCGGCACTCAACCCTTTTTCTCATCAGCATTCAAAATAGTATTGTAATCTCTTAACATAGCCCAAGGACCATTAACAATACGACAAATTATCTGAAGACTTCTACATAATCTTATTCTTCTACTAGAGATTCTTTTAGCATATACATACTGTAACCCAAATATCATATGAGTCACCGATCATGTTGACCTTTAAAGTGAGTTTTTGTTTGTGATGTGAGACGAGGCTCCAATATTTGGAGTCATTCCACAATCACCAAATCATACTGTTGATATTGGAGATAGAATGATCAAATCCAAAAAAAGTCTTGAACTCCTCAATCTGTTTGGGAATGAGGAAGGGTACTGGTACAGATTGACCAGTCTCATTAGTCTATCAAATGCCACATTCTTTCGATTGCTTTAATCATTTTACAATCCTGCCTGACTAGTATGCCCTGCCTAACTCGTTTTTTTCTATCTTTCCTCTAATATGGGCCTTTTGGAGAAAGACAATTTTTGTAAGTGATATCCTGAATATCCTTTTCAAGGGGATTGTCGGGATACTTAAGGATAGAAATAGCCTCTTGATCCCGATCATCATCAAATTCCTCGTGTGATTCGTCGACTATGTTGTCCACATCAATACCTATTCTCAGCGGTCTCAAATTTACTATAAGTTTCCCATTAATATGTTGAAACTATTACTCCCTGATAGAGTAACATGTAATCCTTAGTCAAATAGATCTTCCACTAGGTTAGTGTTTCCTAGAGATCTGGTTTGAATCTCCCTATTCCTATTGTTATGTTCTTGAATTCTTCTTGTGTTGCGTAGATACTTCTCATTGTCGGAGATGTGATGCACTTCTAGAATCTTAGTAGTGTCTTTTTCAATGTCAAAATACTTTGGTATATTTCTTTTGCTCCTTCTTTCCTTTAGTACTCTTCTTGTTCCACATTGTACATTTCATTGCCTGAATGGATTTCGATACAGTAAAAGTCTTCTTCTTCTTATTTTTTTTTCTTTCTTCTTATTATTAGAAATATTCTGAAGCAAATACTGAGAACACTCTCAAGAAACATGTTCATATAATACATTTGTTCATCCTCGAGCACGGTACTCTTCTCCTCTTCATTTACCTTTCCTTTCTCTATGATGTTCCTGATCCTTTGTTCGTATTTCATCTAGTTTGATTTTATTTTGTTATCAACATTGTGCATCTGGGGTTCCGTTTTTTTGGCTTTGTTCTTTCAGTGTTGGTTTGTCTTATCCCCTTTAGGCTTAGAATCTCAACCATTGAACCAATCATGTTGGCCTCTATAGGAGTAGTATGAATATTAGCAGCTTTTGTCACATTGACATTGGAAGAATTAACCTCTGAACTTATCAGCTTGGCATTAGTGATTTTGTGAAATTTTCATATTTAAACTTTTGAAGTAGAAGCAATAGTGTTGTCAATGTTATTGGCTAAAGTCTAATTAAAATCAGCAACCTTAATCCCTATAACAATTTTGGTCCCATTATCTATAGAAACAGTACCATTCTTCTTGTTCTTCAACTCTTTTCCCTCTATATTGAAGGATTGAATGACCCAAAAGTTTACCATACTTGGAAAACCCTCATATTCCAACTATTGCTAGAAACCTTTTAGCAAGTTGTTAGTATCCTCTTGCGTAACCGAAATAGATCTATGTTTATTCTTAGTAAGGTCAACTTCAATCCTCAGTTTTGCAATTTCAGGTCTATTGGATATCAGTAGCTGTATCGAGATATAAAGGGTTGCCTACATGGGATCCAATTTGTATGACATCATTGTTAGAACAAAAAATATTCAAGAAATTGATTTCAAGAATACATATCGAGTGACTTTATAAAATTTCATGTATGTATTAACGACAAAAGATCTGAATGTGTACAAGGAAAAACATCTTTATTTCCTATTTAGTAGCAACTTACAAAGTATATGCTAAAACTAAATAAGAACATGTGTCACTAACTACAATTAAAGGGGACACTAACTTCATAAAGTAGAGCATTTAATGTGGATTGTCAAGCTAAAAAATAGGATGCACTAAACTTAAATAATTAAAAAAAACCGTAAAATTTATAAGCTGGAAAAAAATATCAATTGTATAATAATCCTTGTTTGCATTTTGTGTCAAACACTAATTTTTTGCCCCAGATCTTCAAATCATTCCTTCGGCAATGACTTAGTGAAAGTTTCTGCTAGATGGTTCTTAGATGAATAATGAACAAGGAACACTTCTTAGATACTTTTACTTCTCTAATAAAATGAAACTTGGTTTTGATATGCTTATGTTCGACCATAAACACTGGATATTTTGAGATTGAAACTGCTGAACTGTTGTCACACATGATCATGGTAGCTTCTTTTTGTTCATGACCTAAGTCCTTCAATATCTTCATTAGACAGATCGCTTGATTCGCACTAGATGCAACAACTATGTACTTAGCATATGTTGTTCATTGAGTTTTTCTTTCTTGTTTCTTAGAGCTCCAACTAAAACAACTTGTCCCCAAAAAGAAAAGATATCAAGAGATACATGTAGAATCATCATCCTTGCTACCAAAATCACTATAAGAGTACCCGATCAAGTTCGTATTTACTTCGGCAGTTGTTGGGAAAAAAGTTTCAAACGTGCTTGTTCCTTTAATATATGATAACACACTTTTAACCGTTTTGTGGTGTGTGGATCTTGGAGAATGCATTAACCAAGAGAGCAAAGTTACGACAAATAGAATTTTAGTTGTTCTTGCGGTTAGATATAAAAGATTTCTATGTAAGATTTTATGCATACTATAATCCACTTTTTCAAAATCCTCATCCTTGCCAACATTCACACCATTAGATATTGCAGTACTCGTAGGTTTGCAAGCGTGCATTTTGAACCTGTTTTGAATATATGAAATGTATTTATGCGGTATATTAAAATTCCATTTATAGAATGGAACCCTTCCATTCCAATAGAGTACTTCATGACTCCAAGATCAGTCATTTAAACGATTTTCTCTATTTCTTCCTTGAACATTTGGATTATTTCAATTTTGCTTCCTGTCACGGGCATGTAATCCACATAAAGTGACATTTAAGGACTCAACCGCAAAAAGATTCACATACAAAGAAACTTCATTTTGAAAAAACCTATGTTGGTTAAGATGATTATCGATCCTCTCATTCCATGCCCTTAGGGCTTGTTTTAGGATATTCAAGGCCTTCTTTAAGAGATAAAATTGATCTTTTTTTTTGGAATTGAGAAACCATTAGGTTACTCTACATAGATGTCTTTATCAAGCAAACAATTAAAAAAAATTATTTTACATCAAGTTCAATAATATGTATGTAACTATGAAATGCAAATGTAAGAATATGCTTTAGTGGGTCCAGCAGAAAATACTTCCTGGTATTCGCCACAATATTATGGTTTGTATCCCTTCACAACCAATCTAGCCTTATGTTTAGTAATTATTCCATCGAGATAGGGTTTTGTGTTGATAATCCATTTTACATCAATTACCTTTTAATTGCTAGGTCTGTCAACAAGCTTCTAGGTTCCAATCTTCTCAATCATGTCCACTTCATCATGCATAGCTCTCCTCCATGGTTGTAAGTCTTGTGCTTCAGCATAGCTTGTTGGTTGAGAGGGAAAAAAAGTGGCCAAAATAATATAATGTAGTTATCTTTAAGAAATATAAATCATTTCACATGATTATTTGAATTACTACAACCTAAAGAAATATCATGTTTTGAATAAAAAATACAAATGGTGAGTAAAAGAAAAACAGTTGACAGACAAAACGTAATATGAATACAATCATGGTATGGATACAATTCAAAATCCTTCTCTCATTCTCTCTTTCATCCTCTTTTTAATCTGCTATGTTCAATTTTTTCTTATATTTTGTTACCATATTCAAATGCAAATCTTTATTTAGTTGTACATGTATTAGTAAACCTATAAAAAAAATTAAAATTATTAACTATGAATGTATAAATTATCAAAAAATATATGATGTATGAACGAAAATTGTAGATTAATACAATATATTAAATCTCCAATATAAAATGAAATCACAAAAATATCGAATAATAAAGTTTAATAGACAAAAAATTTAAAATATATAAATATGGAATATCTCATAAAATACTTGGTAAATATGAAAATCTCACAAAAACACAAACAATATTGTTTAAGCATGAAAAACTTGAAATACAAAATACTTTGTAAATATGTAAATAAAATTCCAAGACATCTCACAAAATATTTGGCGACTTCAAATTTACCTTTATCAATAGTTGAAAATTATTTGAGCTGATTTTGAGATTTCATGAATAGAGCATGGGAAATTGGAAGAAATTATATTTTTGAACAAGGAAATAAGATAACAATGGTTAAAAGGAGAAGACAGAGAAAGGAGCAATTTGCTGTAAAACCTTGAAAGTGGGGTAAGTGTGTAACGGGAATATTGTTATTTATATTTTGTATGGATGAGGGAGTGAAAAAGTTTTCTAATTTGAGCATGATTTGACAAATAAACGGAAAATAAATAAATATATTAAGATACAATTTAACTTCTAAAATATTGACATTATTTATAATTATTTTCAAGAGTAGATGTTTTTAATAATTGTGTTAGGGATTGTAATTAGGTTATTATTTTTCTCTAAACTAATGATTAGCTAACAAGGTTCATGAAAGATAAAATATTCAATATTTACTATATTTGACTTACGAAATGATCCATGATAGAGAGACATTACTTTGAAAAAATTATTGAGTTGCCCTTTTGCTCATACTCATACTCATTAAATTAAATAAATTTAAAATTAAAAATTTACCCTCCTAGGTCCTTGCTCCTACTCATCAAATGAAATACTTTGAAAATATCACAAATTTTAAATTTCAATATTTACCTTCTTGAGTTCTACTAATCCAATTAAATTAAATTCTATTCAAAATTTACTGTCCTTCAGTCCTACTGATAAAATTAATGCTTAAGAAAATAAAAGATGTACAAGTAAAAAAATTTCGTCTTGTTTCCTACTCAACAAAGTAAATAAAACATTATTTCAATTTTACTTTCTTGACCTATACTTATCAACTCAAATGCTTAAGAAAATATCACAGGAAACAAATTTGAAATTTCTACTTTTAACTCCCACTCATTGGAATAAAAAAAACAAAGTTTAAAATGTATCCTCGTTACTCCTACTCATCAAATTCAATAAAATAAAGAATAAACAAAAAGAACTAATCCTCGTGGATCCTACTCATCAAGCCATAAAGTATTACCCTGATATTGCAAATTTTCCTATATATACAAATTTCATCGATCTCCATTTTCTTCCAATCCTTTTTCAATTCCGTTCTCAAAAAACCCAAGTTACAAACTTCATTGTTAGCTTTTTCATCAACTCTTTGTTATTTTTTTGTCTAAAAGTCAAAGGAATGTTCTTTTTTATTTTCATAAATCAAAGAGTGATCATTGTGAAGTAATTGCTCATCTTTTTGGAAATATTTCAGTGTGTTTATGAGGAAAGTAGGCTAAGATATATGGGGCGTATAAATTGTATCAATTATTTGATAATATAAATGACGAACATGAAGATGGAGATGAAAAAGATGTTTCTTAGTTATATAAGGTGGTTTGATATACATATCCTACTAAGGGTTCTGAGGTGCAACTTTTATTTCATGATGAAAGTAGAAATGGAAGGAAAATAAATTAAATGATAGTTTGTCCTGTGAAGAGAGAATGCTTAGAATATCCGAGAGTATGTAGAATTATCTAGAAAGGGGATGAAAGGGTAAATATCATAGGAACTTGTAAAGTAAATGTTAATTACACTTTAGTCCTTTGAAGTAGTATAAATAGAGGTGCACCTCATTTTCAAAGGCACTAAGCAATGTTGTAAATCATTCTCCAAAGCAATAAAAAACTTCTTGAATGTTCTTTCTTTTTATCTTTCTATGTCTTTTCAAAGAATTCTCTTAGCGATCTGTTTTAAAGGCTTACATGAAATTACAAGACCTTGAAAGATTAGCGAGTAAGTCGTTGAGCGCCCCACAGAGTTTTAGCAAATACTCTTATTCCGTGAAAACGTTGTACTAGAGCGAAGGCTTTCACTAAGGCAATAGCTACGAAGGGAGATGTAAACAACATTAGCACAATGTTTGGATGGTGGAAAGAAGAACTGAAAGGGAAAGAAGCATCAAAAGGTAAATGAGGAGGTGCTGCCCGATCCCATACAAAGAGAGGTGCTAACATCTCATCCTCCCTTGACAAACGAAGCAGGTGAGGATGAACTTGGCGAGGACGCGAACAAAGTCACCCCTAGAAAAGAATGGGTTGTAAAGGTGTATATGGTGAGGCAAGACTTGGGAACACTAGGACGGCGCATAAATGTGGATGACAGAAAGTTCAAGACCCTTATGGACAACAACCTGGAAGTTACCGAAAAAATTCATAAGGAGTTTGAGGGTCGTCAGAGGGACGAGTTTTAGATGGAGGCCATCACTTCCATGGTGTGTCAGCTCACGGATACACTAAGCACAACCAAAACTCTGAATTTTGAAGTAAAACCACTCAAGAAAGGTACATAAACTAGAGGGTCTACACCATTTGACCATGATAGGGAGGCTAGGGTCGAAGCTCCAAAACAACCTATATTTAATGGTGTCTGTGACGCCCAAGAGGTGGATAACTTTTTGTGGCACTTGGAGAATTACTTCAAGTGTAGTCGGGTGAAAAGCGACGAATTAGTTCAACACTTCGGTGTTGTATCTTTCAAAAATGGTCATGCTATCGCGGAGGTGCGAAGAAGCGGAGATTGGGAAGGGGACATGCAATATCAACACATGGTAGCGAGGAATTCAAGAAAGCCTTCTTCCCTAACAATGTCATGTATTCGATGGTACAATAAGGAGTTCACAATACTAAAATTTCAAATTCCAAACCTCATAGACTAGGATAAGTTTTTCCACTGCATGGACGGGCTGTAGAATTTGGCCAAGACTGAGTTGGAGCAGCTACAATTCAAGACCATAGATGAAGCCATCACAGAAGCCAAGTCCATGACAGACTTTAAGCACGAGTGACATGATAAGGAAAATAACAAAGATTATAGGAGTAGTCATGCCAAAGGTGTGGGAGATTGTAGCCGACACAAGGAGAAGCAGGAACATGCCAAGTAGTAGACCCCCACAAATGACACAACAAGCGGTTTTTGGGCTAAAACTACACAGAGAAGCGGGCGCATACCAACAAATGAGATGGATTCTACATATGTGGTGGACCGCATGACTATGTCGCATTCCCCAAGATAAAGAACCTTGGTGCAATCCAAAGCGAACGGAAGGAGAAGAACGCACAATACCAAGGACATGATGCACCACCATGCTACTGGGCATGGTAGAACTATATTGTACTATAGCCAACTAGATAGAGAAGCTAGTTGACTTCAACACGTAGTCTGTAGAAACCTCCATAAATGGATGACAAACTTGTGCGATGCGAGACTCTGGGGCTGAAGCAAATATTATGACCAAGGTGGCAGCAGAGAGGTTAGTCTAAACTACGGTCCAAGTAACACCCACCGCAAGAAGATTACCGACCCACCGACTCCCGTGTGCGCGGCAACCAAAGGAGTTATCATCACATTGGGAAGTGTAAAGGGAAGACAAACTTCATTGTCACTACTTTAGATATATTTGATATCATTAATGGATAGGAGTTCTTCTAGAGATGCCACATGAAGATCGACCCCTACCTCTAAAAACTCGTTGTGATGGAGCAGGAATGATCATGCATTGTATCACAAGTCAAAGTACTAAAGAATGCAAGACGCACCCACCTGTCAGCCATGCAGATGTGAAGGTCTTGTAGAAAGGAGAGCCGACAATCATGGATATAATTGAAAGTTTGAGAGAAGACCTCGCCACCAATCATAGAGAAATTCATTGAAGATAACAAAAAAATGATGTCGAACGAACTGCAAAAGACTCTACCTCCTAGGTGTGAGGTACATCAAAAGATAGACCTGCAGGTGGGAGCCTAGCAAACCACACATGCACCCTGTCGCTTGTCTCCTCATGAATTAAAAGATCTAAGGAAACATTTAAAGGAGGTAATTGAGGTTAGTCACATCTATCCATTGATGTAACTTTATGACACACGCTTTCAATTCAAGATGAAGAAGGATATGTCGTTCTGCTTATGCATTGATCATCGAACGCTCAATAATATAATTGTCAAGAAAAAGTATATTATCCCACTAATTTAAAATTTATTCAATAGACTTGGATAGGACAAGTACTTTACATAGATGGACCTCCGGAAAGGCTACTACCAAGTGTGCATTTCATAGGAGGATTAGCCAAATACAACGTGCGTGACAAAATATGGAGCATCTGAGTGGTTAATGATTCCTTTCGTCATAACCAACACATCTGCCACCTTTTGCATGCTGATGAACAAGATATTTCACCTCAACTTGGACCAGTTCGTTGTGGTGTACTTGGACGACATACTCATATATAGAAACTCCTTGAAGGAGCACATGGAACACCTTACAAGAGATTTCCAAATCTTACCGGAGAACTAGATCTACATCATGTGGGGGAAGTGCGAGTTCGCCTAGCACGAGACACACTTCTTAGGACATATAATCAGCAAAGCCAAATGACGGAAGGACAATGTGAAGATATAGGTAATCCAACAGTGGGAGGTGCCCACACACGTGACCTAGCTGTGATCCTTCCTTAGTAATGCAAACAATTATCGCAGTTTAATTAGTGGCTACTTCTCTAAAGTCGCTCCACTGAACGAGTTGTTAAAAAAGAATAAGTTGTGGGTTTTGATCTAAAAGTGCCAAAGAGTGTGTGACGGTCTGAAGGTTGAAGTAACGGAATACCCGACCTTAACGCTGACTGACTTCTCCAAGAACAACGAAGTACATACAAATGCATATAACTTTGCCATTGCGGTAGTCTTATTGCAATATAGACACCAAATTTCATTCGAGAGGCATAAATTAAACAAGGTCGAACAATGATGCACAATGAAAGAAAAGGATATGACGGCCATTGTGCATTACCTATGCACATAGAGACAGAACTTAATTGTCTGCAAGTTAGTTGTCAAGACCAACAACGTGGACACTAGCTACTTCCATTCACAAAAGAAGATAACCCCAAACCTAGTTAGGTGGCAAGATTTTCTAGAAGAATATCACTATGTCTAAGACAATAAGTTGCGGTGTGGAAATGTTGTGGGTGACACATTAAAAAGGAAGCTCGATGTTGCTGCCATCACCATAACTCACTGTGACATTGAAGATGAAATCAAGAATGGCATGCAACACGATCTAGAGGACCAAAAAGTAAATGGAGCTGGCTGCCAAAGGCAAGACTATGCACTATTGGGTGGAATAACGCCTCTTGCTTAACGTAGGTCAAAGCGCCTACGTACCTAATTTTTGATCTATAAGTCGGTGTATCATTAAGGAAAGACACAACACTTAAAACTGTGCATCCAGGGAAGTGAAGAACAAGGGCGTTCATCGAGTCTATATATTTCTAGCTACGCATGTGAGACGACATCAAGTGCTATGTGCAGACTTGTCTTGTATGCCAACAAGACAAATTGGAGAAAAGACAACTTGGAGGAGTAGTGGAGCCACTACCCGTTGCATAACGACCATGAGAGAATATTACTATGGACATTATTACTTTCCTACCCATGTTTGATTTGTATAAAACAATAGTGGTCGTGATGGACAGGTTTTCAAAGTATGCTATCTTCCTGCCTTCAACATCTGATTGTACAACAAAAAAGGTTGCTTGATTGTTCTTTAATAACCTGGTAAAATATTGGGGACTGTGGAAACATATCACTCGCGACTGAGACCCTCGCTTTATTGGGAATTTTTTTAGGGAGTTGTTTAAAGTATATGGCACAAAATATCACTTCTTCAAAAGTTTCACTCGTAGACTGACGGGTAGACCGAAGGTGTGAAAGCCTTGATAGAGTGCTACTTAATTACCTATGTTAGTTCACACAAAAAGGATAATGATAGAATCATATATATGGAAAAATTTACATACAATTTCCAAAGGAGTGAGTCTACCTAGAGGAAACCCTTTGAATTAGCGATAGACCAGATGCCGCAGACTCCATATTCCTTACCGGCTGCTTTTGAAGGAAACAGATTTGGATCCTACCATCTTGCTGAAGGATGAGAGAAGCACCTTGACACTTCCAAGTCTTACTATGAAAAAGAAGCCAAGAAGATAAAGAAGTTTGTTGACAAAGAGCATTATCCCATTAATTATAAATAAGGCGACATATTCTTGGTGAAATTCTATACAAGAAAGTTCAATGCACTAAGGCGCGTTCATCAAAACTTATTGCAAAATAATGAGGGTCCTTTCAAGATCATTGTAAAGGTGGGCAAGATATCATACAAGTTGGAGAGACCTCAAAACTTCAAAATCCACCCAGTCTTTCATGCTAGCGTTCTCAAGCCTTACAATGAGGACAAGGAGGATCCTCGCCTATACCTATCACAAAGGGCACCCATTTCTGTCACGTCCTCGCGTGACCGAGAGATTCAAGATATTTTAAGTTATCAAGCCAAATGAAAGTGAGGTCAACAAGCCAGTACCACGTTCCTTTTGAATTACAATGGACAAACTCGGAGAAAGCAACAAGCAAGAAATATGAAGCCGTATGTTAGTTTCGAGAACAAGTTTGAGAGTTTTTACTTCAATAGTGCACCGCGGTAATCGCATGATTAGGTGGGGGAGAGTTTCATGTTCCGCCACCAGTCATGTAAAATAATTAATCTGGAAAGGTATAGAAGACATCAGAATTAAAGAGAGGATTGCAGAGAATTCTATTACTCCTTAGATAATTTAAGAATGTCTTCGAATATCCTAGACTGTGTAGAATTCTCTAGAAATAGGACATAGGGTAAATATCATAGGGACATGTAAATTAAATATTAATTGCACTTTATTTCTTATGAAATAGTATAAATAGAGGTTCTCCTAATTTGCATAGGCACCAAGAAATGTTGTAAACCATTCTCCAAAGAAATCAAAGCCTTCTTCAAAGTTCTATCTTTTGACCTTTCTATGTTTTTTCCGAGAATTCTCTCAGCTATCTAGTCTGAAAGTCTTACTTAAACTTACAAGACCTTTAAATATTAGTGCATAAGTGGTAAAGGATTAACAGAGTTTTAGTAAATACTCTAAGTCCGTGAAAGACAACAAATTTCATGGACTGGAGATTCTATTGAAAACTGGGTTGCATCAATACTTAATCAGGTTCTTGAATCGGAGTTTTAGAGATTTTCTACTGAGAGATCACTGGAGAAGTTTAACATTGGTCAATGTTGGGAGATATATAACGAGGAAGATACTATGCCTCGATACTATGGGCAGATAAAAAAGATAGATCTTCTCCCTGCTTCAGTATTGCATGTGACATGATGTTATGCATTTCCTGTCCCTAAAAGTACAATAAGGTGAAAAAATAAAACAATTCCAATTGGTTGTGGACTATTTACATTTTGAAGCAGTAAGCTGAACTAATATGTTGTAACTAAAAACATATCACATACAATAGTTGCAGAACCTTTGAAAATGGTTTATACAAGATCTTCCCCAGGATAGGGAAAGATTAGGTAGTACATACAAACTAAAGTACTCAGCTGAAGAAAGGTAACAGTGTAGAAAATTTTCAATGTGAGATTGTTGAAATAGTGGATGTTTCTGATAATTTTGTAGATATGAAATTTTTAGCGCTTGTAAAAGGATTCAAATTTGTCTACAAGGATAAAGTTGAAGAAGAAGCTAAAAAATAGTAACAATATGTGTATCAGAGCATCTCAAGTTCTCTCATCAAATTCTTGTTTTTTGCTTAACAAAAGAGAGAGGTGGTAGCTTGCGAGTTTTTTGGGAGCTTGACCCATCAGGAATGCGTCTGTATTTATTGTGTGCTGATTGAAGCATAACACGTTTCTTTTCTTTAATATAGATTAAAATGATAAGAGTTCTTGTCTATTTCTAAAACTATATTATGCCTCAAAAGAAATTTACATTTCAAATCTATTATTGAGAATAGTTTTTTTAATAAGAGTTATAACATTTAAGATTATTTAATACTATCAATATTTTCTTATATTCTCCTATTAATAATTGTGAGTTTTAACGCAATCATTACCAATTACTATGTCATATATTCGTAAAAGAATACAATTGGGTTTGTACTGTATCTTCAAAGAAAATTTTTAGCAATGTGAACTACATATGACATAGTTTCTATCCGCAACGGTAATTTTGTGAGAAGTATCTTTAACAATATTCTCATCAATAAAAGAGTTTACAAGTATGTCCAAATGCCTATTCTTCAATGTTTACTTGACCAAACTAGTGTTGACCTCCTTAATGTTGCCAGAAAGTGTAATCAAACACGAAAATTCTTCTATCTCTTGTTCATTCTTACTTCAATGATTATATCATAAGCTACGTCCTCAACCTCTACATTATCCTCGTCACCTACCTAATTAGGTTCAAGTTCTCTTAGTAGGTAGTTTCGTTATTTCTTATTGCTTTGATGGACACATCCATACTTATCACCACATCTAAAACACAAGTGATTGTTCTTCCTGTATTCATAAACCTCACGGATTGAACTGTAAGTGGTAGTCCTATTTGTCGTTAGACTAGTGCTCTTTACAACAATTACATTTCAAAACAAGTCGAAGGTGTTTTTGTTTTTCTTAAGGGCAACCTCAATGGAATTCTCTTGTATTCTAGCTTTATCAATACCAAACCTAAGACTGGTGATATTAAATATATTTACAACAAACATTATTTCTTCTTTGAATGCCACCATTAATCTCAAAACCGAATAAAACTCAACAAGAGCAGGATTTGTCACCAACAACTAATCCTTAAGGTCATATCAAATTTGCGCTAGAAAATATTCAAATGTTTATTCTATTAGATACTATTAAATTGATATACTATACGATAAAAGTTTTCCACACCACCTCTATTACATAACTCCTCTTTGAATTCAGTCCAAGTCCTACACCCCTACTCAAAACTAATGAATGGCATCATGTGTTAGCTATACCATTCATGTAAAGACTAGTGACCTCTACTTTTTTTTCTAAATCGTTCTATAAAGTTTAAAGTATCACTCACATTTTTGAAGCAATACCTTCGGTTCTCGCCTTTCAAATATGGTTCGCTCCTGTTTAGGAGGAGGTATGAGGACAGGCCAAAAGCATATCTGTCGATTATGCTAGGCTAGAATAAGAAGTATTAAATCTCCTTGATGCTGGGTCGCCTTGATCTTGTGGAGGTACCCTTTCAATATTATTAAACCTATCAAGTATTAATTAAAGCATACCCTAAATTTTTATCCCTGTATTATGAACTACTTGTTGATTGATTCTGCAAGAGCACATCAAATACTTTAACATACCTTTAAAAATTGTCCTCTAGCACACTAGATTTAGTTACTCCCACCATACATATAACTCACAATTCATAAGGATCAAAGAACTCATACAACATGTCAAATCTCTATGAGTTTAGACTCAACTTCTATGGAATCAAAAACATATTATTTAATAAACTAAAGAAGTTAGTATGTTGGGTTAATTTTCTGGTATTATGATAAGAAGATAATAATTGGGTTTTTTTCAAATCATGTCCTACTCATTAATAATATGCCTATTACAAGAAATGGGGACATAAGGCCTAACAGCTCTTCACACGAAACACAAAACAATAAACTAGGCTAGGCTAAGTTATATATCAAGGAGTTTCCAACGGAGAAGGAATCTTCTTTGCTTAGAGATTCTACGATAGTCGACTCCTCCCCATTATTACTTAATGGAGGCTCATTTAAAAGACCCAAATTTCCAAACAATTAACCAAGAAATTCGTTAAATGACGAGACACCAAATTCAATTATTTCTAATATTGGTTTATCTGAAAAATATTTTTTTAATATTGGAAGATGTTTTGTTTTGAGATAATGCTATAAGGAACTGTTGGAGTATTAACATATTGTTGCTTCATACCAAGAAAATTAAAGGTTGTGAAACCTTTATCCCAACAGCTTCAACAACTCGCTATTCTAAGTTATGTGCAGAAAGTTATGTCGATTTTACTAAGGACTTTGGGTACTGCACAATCGAGGCACAAAATGGATGTAAGTTACACAACTGTGAAGCATTGTAAATATATCAATTAAGGTCGCGCGAAGTTCTATGGAAGTAGGCTCCAGCTGCACTTCCGCACACCGGCTAGGAAGTTACTTTAGTTTTATATGTTCTTCACACTTTTAGAGGGGTGCTTTAGTCCATTCCTTATCCCATAACCCTAACTTATCAGCATTAAATTCTCACAAAATTCATATTCTAGTATATTTAATATGTTATGGCAAACGTTCCTCCTCTTTTCCCCTAACGCTTCATGATCTTTCCTAAGTTCTTTGTCAAAAGGTATGTTTGATCATTCCCTACTTGAAACTACCCATACACCGTTCATATTCTATTATTCGTATTTTGTAGATTATTATTTGAGTTTGAGTTTATAGACAATTTCATGAAAATTTATTATGTTTGAGTTGAGAGACGATTTCAGGAAAATTGATTACAAATGTTCCTCTCTTGTTAATTTTGTTCTAATACTTTATTATGAATCCATATATTGGATTATTAGTTTTTTAATGTGTGAATAGTCTCGAATGATTGAAAAGGGTTTTTTTTATAAACAAAGGATTTGGAAATCTATGTGTCTTTTAAAATCTTTTGTTTAATATGAAGAACAATGGCTCAGTATTTGTCCTAGTTAGATGCTAATAATCTTTTATTTTATATTTTGACTTATAACTTGGAAAGACTTGAATAATGGAATTGAACATAATGTATTAACACAAATGAGTCTTTGTTTTTAACGGGCGAGTTAATATTTTTGAATAGCTAACTATGAAATTTACATGGTTACAATGGCATGTAAGTCTTGGTATGATGATATAAATTGAATTATACCTTGTTTGAGTAACATTTAATAAATGGAAACTTGTAAATGTTAAAACGAGGGTTTAAAGAGAGTTCTGTAGTATCACAGAGAAGAGGTAAAGTCCCTGTGACTCATCAACTGAAAACACATTTGTTTGCGTGGGAGTTCCGTGTCATAAAATATGGATGACCACTATATGTTGTTAATTGGAGCAACCAATAGAGTCTTTTATTCGGGAGAGTTTTGTTTGCCAAATTCTTATATTTTTCATGTTCATGCGGCAAATATGGATTGGGGCCCTCGGTCAGGCAGAGGCAGGACTCTTATAGCCCGTGGGTCGCATTATGTCGGTGAACACTACGTTAATTAGGATTAATGATTTTTTAAAGGTATATATCCAAATGTTCTTGTCTGCACTTCTGTTTTTGTCCCAATTGAAGAAATTCCCTAGCATAAGAGTTAGAAAAATTTCCATTAGTAGTAGTAGTCCAAATGGAATTATTTCCATCCTCTATATTTCTAATGTCCACTTGAATAAGTTGTCGAACTAGTTAATCACAAAGAATGTGTCTGATAGAGTCTTGACCCTAGAAGAAATAATAGAAATAACATTCAATTTCAGAAAAGATATTATTTAGGGGGGGGGGTCATTTTGAATTTTTAATTTTAGTCAGGTTATTTGATTTGTCGAGATATTTTGGTTGTTTTAAATTAAAAGTTACGCTGATTATATGTTTGATTTTTATATAAAATCCCTAAATGCTAAAGAAAATTATTGAAATAAATTGAATTTTATTGAAAGTCATTTAAATATATTGAAAGACATGAGTCTTTTGGTACAAGTGAAAACTAACAAATTTGGTATGTGTGAATAAAAACATATTTTTAAACCTGTGTGATACGTGATGTTGTGAAGGACGAAAAATCTTTACAATAATTTTTTGCAAATCCTAAAAGCATTCAGTTTAAAGACATTCAAATAAATTTTTACTTAAAACAATGTCATGGAAAGTGTTTTTGAAACACAAAACCAGAAGTAGAAAAACAAAAAAGAAGAAATTTTGCAAGTTCAAAAATAATTACAATATCAACTACCAAAGAAAAAATTGAGGAGTACTTTTTCAATTGCAGTAACTAAAGCTGTTTTAGTTTGCTTCTAGTTAATGTTATAACTTTTTGTAAAATAAGTTGTCTAGTTTAACATGAATTTGAATTTTGAATTTTCATAGGTTGTTTGAATTGTTGAAATATCTTAGATTGTTTTAGAATTTCAAATTACGATGATTATGTTCTTTGTTGGTTATATAAAGCTTTTTTATGATTCAGATTCATTTTTCATTGTGTGCTCTTTACTGATGAAAATATTTTATCTCTTCATATGCAAAAGTTTTCTTTGTGTACTTTACTTCCATTTAGTGACTCATTGACAACACCATTTTGGATTATTAGCAAACTGGTGATTGAGATCATTTTATTCTTAGAGGACTTATTCCAAATTAAACCTCGAAAACTTAAGGGGAATAATTTCCTTAAGGGACACTGTGCATTCAGTTGACTTGATCTTCTTCCCATTTTGTTTTTTATAGTCTGGTATGTTTTACAAATTTTAGTTTTGTAAATGAATTTATGTTATTCTATTCTTCAATGGTTCATTAAATTTTAGTAACTTCGTATTTTTGCAAAGTTTGTTATTATTAAAAATAGGGTTTAAACAAAGATGGTCTAAAAATGATAATAATATGGAGAAAATTTCCTTTTACTCAATCTCCACATGAACAAAAATATCTTAAAGGAAATTCATTTTCTTCAAATATGATTGATTAACAATGGAATTTAGCTATTGCCTCTACCAAAGAAAATCCCAGGTAGAAGAGCAAGAAAATTTTCCATTATGTAGTAGGAGTCAAAATGCAGTTATCTTTCTCCCCCATATTTCCAACGTACACTTGAATCGTCTGCCCAACTAGTTGATTAGAAACAATGTCTCTCATAGAGAGTCTTGATGCCAAATGACTATCAATAATTAACTACCTCATAGTGCTGCTAAAGATTTTCTCAGAGTATTACTTTATTGACTAATAGACCATGAAGAGACCAATTATCCCATAAAAAATACATTTTGCCTTCATTGATCTCCAATTATTCTAATTCTCCACAATAGCCCTCATATGAAGAAAATTTTTCCAAGAAATGGAGTATTTTGAGAAAATAACTTTGGCTACCATGTTGGTTTTAGGGAATTATTTGCCTTTCCTTAATTTAGACCGTAAATTATTCTTGGTATTAAGCCTCCACCACCTCTTTGATATGAAAACTTTGCAATTATCAAACAACATTTTGAAACCCAAACTACCTTCTTGAATAGGATAACAAATATTCTTCCAAGAGCAGCAACGAAGTTGACCCAAAAATAAATTGGAGAAAAAATCTTCAATTTGAAAAAGGATAGTCTTGGGGGTTTCTAGAAATATGTAGAGTTTGTGATTGCAGAATATGTTAGTTGATAAAAGTCTTGCCACTAATATAAATGAGATTATTTTGCCATTCACTAAACTTATTGATAACCATAGTGTCTAACTCGGAGAATAGGCTAATATTGTTTCTTCCAATATAAATGTGCCACTCCAACTATTGACAAGGAAGATTCAAGTTTGATTACAGTCTGTCCTGTTAAAGTTTGCTTTTAGTAACTACAACAACTGTTAATAAAATACGTCATTTAGTTTAAGATGAGTAGGAATTTTGAATTTCGGTTAGGTTGTTTGAATTGTGGACATATTTTAGGTTGTTTTAATTTTAAAATTATGCAGATTATGTTTTTGATGGATATATATAGTGCCTCAGCTTAAGAAATTATTGAAATAAATTGAAAGTCATTTTAATCTATGGAGAGATGTTTCAATTGTATTGTGCAGCCCCATTTTGTTAAAAACACTAATATTGGTCCAAGAGCTTCATTGATCGTACGGGATTTGTGAAATCTTTGAAAGAAATATAAAACCGCGATCGCTATTTTTCAATCCTTTAATATATTCAATCCATTAGGGCTATCCATTTTAACCCATGAAGGATACTATTTTCAACCTCTGTTTTTTTTCAATGTTCACGCTTTTCTAATCTAATTTTTACTTAAAAATAATGGTATATAATAATCACTTTCACTTCCCCAAAAGTTTTTATAGGCAAAACCTATCAAATTTGGTATGTGATAGTAAAATCATGTTTAGAGATTTGTGCTATATGTGATGTTCTCAAGGAAGAAAATTTAAAAAAAATACAATAAATTCATAGTTAGTAATGTCATAATCGACAGTGTTCCAAGCAAACTCAATAAACATACCTTATATCCGTCTAGATCCGTAAAACTGTTAGGATATATTGAGAAAACAACATTCTTAATCTCCTCCTTGGTAGGAATATCTTCCATAGATACATTGCAATATCAGCAACCAAAGTATCTAAATATCTCAAAAAGGAATCACTAGAAGCTCCGGTAACATTTGAGTGAGTGAAAATGTTGTTGAAGTAATCAATGTTTCTGCATATTATAAATTTGGTAATTGTATTCAATTTAGTTCATGTTTAGTATGTTAAGTATATTAATCATGTCAATTTTAAATCATTGCTCAACATGCATTATTTCGGTTATGTTATGTTGTTCAGTGTTGTTTTATCTTTCATAATCAATACCTTTCAACACATGACGCATAATCTGTGCTACATCTTCTTGTGATGTAGGTTCAGGTCAGCAACATTCAGATCACTCACGAATCGATTTTTGATCTCCAATTCAGCGGTATTGATGGTGAGTCCTCATTCATTTACGTAGATGGACATCTTTTATTTTATTTTCAATCTTTTTAGTTCCAGTTTAGCTAGAGTCTACTGGGACATGTCTCATCAAGTCTAGTCATTTAGAGCCTTTTATTCAGACATAGATTCAGTTTTAGATTTGAGTTTGATCTTTCTGTTGTTATTGAACTTTTAGTCTTTTATATTAGGACTTGGGATTTGTATAACCCATTATTTCAATTTAAATCATGTGTATGCTTCTGCACAATATTTCCACTTTCAGTAAATGTTTAAGTATTCTTATGATATGCGAGATCAAGGTTAGCTTGGGTCAACTCGTGATCCTAGATCCCGTGTAACGTCAAGGGGTAGCCTCCCAGCTTAATAGAAATTGTTAGGTTAATAGCATTTTAATATCAATATTTAACATATTAAATTGATTTGTTTTGGAGTTATAAGACTGACCGTTGGTAGGCATTTATGTCTTAAACTACCAATTTAATCATGCTATTCAGTTTTGACTTGGTAAACCTGTAATGCCCTTACATTTAACTTTATTGGCTGAATTCATTGTTAGATAAAAACATTCCAATAAAAATTTAATGGATCACTTTATTTCATTCTTAATTCGTTCATTATTCTTTATAACCTATGTCACATATGTAACTCCTAAGGTCATTTAACTTCAATATTTACAACCCCAATATATTCTTATTCATTGCTAGGAAGACTTTAATTTGGTTTGAAACACAAAACCCACAAGAAAAAAACACAAAGTAAAAGAGTTAGCCAAAAAGAGAGTTCTTATTAGTTGAAGGGAGTTGTTTTTTTTGTGGAGCTTTAGACTCATGTTTTTTCCAGAGTTGTTGAGTTATCTTTTGTGAATAAGTTATTGTATCCTGGAGGGAACAAGACAAAGAGGATAACTGCTGACTGGTGAAAACATTTGATGCAATGGGCTTGAATCTCCTTAAAGAAAGCGAGATATCTGTGTCTCAGCCTGAAAATATTTCTTTCTTCTTTTCATTTTCAATTGTAATCATGTAAGTTTTGGTTATATTGTAAGTTTTCAATAACAACTTTTAGGATATTCAAAATGACTACAATTGAAAAAAGCGCGGATGTCAAGAGGGAGATCTTAAAAACACATTTTGCTTCAATAGTAACCATTTTAAGAGATGGAAGGGTAAAATACTTCTCTACTTGAGTCTTCTCAATGTTTCTTATGTGTTAACTGAGAAGAATCCTAATAAAGAAGACATCACCTCTATGAATGATGATGAAACTATTTCTTATCTAGAGGGAGTAGATAAAATATGATGGTGATTCCTATAAGTGTCGGTATTATCATATTAAATGTCTGTCTGATAATTTTTTATGATTAATATGTTAGAACTTACTCTAGTGCAAAAAAAAATTCAAAGGCATTGCAGGGTAAGTATGATACCGAAGAGGCTATATGAAGTTAGTAGTTTTTTTCATTTCCAATTGGTGGACAGCAAATCAGTGATAGATCAAGCTCAAGACTTCATCATGATTGTTGAAGAGCTTATGTCCGAAGTGGAAAAAATTGGAGATAATCTTTTTGTTTGTGGAATAGTCAATAAAATTCCATCTTCTTAAGAGAAATTTCAAAAAATTATGCGCCACAAACAAAAGGAAGCCTCTCTTGAAACCTTGATAATGAAAATCTGCATGGAAGAAGAAGCAATGAGCCAAGATGAACTTTACAAAAAGAAGAAAACAATATCATATCAAATGTAAGTTTAATCACTTAAAATAATGATGCTCTTGAAACTCACAAAAATACTTATTTAAAGCCTAAGAAAAAATAGTTCAAGAAAAATAATGGTAGACCTCCAAAGAAAAATAATGGCTAAAATCACAAAGAACAAATTCAACAAGTTCAAGAAAAGGGACCATGATTTGTTTATTAGAAGAGTGGGCGTATTGCTCGATTTTGCAGATTTAGGAAACATAGACCTAACCCGCATGAAAAACCTTACCAAAAAACCTTTTGTTGTGGTGATTACCGACATAAACATGGTTGACAATGTTGATGGATGGTGGGCTAATTCTAGTGCAATCCATCATGTCTTTTATGACCATGTCTGGTTTAAGAAATATACTCATTTTGAGGATCCCAAAACCATCATGATTGGTGATGCTCACAGTATTAAAGTGCTTGGAAAGGGAGATGTCGAATTGTCTTTTACTTCTGGAAGGGTATTAACTTTTAAAGATGTAATTTATGCTCCTTCTATGAGAAAAAAATTGAAGTCTAGTTTTCTTCTTAAAAATAGCGGACTTTAAATATATTATTGAATCTAATCAATATGTAATTGTGAAAAAGGATATTTCTGTGGGTAAGTAGTATGAATGTGATGTGTTGTTTAAATTGAACGTAAAAATGAATAAAACTTCTAGTTTTGTTTGTATGCTTTCTTCTACCAATTTTTGGCATTATTGTTTGTGTCATATTAATTATCGTTATGTTGGAATAGTGAGTTGATTAAAATTAATACCAATAGATAAAAAGAATTTTGAAAAGTTTGAGGCTTGAAGTAAAGCTAAAATCACAAAAATGTTTCCCTTTCAAGTAGAAAGAAAAACTTATTCGTTAGAGTCAGTTCATACTGATATTTATGATGTTGGTAGAATTCTAACTCATGGAGGTAATAGATATTCTATAACTTTCATTGGTGATTTTTCTAATATAATATATGTTTACTTGATGAAAAATAAAACTGATGCTTTTGAAAATTTCAAAACATATCACAATGAGATTGAAAATCATTTTGGAAGAAAAATAAAAAGAATTAGAAGTGATAGAGGCCGTGAATATGAATCAAATGAGTTTAATTCTTTTGTTAGATCTTTGGGAATAATTCATGAAACTAGTCCTCCTTAATCTCCTTCATCTAATGGAGTAGTAGAAAAGAAAAATAGAACTTTGGTTGAATGATAGCATGAAACTTAAGTGAGCTTCAGAATCTACTCATGGGCACTCATACATTCCTACTTATGAGTGAGAAATTCACAGACATTTTCCTCTCTTATCTCGACGGGTAAGAAATGCCCCATGAAAGCACTCTCAGATAAAACTAAAATCAAACCGGTGTATTCTTAGGTAGAAACCATGAAGGAACTCAAAAAAATAACACATCTCACAACCAGTGTATCCTTGGCTCTATCTTTCTTCCATTTGTCAAAAACATTCTAGCAACACTCTTCAGCTGATGTGCAACTAGTTTCATTCGCTCAGCATCTGCAAACTTCATATCCTCAAATACTACTTATAGTTCCTCGACAATGTTTTTTGGGTCCTCATTGGTAAATCTTGGAGAATTCAACATAAGAACTACTAGCACTCGATAACCATTGTTTTCCTCAAGAAAACTCTTGTACTTACTTCCTACTAATTTGAAGACTTAACTTAACAATCGAAATCTCATAAAATACGTCGCATGTTTTAAAGAAATATTCAATAGCCAATAAGGTAACCCAAGTATTATAACAAAACAAAAAATTTGAAATTAATAATACTAACGAACTTATAATGTCTAGCCGTCTATGACGCCTCTATTTCTATAAGGTATGTCGGGACAAGACCCTCGATTATCCTATCAACTGAAATAAACAAAGTAGCAAAAGGGATCCTGTAGAAACTAAGAAGGCTTAGTAAATGACCCTGAGTTCTCGATTGGATCAACGAATTGTTAGATGCTGATCATTATAACCTATATATGCATCATAAAATGATGCAGGCCAAAGGATATCAATATACTTAATCTATGATCATGCGAAGGGCAGTCTAAAACAAATATTAATCCTTGAAAGGAACTAAATAAACTTACTTCAAAGAACTCAACTCTACTCATTTCAATATAAAGAAATAGTAATGATGTGATGTAAAGAAAAACTTTAAAACATTAAGATAATAACATAGTATATTAGAAAAACAAAATGGTACTTAGTTTTGTATAAAAATGTACAAGTAACCCTATGAGAGATTCTCTAACCGACAATTATAACTATGAGCTATGAATTTATAACGCCTTCCTTACGCTGCAAGGGTCGTTCTATACCTTTCTCGGGGTGTAGAACCAAGTACTAAGTGCATAAACTACAGTATGCTAGCAACATTAAGGAATACTCTAAAAAGTATGACCATTTTCGATTTATGGTTGTTATGCGGTCTATGAAAACTTTTAATTAGGTCAACTCAAACTCGTACCAAACAGCTGCTTTATACTATTAAAAAAATGTAGCTAGCGCAAAGGTTTGAAAACATAACTCTTTCTGTGGTTTGAGATTAATATGCATAAGTAGCTCAAAATCTCTCTTTGATAATGGTGTTTCCTCTCTTTTTTATATGTGTAAACATTTTTATTTTTGATAATACTTAGTTCCATATTATTTTTTGAAGAACAGAACTTCACTCTTTCTGTTGCTCAACAGAAATCTCAAGTCTTTTAAATAAGTTAAAACATTTGTAAAAGACTTTTTAGAAGGCTGTAAGAACTCTCTAGCCCTTACTCTTGACTTTTCTTGAATTCGAATTTGTGGATTCAAGGTTATTCATGTTAACGGATGATTTCTAGATGTTCAGAAGTCATTTATAGTAGTTATAATTGATAGGAAGTGTTAGTGCAATTTAAAATGACTTAGAAGGTCTAAATGACAGAAATTGGGTTGGGGCACGCAAACCCTAGCACACTGATATCGCGGGGCTCCATCCCCTAAAATTAAGAGACCAAATTTTGGCGCACTACTAGCACATTCGTAGGGAATTGCACCATTCCCCCCCCCCCCAGGTCAATCAGATGACCTTTTCAACACATTTCTAATCTTAATTCAAGCATTTTTCTCCTTTTCTCTTTAGATTTATATATCTAATACATGTATCAAGATTCTAATGAGACACAACTATAAAATCAATATGATTTCCCCAAGAACTCATAAATCTCATGTTAAACTAAAGAACAAAGGCAATTTCAATAACAAAATCAAGAACATCAAAACCTTCAAATTTTTACAGCATATATGCTGAAATTAACATGATTGACGCATGGGTGAACAAACCCACGCTATGTGAACTCACACACTTCTTTAGGGATAAGTCGTTGGCGAAACAACATTGATTTTGCAAGAAATCCCCATGAAATCCCTAAATTTTGATCCTTTTTCTCTTATCTCAAAGACCTAGAGTAATTGTGATGACATTAACTTAACCAAATCAGTGTAGAACCCGTATTAATTACTAAAATCGAAATAAATTAATCGGGTAAAAAAAAAAACAAAATACCTATGTTAAATCCGGGTGACTTTCCATATCACGCCAGACAGAATTTAACATACATTTCTCCCTCACATGTGCTCATAAATTAGAAAACTCGGTGGATTTTGAATGATAATTCCAAGATCTTTCAGTTAATACTTTATAGGCCACCTATCGCATCCTATATTAAATGTTATAGTCATTTGAAGTTGACCCAACACTCATACATAACATAACTAGCTAAATTTTTTATTTTCATTCTCTCAAAAAAAAATTCACTCTTATTCTAGATCATTCAAATAGAGGGGTGTTACACTAATTAGGATAACCATGCGAATGAACTCTCTTTTGGCTCACCAGCATTACCTGAAAATAAATATTAGTCACACAGAATTTCTAATTTTTTTGTAGTTATGTAATACTGACAGATTTTAGGAATAATAAATTGTCTAGGAGCTATTTAGCGAAAAATTAAAATTTGTAGCTAAATCTTTATTTTCCTGGAATGTGGTGTTCATTGTCACTTGCTGATATATGGCTAAAAGAGTATATTTATTTCATATTATTTTCTCATATATTACGGATGTGTTTCTTTACATCTTTATTTTAGTGATTTGGGTTATGACTAGTTCTATGTGTACATGAAGTGTGTTGGATGAACTTGATCAAAATAATCTAATTTTGACTTGATTTGAAGCAAAAAAATAGAGATTGAAGAATGGCCGGGCTCGTCTAGTGACCTCGTGAAGCGAAACAAACATGGTACGATCTTTGGAGGCATACGGTTTTTCGTTGCGTGAGAGAGAAAATTATTTGTATATGTAAGTCCCTAAAATATACTAGATTTTGTGGACTGATTTCTTTTCTCGTTTGATTGATGAGGGCAGATGATTCATAAAAATTGTTGTGAGGTATTTAGCACTTACATTTGTTAGGTTTTAAAAGGTGGGAAACAAAAATGATGAGTTATTATTTTTATAAAAAAAGTGTGACTTTTATGAAAAGTTGTGACTATTATGAAAACTTGTGACCTTACTAAATGATTGTGACTTCTCCAAATGTTTGTGACATTTCAAGGAACAATAAGAACCTTTTCACAGTACCCTTGGTTTTTTATAAAATGTATTTTTTTTCCCATTTTAGTAAACCAATTTCTGGACTTCTGCTACTAATAAAAAATATATTACTCTAACTGTACTTTACTGTCATCTAGTGGTTCGCTGACACCGTGGTTTTAGGTGCTAATACACCATTGAATAAGAGTTTTACATCCTAGGAGAATATATTCCATTAACCTCGGGTACTTTTGCAGAATAATTTCCTTATGGGGACACTGTGCATTTAGTGGGATCGATTTCTTTGTTTAAGAAAAATGTTTTAATAATTTTTCTAATTGGTTCCTTATTCTATTTTTTCTTCTAGTTTTAATTTTCTACTTCTAAATACTCTTTAAACTATGTTGATTCTTACGAAGTTCTTCAAAGTTTTGTTCTAAGTATCTTAGGAGTACAAGATGAACAACTTTTGTAATTTTGTACTCTTTGTGAATATTAATGTGTCTGATTGCTGTAGATTTTTTTGTTTGTAATTTTCTACTCTGAATAAATTGGACTATGTAATTCGCTTGAAGAATATAAAAATTTCACCTAATAAATCTGTGTTGTACTTTTGGTTTTCTACAAACTTCATTGTTTCATAGAAACAAATTGTACAAAAAATTTTGTCCATATTGTCACTTTTCTAAATATCAAGTAGTATGACGAACTGTGATAGGAAAAAAAGACCAATGACTTAAAAATGTGTGATTTTGTGTTTGGAATAAGTGCTTCTAAGAATAAACTTTGACACTATGAAAAGATTACCAAAGAGAACTCATGCACCAGAATTCGTTCATAAAATAATATGTACAAAAGAGGTTTTATGTTGTCAATGACATTTCAGTAGTCTGGAAACAAAATTTGTAAAAACTATTTTCTAATACAAGAAAAATATTGTTAAGATATATTTAAAATGTGGGTTTTTTTTGCCTATGATAAAGAAAATATTAAACTAAATGCTTAATTTAAATTTCGAACACAAGATTTGAAATTCGATGATAATTTTGCATTCTTTTAAAACCACGAAATTCTAAGAGTATATTTTATTGTGGTCATGGATTTTTTCTTGTACTAGTATGTTGTATGACTAGTATGAAACTACCAAATTATGTGTATATTTGTTAAAAATTGGTGAATAGTCATTTTCATGTTTCATAAAAGAAGCAATTGAATCATATTGTGTTTATCGGATCCGATGAAACTTTTTTCATAGATTGTTATGGAAATATCCTTATGAACAGGAAATATGAAAAGGTTATGAGTCTAAAAAATTTTAGTATCATACACAATTGTAACAAATAGGAACAAATAATTGTGACAAAACATTTTCATGCGGAGAGCTTACAAAATATTTTTATTTGTTATTACATGTTTGAGTAAAACTGTTTGTGACATGATCACTTGGGGCATTTAAATTAGAAAATGTTAAAAGAAAAACTAATCAGCTTAGAAATTTGTCTATCTTTGAGTGCAATAAAAAAAATTCAAGTTTTTGTGGAATCTAAGTATGTTGAGCATTCTTATAAATATGTTGAAAGGAATTCTAATTCTTTAGTGTCACTTCCCAAGGACACAGACTGGACGCGGAAGACACCCAATGGCCATTATTGGCCTTGAGCGAATCCTTGACCTGACTTAACTAAGCGGAAGATTAGCTTAGTATAACGCAATACACACTCTCACAAACATAATTTCAATAGATGTCTTGGCCAAAATAACAGTTAAGTCTCACAATAGATTATGTCAAATTCAAATAAACGAAGACTGGTAAGCAATAAAATAGTCCTCCGAAGTAAAACAAGGCTCATCACAGACACTGAGTGCTCAAAGTGGATGAACGATGCGCTTGATGCTGATCCTGGTTACTTGCATCTACTTCATAAGACGATGTAGGCCAACTGACATCTGTATATTGAATGTAAGAATATGTGAGTTATAATTATTAACAATAAAATTAAGCTCGAAAAGAATAGGAAGAAACACTTACCTTGACTTTACTAAACTCATGAAATACTGAACATAATATAAAGCAATAATAATACATGCAATATATATAAAGCTTGTAAAACAGTGAAACAACCTTGTTCGTTATGAAAATAAAATAACATGCTCAACTTTAATAATATATAAATGTAATATGGTTTGTATGAGAGATTCTCTAAGCAAAAGCCACTATTCTTAGCTTAAGTTGTTATACAACGTCTTGCCTACGCTTACAGAACTTTCCTATACATTGTCGTTTCATCGAAATCTTTAACTTAGTGGATCCACTAGCTTTACTCACATGATCATCTAAAAAGTATGAGCCGTTAATACCCATGATGGCTACATGGTTTTCATGGAGACTTGAATAAATACAAACTCTCATCCCTGTATCAGTGCTAACTACTACTTCCAAAACATAATTTAGCTCATGCTTTTAAAATAACTTTCTTTTTTTGGGTTGAGATAATTGCTCAACACTTAAATTTAAAAAGCTCTCTTGGAATTAATGTTCCCTATTGATTGTTCCAAACTCTTTTGTCAAATCTTAGTTTCCTCTTAATTTGAATGTGAAAACATGTATGAACTTTTAGGGGATGCTTAAACATTGTAGAAATGAACTCAACTCCCACCTCTGAACTTGAAACATGAGTCTTAAATCAATTCTTAGGGAATATTTATTTCCCTTATATCTCTTGAAGAAAAGACTTAAATTTTTACTATGTACTTTAACTTGAAACGTGATCCTTAAAACGGAGATAAAACGTTTAGACTCTTGAAAACCTTAAGAACTTTGCTTTGGACAAGCTTCTTAACTTTAGACTAGGCCCTTAAATTCTTTGACTCTAATCTTAACTTTCCTTTAATTGAATTAGGGATTCAAGGTTATGATTCATGTTCTTTGGTGATTTTTAGGTGTTTAGAAATCATTTGATGTAATTAGAAACACTTGAAGGCGTTAATGTACCTTCGAAGGACTCAAAAATCTAAACTATGAAAACTGGGCAAAAATACAAACTCACGCCCATTCAGAGTGCGCAGCACCACACAATTTGGTTTGAGACCTCATCCTGGCGCTCACAAGGCGTGCTTCCCTAAGCCCCCTAGACGAGATGGGGCGCGCCACTCCTGGTGCTTCCTTGGTTTGATAGAAGAACTTCTCTCTTCATTTTTAATGCTAAATCCCCTAAACGTCCACATTTCTTTTCCCAAAACCTTAGGATCACTAAAAAATTAAATAACCAGTAGATCTAACTAAAAAAAACATGAAAATTACAAATCTATATTAATGGGCATTCAATGAACTGAATCAAATAGGGATTCAAAAAGATTCACAAGAATTATCTTCTAATCATGTAAAGAATTCTAAAACCAATGAATTTAAACAATTTTTGATATGTGGATTATTTAACTTTACATGAAAGATCACACATACCTTGATAGGGATCACCCCCAACAAATTCAACTCAAAATTCCTTGGCATTCTTGGTGAATTCATGATCATTCTCCTTTTTCCTTCATCTCTTCTATTTACTCCAAGCCCTCAGCGTAAAGTTAACTTTATAATATGAACTAAAACTGGTTTTTACCCCAAATAAGTCGCTAAAATTAAATAGGAAATAAAAGGATGAAAATACAACTTTTCCCTTCCTTAAATCCGGATTAGGATATTTCTTAATCCGACAATCAAACATACGATAGGAATATCTCCCTCACACGATTTATAAAATGCACAAATTTAGCGTAATTTGAAAGATCTCTCCATGAACTTTCCAACCATATCAAGAACTACCTCTAACTCGTCTTGAGCTTGAAATTATGGCCATTTGAAAATGACTAAACTCACTTCTTAAGCTTAGAAATTTTCCACATTTCTCCTTTTCTATCGAGAACTAATTTTTTTAGTTTCTTAGCTTATTCCTGGAAAATTCAAATTTGTCCTTGAATGAGATTTCTTTCACTAAGCTAAGGATAATAAACTCAATTTTAACAATCAACAATAAAAAAACAAGTAACAATATGCTTAGTGTTGATTTTCATCTCTCCGGATTCAAAGATATGTGGATTGTTCATATCCTCTTAAGCTTCCCAAGTTGATTGTTTAACACATTGGATCCCCCAAAGGACCTTGGTTGGCGCAACCTCCTTTTTTCTCAACTTGCAAATTTGACGATCTAAAATTTGAACCGGAATATCTTTGTACCATAAGGTATCCTTAATCCTTTACATTTTCAATTAGTATAATCAATAAAGGATCACCCTTGCACTTATTAACAATTGAGATATGAACTAGCGTATGAGCCGCTGCTAACTCTTGTGGTAGCTCAAACTCATAAGCTACATTTTCAACTCTCTTGGATATTATATAAAGGCCAATATACCAGGTCTAAGATTCCCTTTCTTAGCAAACCTCAAAACACCCTTCATTGAGAAACTTTCAGATACACCTAATCATTCAGTTCAAACTCCAATGACCTTCTCCTAAAGATCAATAATACCGGGGTCTATGTTCACATTTTTCTTTATGTTTGATGACTCTATGCCATTTTCAATCTCTCTTGAATAAACTTCACCTTCTCCAAAGCTTAGTGAACTAGATCTACTACTATCAACCCCCTTTCACTAACATCAACCCAATAGGAGATCAACATCTTCACCCATAAAGTGAATCATATAAAACCATTTGGATGCTCCAAAAGTAGTTGTTGTTGAAAGAGAGTTCAAAGAGAAGTAGGTGATCATACAAATTCCCCTTTAAATAAACGACATAATCCCTCTACATGTCTTCGAAGGTCTTGATAGTACGCTCTACTAACCCATCAATCCGAGGATGAAAAATAGTGCTTAATTTCACTATTGAACCCAAACTTTTTTGGAATGACTTTAAGAATAGAGAAGTAAATTGTGCACCTCTATCTTAAGTGGTTGAAATTGGGACTCCATGAAGTCTCATCACTTGTTGAATTTATAACTTTGTATAATCCTCCGCCTAATGACTAGTCTTTCCGATAAGAAGTGGGTTTATTTTATCATTCTATCAACAATCACCCTCATGGAGTCATGCTGTTGGGAGACCTTGGTAACCCTTGAAGTCCATATTAATCGTTTCCCACTTGCATTTCGATCTTTCTATACTATGAGCCAACCCTCCATGCCTCTAGTGTTCCACTTTCACTTGCTGGCGATTTGGGACTTGGCAACAAACTCAGAAATGTCCTTCTTCACACCTTTCCACTAATATACGTCTCAAAAATCGTGGTCCATCTTGGTGGAACCTGAATGAATGGAATATCAAGAGCTATGAACCTCTTTTATGATCCTATCTTGGAGACCATCCACCCCAATTACACACAATAAACCTTTATACTTCACCATGGCATCTCCTCCTTGTTCAAAAGTTAATAATCTTTTTTTATGAGAATTTGCCTTCAATTTAAGAAAAATGGGGTCTTTGTCTTGCTTCTCATTCACTAATGACACAAATGATTGCTCAGCTCCTTTGGCCACCAGTATTCTTCCTTTTGTTGAATCCATAAGCCCTACTCCTAAGCGTGAAAGTCTGTGCACATCTTTGGCTAACTCCATCTTTTCTTCCTCAACATGGGTGGTATTTCTTATAGATAACCTGATTAAAGCATCAACAACCACGTTAGCCTTATCTGGGTTGTAAAGAATACTTATTTCATAATTCTTGAATGATTCTAACAATGTCTTTTTTCTGAGATTTAGCTCCTTTTGTGTGAAAACATATTTTAATCACTTATGATTAGTTATTATGTAAACATAAACACCATACAAGTAGTGATGATATATCTTTAAGGTGAAAAATACAACTTCCAAGTCTAAGTCATGAGTTGAGTAATTCTTCTCATGAATCTTCAACTGTCCGGAGACATAAGCTATAACTTTGCCATTCTGCATTTACACAACAAAAAGCAACTCTTGATGCATTAAATTACATCATAAAAGATCATGAGTACCCTATATTAAGGTAGGGTCAAAATTGGAGTAGTAGTTAACCTCTTTTCCAATGCCTGAAAGCATTTATCACAAGCCTCAGACAATTAAAATTTAACTATCTTTTGAGCCAGCTTGGTTGAAGGAGACGACATATATGAAAACTCCTAAAAAAACTTTTACAGTAGCTAACCAAACCCAAGACACTCCTTATATAAGTTAGAAATGTGGGTTAGTCCAACTCTGAGCTGCTTCTGTCTTTTGGGTATCAACTGTAATCCCATCACCAGAAACTATGTGACCCAATAATTCCAGCGACTTAATCCAAAACTCTTATTTGAGAACGTGGCATAAAACTACTTATCTTTCAATCTCTGAAGGACTATTTTGAGGTCACTAGCATGTTTCTCTTCATTACTTTAATAGATTAGTATGCCATCAATGAAGACAATAACAAAGATATATTAATAAGGCTTGAAGACTCTATTAATTAGATCAATGAATGTTGTTTGTGCATTAGTTAAAAGAAATAACATGACCAAAAACTCATAATGCCCATATATGGTTTTAAAAGTCGTTGTTGGAATGTCACATTCCCAAACAATTAATTGATGGAAGCATGATTTGAGATCAATTTTTGAGAAACAAGTGGCACCTTGAAGTTGATTGAAAAGATCACCTCTCCTTGGATGATAATACTTATTTTTTGATGTTATCCTTATTCAATTGGCGGTAGTCCATACACATCCTAAGGGAACCATCATTCTCTCTTACAAGCAAGACTTGCGCACACAAAGGTGAGACTCATGGTCGAATGAAATACTTATATAACAAATCTTTCAATTGTTCTTTTAACATTCGAATCTTCAGGTGCCACTCTATATGGCGGAATAGAGATAGGGCGAGTATATGGAATGATGTCTATGTCAAAGTCTATTTGTCTCTTAGGAGGGACAACGAGTAGACATGAGGAAAGACTTCTAGAAACTCTTTTAGTATAGGAATTAACTAAAGGGAAGGTACTTAACACTCGAGTCATAAACATGGACTAAGTTACCCCAGTATATGAAAAAATGTGTGACATTGCTGTGTGGCTCACGAAGAGTTTTGACTCCAGAATTTGTGATCACTGGATGATGAATTGGTGCCTCATTATGATAATAAATTCTTTAGATCTCCACAAATATTTAAGTCATACAATTTTCTTAGAAAATATATATGTTAACAATCTTAGAATTTTTACTTCAACCATATTTTAAGGCCTAAAAAATATTTTCTATTTATTATCCCTAAATTATTATTGATAACTTTATTATCAAAATCATTTTCAATTATGTTAGGCCATTTCCAAAGGATTTAGCTGATCCTTAACAAGATACTTTCTTGAAAGGTCATCGTGCTAGGGACAATGTTATTATTGTTCAAGAAGTTTATCTAAATTTAATTTTTCCATAGAAGAACAAGAAGCTGATGCTTAAAATGGATTTAGAAAAAACTTGATCAAATTGAATGGTCCTTTGGTTGTAAAATTTTTTGACTCTTCAAATTCTCTTAAAACAAGTTCAATTTGATTATTTATTGTAGAACTAATACATACATATATATCCATGTAAGTTTAGCCAAATAAATTATTTTGCACAATAAAGGGGCATCCACAAAAGAAACTCCACGGAACAATACATATTTGTAACTCAGTTTTTTTGTGATCTTTGATGTGCTGTGATTTCACAACATTTCTAATGCATTTCACTTAAGAGTTTTGTGTGTTTAAAGCCTTTTTGTAGTGATTTTTATAAGATTGTATTTGTTTTGTAGTAAAGATGTTCAGGTGGCAAGATAACAAATCAATTGAAAAAGTGCATAACAGGACCTACAAAGCCATCGACGGATCATAGTTGAGGATTATAGATGAGAAGCTCAGGACTTTGGAGGAGATCGGGAAAGTTTGACTAAGTGTGGGACTACAAGAGGCAATGGATGTATACTGGTGAACCATTGTTTGGTTCATTCAAGGTTCTAGTAAGGTAGTTTGGACAAATTCTATGTATTGAGTTACGGAAGGCATCGATGAACTGTAGATGGATCGACGGACCATACTATTGGTTTATCTATTTCTTTAGAGATGGTTTTATACGCTGAAGAAAAAATATTTCTATGTCCTGATAGATAGAGGTAGTCTACGGACCATCGATTGATTGATGGTCTGTTAGTTATTCCGTAGGTCGGAGCCACGTCAACTAAACAAACATTTCTTATTTCAATTCCTTATTCGTTAGGACAATGTTTTCTATATAGGGTGCATTAAAACCTCATTGTTGAGGTTAGATACTATAACCATTGTTATACTTTGTGTTTTGAAGATTTTTTTTGGCGAACATGGGCAATTAATCAATTTCTGTATTTGATTTGAAGATATTTTCTTCTACTACAAGTTGAGTTTCTGGGTTTCTTCTTAGTGTTGAGTAAGCTCATGATTTCTTCATTCAAAACAATGAATTGGGATCGTTCTTGCATGGGTAACTAAATCCACAACTAGGGTTGTGAGAACCATGGATAATTAACAAAGATTACTAGTAATTGCAAAATTCTCAAATAGTGTTTTAACATGAATTGATAATTCTTTTACTAATAAGTTTGTTTAACGAGTGAACACTTTAGAACTCGCCTTGTTGCTACTTTTCAGACCAAAGGGGTAGAAATAGGAAAATAATTATCAACATAGATTTAGTGTGATACTATTTAATAATCTAGTGTCGATTGGTGAAAACTAATAACTAAGGCATACATCGATTAGGATGTCAAATATGAGGTGAATGAGAGAGTTTGTAACTTATACACACATAGTTGGACCAACTTATGGGGTGAAACTCTCTAGATGACGGACCGATGATTTAGAGATACCCAACATACCTCTTTGAGTTTAAAACACTAAGAAAAAATTGTTATTACTAGGAATATGACGTTATAAACATACGGGGAACACATATATCCAACTTATTCGCGCAATTTGATAGAAACTCAAACTCTACTTTTGTTTACTTATACAATTAGAGAAACTTACGTAACCCAAAATTCCCTTTTTATTTAATTTTATTTGGAAAGAAATTGACTAAACAAACAAAGTTGTGAATTAAACCTACGTCTCCTCGTGGGATCAACTTTAACCTAATTGTTGGGTTCTATACTTGATAACAATCACTCATGCTTTTTTAGGGAAGTATAATTTGAGCGTATCAAATTTTGGCGCCACTGCTGGTAAATTTAGCTTTTCGATTAAGTTTAATTTACATAATTGAAATTTAGCCAACTATTTCATGATTTTACTTTTTCTTTTTGTTGATTTTTCTCTTAGGTCTTGTAAGATCCCGAAAGTGACTTAAGTGAACTAGATACTAACATGTTTTTCTTGATTGTCTAATGTCATAAATAGGTCTAATATATGGTATTGAGGCATTGTCTAGGATTTTAGGTGCATTGGAAGTCAACCGTTAAGGGATGACTAAGACGTTTGATGACTAAGTCACCTATGTGCCTCATATCTGGTTCTATGTGTGTGTGTTTGATTCATGAGGTTTTAAAGTACTTAAATGAGTTATTATAGCATCTATAGGCAGTGTATTGGGTTTCTTGAAGTGTGGAGGTTAAACATTTCATAACGTCCACGACGTTCAAAAGGTATACCTTGAAATGACATTGTGTGTCAGGGCATGTTTCGTCTAGTTTTACGTATTCATTTTTTATTAAATACAAGTGAGAGTTGATAAAGTCATACAATATAATATTTGGGTTGGAAACATCTGGCAAAACACCCCCAAGGACCAACCAAGGGTCCTTGAGGATGGACCCATGTTGGTGGCTAAAACTGCACAAGGGAGTCCACCTACAGATGCTAATCGAGGGCTTATGGCCTAGTCGACGCCTTGCAGGTTGTGGGGGTTCTTTGGTACATATACTGGGAGCTAAGATACTAGTTCCAGGTCTGTGAAACCATAGACGAAGGCCTGGACGACCCGTCATTTGACTGACGCCCCGTCCATGGGTGCCGTTGAAAGGGACATAGTGTTGGGAAGGAGGAGAACCATGTCATGTTTCTGATCCAACAAACAGTAGGAGAGTACTGTCCGTTTCTGAACAAACTGTCTGTCGAATATCCAACTGTCGATGGGCTTGTATTATGCGTAGGTTCACTGCCAAGTAAGGAGTGAACTTGATATTTTACACAACTTCAATAAGAGTATTGGCGGTTAATAAGTGGTCTTTTGGGTATTATATATGTGTATATGTCTTGAACACATTGAAGACTGCATTCTTCTAATTAAAAACCCCAAAATCCCTTAAATGTTTTATAAGACTCCATTGAAGTCCAAAGTCAAGGAGGGCTTGGTGTGACGAATTGAGTGAAGATTCTTCATCAAAGTAAATAATTATCATCATTGAGGTATGTATTTTGATCATTCAAATTGTTTCATCAAGGAGCCCAACTCTCATGTTTTTTTCTAAGGTTTTCAAAGTTTAATTGTCCAATTTCTTGATTCTACATGAATTCTTGCATCATATGTTTTTAATCATATAATATGGATTAAATTGAAAATGTATTGACGATTTTAACCTAAATAACCTATGAACACATGAATGTGGATGATCCCTAGTTTTTGACTAAAATATGGGTTACTTGATATTGTCCTAAGTTGATGAATTCTTATGTAGTTTTATGTGAGCTATTCATTAATGGAATAAGTATAATAAATTGATATCTAGGTTGTATTGGATTGATGCATTTACATTGAATTGACCTAGTTCATTGATTATTGTAGTTTTTACGTTAAATTGATGTTCATGTCCAATGGTAAGGGTCTTATGCTACTGAATTTGATGATTTAACTTTGAATCAAGCTATTGATGATGGATTAGGGGTAGACAGTCCTATTTCCTTTATTTTTTAATATTTATACTTCAATTATATTGTGATTGGTATGGTCTACTTATGGTGGCGGTGTCATGTGTTTTACTTGTAATTAACGTAACCTTGTCGGCATTACTTTATGCAATATGATGATCTTGGTCAATGTGTCTATTTTTGTAGTTGAGTATGTGAAGTATTATCCTATCTACCTATATGCTAGAAATGTGAAAGATTGATGTGTATAAGGAGGTCATGTTAGAATATGATTATGTGCTTACATGTGTATTCTTAGAGTGGATGCATGTTTGTTCCTACATGACCATATGAGTCAGTTATAGTTATATTGATGATGTTGTAGTATAGTATTGGGTGACATAAAGATAGTAAGGGTTATCTTAAGTGCTTTAAAGAATGATATGCTATACGTGATAAGGTGAAAGAATGTACTGTCTTGTTTGGTAGACTTGTGTCCCTAACTTGATATATCTATGAATGTTATATGATTATGATACGTCTTGACTGGGTAGGCTAGTTTGACCCTTTTCATGTATGAATGAAAGATATGTATGTCCTTAGAGGATGTTAAGAAGTTCATGCACGTGGTAAAGGTTATTTTATGGATGTTTAAGTCGTGAGGCGTAATGGTGTCCTTCTTGTAAGGGAATAAGAGACTTAATGTTAATTGGCTGGAATGACATCATATTAATCCCTAGGAAAGTCATAATGAGCTATATTAGTCGCCATCGAAAGATAGCCTTAGTGGACCTCTTTGGTAGATGAATGTGATAGGGTTATGAACTAGATAAATAACCTCTTCATATGATCCTTGAATGTCAATTACTCCATGAGAACCAAGGTTAGCACTGAGTGATTATATTATGGGAAGTGGCGCTACTTTAGAATAAGAATAGAGTGCAATGTACCTGTACTTGAGAATGAGACTAGGGTGCATAAAATCCCTTCATATTCCTTAACCATGTGCCTACATGAGATGTGTCCTACTTCTACCCTTTGCAAGTAGAACACCCTCATCGCAGTAGGTTAGAACTTCAGATTCCATGTGTAGCTATAATGATCTATGTTGGTCATTTCATATTCCAATCATGTGGGACACTTACTAGTAAGAGAGAAGTTCTATGAGGTATAGGTGGTGGTATGGGACTCTATATTGATATTAAACAATAGGCTTTGAAGGTGTTAGTTAGAGTCCCTAGGTCTTGTCCAAGACCGTTTCTTGACTGTCTTGTATGTGTTGAATGTCTCTTAAATGAACTAATGAATGTAATGTCTTAAGTTAAGTAAGAGAGTATGTTAATGAAATAAGTACTTATCTAGAGTAGTTGAGGGTTTTATAGTTCAGGTGTGAATGGGGCATAGGAACGGTCACTTCGTATCGTACCTAGGTGAGTCTTAACAATGAATCTAGTTAAGAAAAATATTGATTATGTGTACATGATCCGAATTTAGGAAATCTTAAGAATTATTTAGATATTCTTGAAGAGGTCAATCATGGAGGTTATCTTCTTGATATACTTAAGTACGTCTTTTGATAGCCTTTGTTGAGGCAATGTCATATTATCGATGTGTTGATGTTTATGTGTTTTTTAAGTGTGTATGTGACTCTTTATAAGTAATCTCAAGGGTCGTTGAGTCACATTTAGAGAGAGTGTATGGGTTGTCTCTTTTTTTGTGTGACTTAAGTGAATTTTTTGATTGCTTAAGTGGGATAATTACATGCTATAGGGTGTTTAATTGAAGGAAGGCAATTTCACTGTACAGTGAAGAGACTTCACTGTAACAGTGAATCCAAGCACTTTAAAGTGACTCTTAAAATTTGATATTTGGTTTAAATGTTTTCTTATGTGTTTCTAAGTTCATATATTTCGTTCTTAAGATTATAATATTATGAATTGAAAGAATGCATATTTTCAAAAACTGTCCGTTTTCATGATTTTATACATTATTCCATACTTAGTACATGTAGTTGTACTAACCCCATACTTTTATATATCTCAAGTACGCCGTTTTCAAAAACTGAGATTGCTTTTAACTTCTACCATGTGGTTTTGGGATGTAACTTGTCAACTATATGCCAACTACACGGAGCCTAGGTGAATCACCCATTCCATACGACCCAAAACTAAATCAAACTTTGAGAAGGATAGAAAGTCAACAGGTCCGAGATAACACTAACAGGGTGAGTTTAGGTGATGGACCAGGACAACAGCCCCTACTACAAGTTGAGGCTCACAACCACACACATGTTGAGAATCATCTTGGTGATGCCTTGAGGATGCAACCTCCAGAAGCCCCACGACTTCTGGATTACTATAGGGGCAACATAAAAATTGAAGACTCATATGGACCTCTTGTCCTAACTTGTCTTTCACCTGGGCACACATTCGTTGTAATGAGCAACATGATGTAGATTCTCACTATGAGGGGCTTGTTTTTGGGACTTCCATATAAAGAACTACATGCCTATATCGCTAAATTGATGTCTGTGTGCAAAATTTGTGTGGTTAGATCAGACTTTGACATGAAAGGTATCGACTTGCGACTGTTTCCTTTATCACTGATAGTATATGAAACTATATGGTTTAGTGAGCTACCCTAAAATTCTATCTATACATGGATCAGCTGAGAGAAGTGTTCTTAGCGAGTTACTGTTAAGTGTCCAAGAAGATAAACCACAAGGATAAGGTAGAGAACTTTATGACACTACCTGGAGAGTCGACTAGTAGCACTTTGGGATATATTTATCGCGTTTGTTAGAGTAGTCCTGAATCACTGCATTGATGATGACTTACTAAAAGAGTACTTCTACAAAGGTCGACATGATAATAACAAAGCAATGCTCGATACTAATGCAGGTGGCTAATATGGTGAATGCCCATATGCTGAGATTGTAGAGAAACCGGAGAAGACATCTCACAACAATAAAGCTTGGAGCTCTAGAAAATTGGACAATAGGCGAAACACCATTGTGGTCGAAGCTACAAATAACTCAACTACTGGTGATATTCAGGAAGAGATTTCACAAATTAGAACTGAATTAGGTTTAGTTATTAAGAATGTTAGTGGAGGCGCAGAGAAAGTTAATGCAGTGAACTATTTTGATAAACCACCACTACCGTTAGATGAGTACTACTATAAAAAAAGACACATATGCAGTTTATGAGCAGACGGGGGATTTTTCGACCAAATGCCCAAGTTTCCATTCAAGATAATTGGCGCCAAGGACAAGGAAATAAAAGTTTGAACTATAGTAATTACAACCGAGAGGGTTAATATGTCCAAGATGAGAACTAAAATCGCAACTACAATTTCAACATGAATAACTATGGTAATAGGAATGAACGGGGTGGTCCATTTGTTGAGGTAGAATTGCGCGGGTTTAGGATATGCTGAAAAAATTGTTGAGGAGGTTTGAGGAGAATGATAAGAATGTCAAAGAGATGAGTTTGACCTATCTATCAATGGTCAGAATATTGATGCACATGCAGTCTCGATAAAGCATCTTGAGTTACAAATAAATCAGTTCTCTGCCTGTGTGAACCCACACCAATTGGCACCCTTCCAAGCAACACTACCATAACCCAAAAAATGATGGGCATTGCATGACAATGACTATTCGAGGAGGTAAGAAAATCATTAACCCACATATGTCGTTTGTTCTATAAGATGATATGATAGAGGAAGATAATGTACCAAAAGAATGTGGAGAGTTGCGGCATGCAACTACGAAAGAAACAGAACTATCCCAGAAAGTTGTCCCCATTCCTAGACCTCCACCAGCATTCCTATAGATATTAGTTAACAACATGGAAGATGGTAAATACCAGCGATTTATCAATATGTTGAAACATCTTTCCATTAATGTCCCACTGATAGAAGCTTGGAACAAATGTTCTATTATGCTAAGTGTATGAAGGACATGGTGACAAAGAAAAGGTTTGTGAGTTTTGAGGATGATGACATAATGTAGAATTATAGTGCTTTTTCTACAAGGTCACTTGTATAGAAAAAAAAGGATTTGAGCGCCTGCATAATTACATATACGATAGGGTATCTCCATTTCACTATGGCGCTTTGTGATTTTGGAGCAACCATAAATGTAATGCAATTTTTCATTTATAAGAATTTGGGTTTGCGAGACCCAAAGCCTACTATGATGCTGTTAGTGATGACCGATCGAACTGTGAAGAGGCCCATAGGTATACTCCATTATGTTCTTGTGAAAATGGAGTCATTAATCTTTTCGGTCGATTTTCTGATTCTTGACTGTAATGTTTACTTTGAGGTCCCCATGATTCTAGGATAAACATTCCTTACTATTGGGAGTGTACTAGTCAATATGGAAAACGGGTAGATGATGTTCAGTTTGAATAACGACGAAGAAACTTTCAACATTTTTATGACCATTAAGCATAATGGTGAGCTCCACACATTATCTACTATATCCTTAAAGGTAGAGAGTGTATCCGAGGTGCAAATTGAAGACAAACTGGATGATAAGGCACTAGCAGTGGTGATCATGAATTTCGACAATGATAATATTGAAGAGTATGGGTCATTGGTGCTGCACTTGAATAAAAACTAATACTTTTCAAAGCCGAAGAAATTAGGGTTCGATATGAAGCATCGAGAGTCTCCACCTACTAGACCATCTGTAATGCCCTAAAATGAACTAAGGTTAATAGAGGCTCGTGAGAGTTTCATCAGTTAATTTTGCATTAAAATGAATTACATTAGTGTTCTAAGGCGGTGTGTGAAGTTTTGTTAGGTCTCCTCTATGAATTCTGCCAAAAACTATCCTTTCCTATGAAGGCTTGGGGTGTTTGGTAAATTCACCCCAAGTCTTTAAGGAACCCAGGAAGTCATTTTTATGGTTATTTAGATATATTAAAGTATTTATAATCCTAAGACCTAATTTAATACCTCATTTCCTAAAACCTAAAACCCCTCTCCCTTATAACTCTCTCTCAAGTCTCTTATTTAAGGTAAGATATCCATCTTTGGACTCTCTTCCATTCAAGGAGTCCCTTATATTGGGTTTTGAAAAGGGTTTTCAATACTAATTTCTTCTATCATCAACTCTAAATATGAGTCTTGAATGAAAAAGTTTTGAATGAGTTAATGATTATGTTTATAATGTTAGTTGATGATTTTAAGGTCAAAACTTCAATGAAAACTTGTTAAAGATTTTTATCAAATGTTGGCGTAGGAAATGAGTTTAATGAGCTTAGTTTTGTAGTCTTTGAGATTTGCTTTAGTTATGTTTTTATTGATGTTTAGTAACTGACCTAAGGACTAATTTATGATGAATTATTGAGTAAAAATTCTATTGGTGATGTAATCTAGGATTAAAGGGAAAGTTGTTTAAGTTGTTTAAGCTTGAATTATGAAATTCTCTTGAGTGGTATGGTACACCTTCTTTGTGGTGGTGCGTAATTGATAAATTGATTATACTTACTATGAATTGTGAGTTTGTCTTGGATGACCTAATATGTGAAATGAAGTTATAATGAACATGGTTGTTGTGGTGTGTATTATGAAGCTTGTATTGCATTGTTTGACTCAGATTTTGCAATAATGAAGTATATGATGAATGAAGGCCTAAAGCATGTAAGGTGTGTGGTTCGATGTATAAAGTCCTAAATTGTGTGTAGAATTTTATATAAACAAAATGATGCTTATATGCTAGAAGTTCTCCGAAGTACACACAGAGACTTAAATGAGTGTACGAAGCTATGGTGAGCAGATAGAGGAGTTTTGAGGTGGACACTGTTCATGAGTTGAGATTATGTGTTTATTAGAAACCTAAATACATCCTAAGAGCTTCCTAAGATAGGTCGGTGGATGAATGCCCTTCGTTAGTTGAGATGTAGTGTTCACTAATTATCCTGAATCATTAGAATATAATGTTTCGAATCCATGGGGGTTATGTCTAGCACTGAGAGGATATGAAGGAGAAGTGGTTACACTTTGTGAGTTGAGATATTGTATTTTAATGTACCTTGTGAGATGCGTACTCCTCGTTAGTAGAGAATGAGTTACTTACTAGAAATCTCCTTATCCCACAACTAAAAGACCGCATAGGTGTAACTATTGGGCAAGCCATCTAAAAGCAGAGAGAATGACCTTACTCTAGGAAAGTGAGAATCATTATCCGACAAGGGTTAATATCGGGATTCCATGTCTAGATTTCATGTCTAGGTCGGTTATGCTAACTCCCCCAAAAGTAATTAAAATGCTAAGTATTCTAAAAGAGTGTACTGCTTAGGGTAGGTAATGGAGTTGTATGTCATTTATCCATTGCACTAGGTACGCATTTGGAAAGGGGAGTCTTGGTGCTAACCTTTCTAAAAGAGTGCACTACTTAAGGTAGGTGGTGGTATGGGACGCCATCTACTTATTGCACAAAGTAGGTATTACAATAAGGATATCTTGGCTTGTTGTTGGGTGTTCTTCTATTGTTTTGCCATTGAGTAGGGGATTATTCTCCCATGGTCACTAAGACAAAAAGAAGGTAGTCTTGAGGATCGCTTTGGTGTGTATTGAACGAGTCATATGCGTACTTTCTTCATGTCTTACCTTAGTGAGTCTTAGGATGACCTTAGTTAGGAAAACTCTGATAGAAATGAGTTTGTTTCCTCATTGGCAATTGAAATTCACTACATTGGAGTTATTTTAGTATATTGTAATGTTAAATATAGTTAATTGTAAATGATAGTTAGTTTACTGTTAAGTGCATCCTTTTGTTATAACTATGGAAATACTTCTCTAAGTGTTAAATGATGTTCTTTATGTTTTTTTACTTCTATATCATGAATGTTTTATATTAATTGGCATGAAAATGTGTTTTTACTAAAATGTCCCTTTTTGCATGTTTTTCATATGCCCTACGTAGTACATTTTTTATATTAACCCCATACTTTTATATACTCAATACGTATAGTTTGGAAGCTTTTTTGAAGGTTTAAAGGCGAAGCTTTTGAAATCTACTCTCTCAAGATTTCGTATGTCCTCATATATTCGAGGACATACTCTATGTTTTCTTAGTTTTAATATTAAGACTCATTATGTATTTTTTTTTAATGTAAAGGGACATGTCCCTATGATACTATTTTGTGTCGTTATTTTGTCTTTTGATGATAAGATTGTATAAATATTTATGAAAGACTTCCATTTTATTGAATGTCATGAAAAGTTTTAAATTCCGCACTACTTTTCATTTATTATGTAATGAATGATAGTTAAGTGCTTGTACAAGATCCCAAAGGGTAACAAACAACTGTTCATGACCGAAGGGTTCTCCTTAACTTCCAGGCAGTATTTTCGGGTCATAACACCATCTATTGTTGATGCTCCAAAATTAGAGCTTAAGTCCCTACCACCTCATCTGAGGTATGTGTTTCTTGGGTAAAGATGACACTTTGTCGGTGATAATTGCATCAGAGTAGAATGGACAACAAGTAAAGTGCTTAATTACACTGTTGAAGTGGTTTAAACGAGCCATTGGTTGGACAATTATTGACATTATTGGGATCCCTACATGTATTTGATCTCACAAAATCCAACTCATGTCATATAATAAACTAAGTATTAATCACAAAAGAAGGTTGAATCCACTTATAAAATAAGTAGTGAAAAAGGAGATCATCAAGTAGTTAGGTGCGGGGGAAATTTATCCTATTGCGGTTATCAATTGCGATTTCCTATTCACTGTGTGCTGAAAAAAGTTGGGATGACTATGGTACCTAATTAAAGGAACGAGCTTATTCGAATGCGTCAAGGGACAGGTTGGAAGGCTTAAATAAAATAGCGGAAGTTGAAATGCTTGGATTAAGAAGGACCATTTCCCCATGCCCTTCTTCGATCAGATCTTAAACAAACTTTAAGGAAAGGGTTAATATTAATTTATTGATGGTTATTGGGGCTACAATCAGATCTCTATTGCTATGGAAGATCAAGAAAAGACCACATCACATTTCCCTATAGGACTTTTGTGTTAAAAGAATGCCGGTTTGGTTATGTAATGCACCACTTACCTTTAAGCGTTGTATGATGTCTATATTCTTTAATATGGTGGAGGACTCTATTGAGGTGTTCATGGAAAATTTATCTATAATTGGTGACTCCTTATAAATGTGTTTGATAATTTGGATGAGGTTTTCAAGAGGTGTGAGGATTGAAATTTGGTACTAAATTGGGAAAAATGTCACTATATGGTGAAAGAAGGCACACTGTTGGGACATCACATCTCAAAGAAAAGGATAGAGGTTGATCTAGGCAAAGTAGAGGTAATAGAGAGGCTTCCTCCACCCATATCTTTCAAAGGTGTTTGAAGTTTTCTGGGACATACTGGATTTTATCGAACGGTCATTAAGAATTTTTCAAAAATTGCACACACTTTCTCGAAATTGCTCAAGAGGGAATGTAAGTTTTATTTAGATTAATATTGTACGGAAGAATTTTTAGAGTTGAAAGAGAAGTTGGTGTTTGCTCCCATTATTATTTAACTAGATTGGATAGAGCCATTAGAGGTTATGCGTGACGCGAGTGGGGTGGCAGTTGGTATGGTATTAGGACATAGAAAGGATAAAATCCTTTACCCCATATACTATGCAAGTAAAGTCCTGCATGAAGGTCAAATGTTTTACACGGTAAGGAAAAAAGAATTTGACGTAGTGGTATTTACACTTAATAAATTTTGCTCCTATTTACTTTGCACGAGGGTCATAGTGCATACTGACTATTCTTCTTTGAGGTACTTGATGGCGAAAAAGGATGAAAAGCCAAGGTTGATAAAATGGGTGTATTGCTTCAAGATTTTGATTTGGAGGTAAAATATAGAAAGGGGACTGAGAATCAAGTTATCGGCCGCTTGTCTATATTGGTGAATGAAACTACGCAAGAATTGGGAGAAAACACTAAAATTGATGATGCACACCCTGATGGAAATGTATTGGACGCGTCTAAGGATTTGATCCATGGTTTGGTGATATAGTACATTCAGAGTTTACCTTCCACTAGAGCAAAAATTTTATGCATCAGCTAAAACTTTCTTTTTGGACAAAACTTACTTATATCAGAGTTGTGCCGATGGGATAATTCTTCGTTGGATACCTGAGATTAGATGTTGAGTGTTTTGGAGGCATATCATTTCTCGCCTTTAAGTGGGCACCATAGTTGTATCCTAAAAACACATAAGCTCTTGCAGTGTTGGTATTATTGTGCAACCATTCACCAAGATGCTCATGATTTTGCCAAGTCATATAATCAATGCCAATGAGATGGAGGATTTCATGAGACAAGAACTTCCATTGAATCCCATTCTTGTGATTGTGCTATTTCATATATGGGACATTGACTTCATAGGCGCATTTGTGAGTTCTCATTGGAAGAAGTATTTTCTGGTGGTTGTTGACTATGTATCAAAATGGGTGGAAGAAATTGCGCTCCCCAACAATGAAGGAAAAAGTTTCTTCGCATTACTGAAGATGAATATCTTCTCCAGATTTGGTTCACCGAGGGCCATTATTGGTGATGACGTCTTGCACTTATGCAATAAATTTTTTAAAGTGTTTATGGAAAAATATGGCATTCGTCAAAATGTGACTACTCCTAACCACCCACAAACTAGAGGACAAGTTGATGTGTCCAATCTGGAGATCAAACACATTTTAGCAAAAATGGTGAACGACAGTAGAATAGATTTCTCTAGGAGGTTAGATGATTCTCTTTTCTCTTATAACACAGCATATAAGACTCCCATAGGTATGTCTCTATACAACTTTTATATAGGAATACTTGTCACTGATTGGTCGATAAAGAGCACAAGGCGATGTGGACAATGAAGAAAGTGAAGTTAGATTGGGCAGGAAAATTAAAACAAAGAATCAACGAGTCTAATGATCTTGATGAGTTTTACCAAAATGCCTATAGAAGCACAACCATCCTAACGGAGAAGATGAAACAATACCATTACCAAAGAATCGAAAAGTGAGAATTCCCTGTTTGTGATTTCGTGCTTCTATTCAAATCTTGGTTGCGCTTTTTGGCAGGCAAACACAAGTCAAAGTGGAATGGGACTATCCTCAATACCTAAGTGTCCCCATATAGAGAGGTTGATCTAGATAATAATGAATGCTCAAGGTTCACAGTCAACGAGCAAAGGATAAAGACCTATCTAGGGCATGCAGAGAGTGTACTGAAGTGTTGGAAACCTATAATCTTGATTAAGTCTGAGTAATCAAGAAGCCTGCATCGTACCGTGATGTTAAATCGAGTGCTTCCTGGGAGGACACCCAAGGTGAAATCTTTAGCGAACTATAGGGTTTGTTTTCCTTGTAGAATTAGTCGTAGTCTTGTTAGTTGTTCATATTAAATCATTTTTGCTTGTGTGCTAGTGTATGCTAGATATTAGTAGAAAATATGTCTTAAAAAGTGTCTAGAAAATACAAAAATAATGGCCTATTGATGCAACATATACAGAAGGCAAAAACATAAATCTACAAAAAATGATTTGGTGCAGAGGTCTACAGGCCACATCAACGGACTCTCGATTGTGTACATAGATCCCATGCATGCTTTATTCTTTTTATTAGTCTGAAATAACCAACGGCCCCATTCAAAGGACCATTGATTGATCTACGACCCATCGATATGGTTTTATTGATCCAAATCTGCCAATGATCAGACCCGACCCTACCGATAATATCAAAAGATATACCTTTTCAAATTCATTCTCTCTTTCCATTTCTTATAAAAAACCCTTTAATAAACTTTTCATCCCAGAATTTCCTTCCAATTTCCCTCCAATTTAACCTCTCTAAGTCCCAAATCTATCACCCGTCAAATTACTTACTTCACAAACTCTCCATCTATTTTAAATTATCTTTTCTTTTACTCACACAAGGTTGTTGATCAAGCTCGAAAGCATAGGCTACATCGTGATGTATCAAAACCGCACAACTCCACACTACTACAACAAATATTTTGATCTCCATCAACTTTGAATTCTAATTCATAGTAGTATTTTGAGATTCGGAAGTGGGTATTTACCTTGGGACTGAATTAACTGAATTTCTATACTAAAAAGTACGTAGTTACTTCCCTTGGAATTACACATTGTGGTTTTATAGCAAATTTATATTTTGAAAATGTTGTGTGTCTCAATGTTTCTAAAAGTTCTAATTTAGGGTCCATGTTTTTATTGAATTAGGTTATTGATTCTACAAAATCAGAATCCTAGGAATGACGTTTGGTGTGTTAAAATTCTTGTTTAAATTTTATTGTGTAAAAATGATGCACTAAAAAAATAAAAATTTGAACTGTAATGGGCCTAAATTGTGTCTCAGGCCAACAATACGATACCCCATTTTTTGACCGTCCATTGATCGATAGGCTGTCGATGGGGTCCGTCAATTAAAACAACCAGAAAATTATTAACTATAAAATGACTGAAGTGGACTACGGTCCGTTAATTCATAGACCTACCATTATGCATATCCTTCGTTTAATTTAGAGAACCTTATTGCACCTTATTTTAAAATAAATCTAAGTGTCAGACAGTAAAAGTGAACTTCATTGATAGACCATTCTACACGCCCTCAGTTTCTATAAGAGAACATGTTTTAAAAACATCTTATAAATAATAACAAGGGTCGGACGACGGACGTGATCAACAAAACATTGATATTGTCCATAGATCTTACTCTGTAGCATAGATCTGCATTTTTATTCTCAATTTTGATTCTTTCCGTTGTTTATCTAGTGTGTTGTAGTGTTTCTATGATACTAGCAATTACTTCACCAGTACAAATCGCTCCCAAGAAGGATGTTGTCTATGCAAAGAGAGGTGAATCCTGTCACGTCTGGAGTGTAGACCCCAGGCAAGACCGGCGTCATTGACCTCTCAGAGGTCGTAGATAAGCCTACATATGTCATTCCTACTTCATCTAGGTTAATTTTAGCGGAAAATTTGAAACTTTCTGTTTTCTAACATCCTTACTAAACATTATATTACATTTAGTATTTTTCACTATCAACCATCTAACATTACCATCATCAAATGAAAGAAATAGTTCAAAGCTTCATTAAATGTGTACTTGCCAAAACGGCACCAACGCGAAGTCTGAAATGAAATGCGAAATAAAACATTAGTGGACCGTGCTTTACTAGCTAAAGGCTACATCTAAGCTAGATAATAACAGTAGACAGCCTCAAAAGCGTAAGTGCCTACCAAGTCTTGATGAATGCTCCATGTCCAGATAGCTGCATCGTCGTACCGAATAATCTAATGTCTACCTATGCCTGCACCTAAAAGTTTATATTTATATGGAACTAATACACACTTATACTAAATATGGGTATATGCAAGAGCATACCAAGGACATGCATGAGAAAGAATATCTCTTTCCTAACAACATGAATTATGGAAAGTCAAGTCAATGGACTTGCCAAATTTGGATCCGGAAATTCAATGGGCATGCCGAATTAGGATTTGGGAAGTCATGCCATGAGTGTAACATGCATTATCAAACTTATCATTTTGCAAACAACACATAACATATTACACATGGCACATATCATAATTCATATAACACATAGCGTTGTTCATATAATTCATTCGTATGCTATGACACCTTGGATTAATGGACTTGACATTATGAATAACCAAAAATGAGGGCTCAACATATGGGACCTAAACTGGGGAGTCTGCTTTAGCAAACACAGAGTCAGCTTCATTCATTCATATGTACTACATTTCATTTCATTCATGGGCCAGTGTAAACACAAAATATACCTAGGATTGAATTTAAGAATTACGTCTGGTTTATTGTGCAATGAAAAAGAATTACCTAATGTTACTACTTGAATCTAACTCACCTCTTGATTATACTATCTTAATACCTCGTGTATCATTCATTTCATTATATGCATCATTTGAGGCTTGCCTCATTCATTCATTGGGAACTTTAACTTTAACCGACATATGTCATGTGAGCATCATGAAATCTAGTGTCAATCACCTGCAAAAGTGACCCAAAACATGCTAGCGTACATGTTTATTGAATCTCACCTGACCCCTATATTTGAAGTATAGGTTCAAAGATTAGGTTCCATTACGTTCAACTCATACGTCATGGTAGCTAGCTTCTAATATGATGACATCATATCTAAATAGAAGATTTCACATCTCATCATTAGTATTAAGTGTGCTAATTTCAATACTTCCATTAGCGTGTTCATTGAGACTTTTCTCTTCATTAACTTTACACTGTCATAGGTTAGTACGTTTTGGTAACATTTACTTAGGCTCATTTGAATTTAAGATTGCTCTCATCTTGTACACTAGCCTTATATCTTGTTGTCACCACATTCATCAACATTAGCACATTTGCTTTCCATAACTACTCACCCCTTTTTACGTGAATGTTCATTTCATCACATGCCAATGCACTTGGAAATTTTTGTGTTTCACACTCTTACTAACCCTTTTAGGTTTCACTATTTCATTACATAATAATCATTTCATCGTATGCCAATGCACTTGGACATTTAGTGTGTTTTAAACTCGTACTTAACCCTTCTAGGGTTACATCATTTCATTACATACATCTTAGGTTCACTTATTTTTTAAACGTATGCTAGACTTGTGGGTTTGTACATACAAGCCATTAGGCTTCATTCATAGTTCGTTTAAGTATTTCATATCTTCCTAAGATTATGTAGTACAAGACTTGTGCATCTTGTATGTATGCCAAGATCTTAATTTCGATCTAAGTAGGTAGGAATATTCTTGAAGATTTATGCATCTCTACAGAATTTGGGCAAGGGAACCCAATTTCAAATCCGTTAGACAACAATTACATTTTTTTAATTTATTGTATTTTGGTCCACATGACATTGGGATCCTAGATATAGCCCTAACATCAATGTTTCCTCTGTATTTTTTTCGTTCGAAATACCTATTACTTGGCTGAGGGGTTTTGGGATCAAATCCCCACAACCCCTTTTATAGTTTTTTAATCTATTTCTCCTTGTCTATTTCAAGTTGACTATGAGGTTGTGGGATCAAACCCCCACAGCCTCTGTTTATTTTTGTTTGATTTTTCTCCTTAAATTAGCCTAATAGGTCATGGGTTCGAATCCCACACGCCTCCCTCTTTATTTTTCTTTTATTCTCCTCCTTAAATATGCCTAAGAGATCGTGGGTTTGATTCCCACACGCCTCCCCCTTTATTTTTCTTTTATTGACCTCCTTATTCTTCCTAAGAGGTCGTGTGTTCGATTCCCACATGCCTCCCCCTTTAGTTTTCTTTTATTCTCCTCCTTTATCTGCCTTAGAGGTCGTGGCTTAGATTCCCACACGCCTCCCCCTTTATTTTAATTTTATTGTCCTCCTTAAATCTCATTGAGAAGTGGTCGGTTTGAATCCCACTCCTCTCATTTTTTATATTTTTTCTTTTAAGTTACATTTTGCAGCAAATGCCATGGTTCGAATCCCCTTCACCACATTTCTTTTTACTTCTATATTTTCATGGTTTTTAACATGGTGAGGTCACGGGTTCAATCCTCAATGACCCCACTTGCTTTAATACATTTTTTTAACATTTTGAACCCTCTCTGCTGACCTAAATTCATATCTAGAAGCTGGAAATTTTCTTTTAATATTTCAGCATACTTTCATCAAGTTACACCTTAGTTCATAGGGGAATTTCGTAATGCATTTAGAACGTTTTAGGTGCATTTTCATGGATTTGTTTAGACAAGAGATTATCCTTCAAATCATCCACATTTCAACTCATATGAACATCACATTTACTTCAACATGTGTATATGAAAAACAAAGAATTATCACGCCATTTAAGGTTCTAAACCATGAACAATAGTCACGACAACAAACACATACACATGTAGTTAGATTTTCGGAAACATCAACATAAATAACATAATTACAAACATACATATAAACATATAATCATCACGAACACATGTTTCATCCCTAGTTTTCTACCAGCAAACATAACCAACCTATGATTCAATGAAAGCTAGTGATACGGACATGCAACGGGGAACAATCCTAGTTTTTGGAATAGATTCGTCCGAACCTTAGGGGGTCTCTTGGGAAAGGGAACAAGAGAGAAGAGAACTCATACATTTTTGACGTTGAAACCTCCACTTGCTTCCCAAAGAACTTCTCAAAACACACGTCCAACACCAAAAGTTCAACACCAAACTCGACGGAAAACCTTCTCTTTGCCTACGTGATTGATTAACATTTGTTTTTCTTATATGTTCGTGTGATTTATTAAAGTATAAAATAATTTGGTTCACCTACGGTTTTTGAAGTTATTTTGGCATAGAAAACGTGAATGAGAGTGATAGAGACGTGAGAGAGAGAGAGAGATGAGCGTGGAAGGGAAGACTTTCTTAGGCTTAGGAGTCTAGTTTAGGACTTAGTCAAATAAGGTTTTATTTATTTATTAAAAATACTATTTCATTTTATTTTAAATAAGATTATAACGAATAAGTATAAATTAACTACATTAATTTACCAACTTAAATTAAAAACAATTTAATTCATTGCTTCCACCTAGGTTCGAACCCGGGTGGAGCAAGACTTAACTTCAAGAGCTCAATTTCAGCCATCTCTCCCCAAATTTCCCCTCCACTTTATTAATAAATAATTAATTATCTATTTAGGGTAAATACGATATTACACATAGCGATGATAAAGACCATTTCACCCCTAGACCCTCCAAACCTAAGATTTCCTGTTTTTAAGTCAGGTAAAGACTCCTTGGAGTAAATCTTCCTGTTCGAGAGACCTACATGGTTGGACTCAACCTTTCATAGATCAACTAACTACCCAAGTTAGTTGGCTTGAATGTAGCAAGGGTTCCCAAGTCTTGTTCTACGCACATAAATTTAGTGTGAGCCCGATCTAATCGTTGGCATTCTAGACACATTAAGCATTACTTAGTTTATAAATTTTTAGGGTTGTTGCAAATCTAAGTCGATTTCCCCTTCTCGTTGGATGATTTATAGAGAAACTGATAATAAGAAAGACCTAGCCTATGTCAACATCGACAACAGTAGCACGGGTCAGTAGGGGAACCCCCAGAAGGTGACTTCAGATGTAGTCACTGTCTCATAGTCTAATGAGGAGCGCACAACGATCTGGTCACCGATCGGAGATTTGTTTTTTATTCAAAGCTTTGAGTATGCCACGGGTTCAGAATTGGACTAAGCCTCATGGTCGAAGACATCAACACAGCCTCCGGTTCCAACTCCCAGTGAGCCACGAGACTTGGAGATTGAGAAGAAGAAGCCTCGCCAGATGAGGCCACTATATCCTAGGGTGCACCCTGAATGGATGATACCACTTCGATTAGTGATGAAAACATTTGTTGGTGTGTGCACAGGAAGTGACATGTATACAGAGACGCCAATATCTATAATGAAAAGGGGATGATGATTCAGTTAGTTACTATGGAGCGTCGTGTCCTCACAGGGAGTTTGCCCACATTCCCTGAGGTGTACAAACTATTAAATCTACATAAATTCAACTAGATGGCCCAAAATTTGGATACTTATAGTGAGAAAATCGTCCAGGATTTTTATGCCTCCTACTTTGCTAGTCTCCAAGTATCTATAAAAAAAGTTTGTAAGACCCGCCAAACAAGACTGTTTGACCTATACACTAGTTTGGTGCTACCAGTTGACGTATCTGACTCTACCATCCCCTGTTTTCAATACAGCCCAACCACCGAGAAATAGTGGACCAGAAATAGTTATGACGCTTATGATTTTTAATACATGTGGGATATCGTTCAAGAGTGGGAAGTTTCAGCAAAGCTTATAGAAGAATAAGGCAGTAAAGAAATGGTTGGCTTAGTATTTGGCGACCAGTGAGAAAGCAGACTGGGTGATAGATCCCTGAGATATCATCAAAAAGTACCCTTAATTTTATAGAAAAGTTTTTATGACAGATAGTTCGACACGGGTTATTGCCCAAGAAAGCTGATAATGTACTAACATTGGATATGGCAGTAATAATAGTAACACTGGTAGCGGGTGTAACACTCTAAAAGTCCAAGACCTATGTTAGAGATTCAAATGATAAACTAAAGTTTACAACACTTTTTATAAGTGTGTAATAATGTTTATAAAAAATTTACAATGTTTTACATTTAAGGGAACAAGAAACTTCCATGACGTTGGGAAACTAGCAAAATTGAACTAGTTGACATCTCTATAGTTGACATCAAGTAAAGACTCCACAAGGAAAACTCAAAGGGTCCTTCACGAGGACCCGAAAATGGGAAAGCCTGATTCCATAGAAGCCTGCGCAGTCAAGAAAGTGGAAGCTGCTGCACGTCATGCAACAAACCCTTGCGACACTTTTAATTTGACATCACAAAAATACCTAATTTAATTAGGGGTATTTTGGGTAATATAAGGGTTTCTCTCTATTTATTTAGGTTAGTTTTAAATAACGTTTACTTACTGCAAATCAAATCCTTTAAAGGAAATTCAAAACATCTCATCTCTTTCAACTTTCTCTCTCTATTCATCCATCATTGAAGAATAAAGGAATCTTGGAGAAGCGGAAAAAGTTCTAAACTTTTCTTCTCAAATTTTGTGGATTAAGCATCAATAAGGTATGTGTTATTAACTCATGGGATTCCTTTTACCAAGAGATCCTTTCAAAGTTGAATCCAAAATTACCCAATTCCAATGTGTTTTTCTCTAAACATGAACTTAATAGTTGATTTTTAATAATTCTGATTACCCATGGCTAATGAAGTGTATAATTTTGTTTAATTGATGTTAACTTAGGGCGTTTCGTATGGATAGTGTCCCTTTCCCTAATCTCCCCAATTCTTAGACCCTTGCTTATGAAATGATAGGAATTTAAGATTTATTTATTGTTAGACTTATTTATCTACCTAATTCATTCATGGACTCTCTAGGATGATGTTGGGATTCAATCAATTTCATGATAAATTTATTATTAACCCTATTTCCCCTTATTCTAGTTTATGAATTCATGTTAACTTGGATAGTGATGATGCAATTGTCGTAGTTCTTGTGTTAAATACTATTTTATGATGTTATTACACCTATTTATGGATGAAATTAGATTTGTTGAGGGTAATACCAATGATGATTACTTTTGAAGGTGAACTGGTAAGACTTTGTGATCTTGAACCTTTACTTCAATGGTGATGGCTTTTACTTTGTAAAGAAGTTTAATGGAAACATGTCTTGTGATTGAATTAGATAGGTGTTGGAACGATGATTTACTGAGATGTATTGATTATGTGATTGGGAGATTATGCTTAATATTTAATGATATAAGGTTTGTTATGAATAGGCTATGTGACTTATTATGACATGATGGTGATGATGTGCTAATATTACATATGACGGTTGCATTAAAAGGAAATTCTCATGCAATTGCTAATGAGCTAAATGACTATGATATACAAGGGGTTAGTTTCCTATGGCTTATATTAAGTTATGATGATTAATAAAGGTTTAAAGATATTTCAAAATGGGGCTCTGGCTTAGCACCGAGTGAAGTAGTCGCGAGTAGTGTCGCTTTCAAATGTGAGAAGGTAGGTTCACTATTGTACTAATGAGATTGTACACTATAATGCAATGTGCAAAAAGAGTGTCCCAAGCATATCTCATAGTTTTTAAATTATGTTGCCTCCATAGGAATACTAGCTAATAGATCTACCTTAAATGCTATGTTAATATTTTGGTACTATGTTGGAAAGGTCCACATTCTTTCAGTGTCAGATTTCATGACACAGGATTCCATATTTAGATCTTCTTGTCTATGTCTGTTAAGGAAAGTGTTCCCGGAAGTGAAATGAAGTAAAAGAGTTAACACTAACTAGGGTGACTTAAGCGGTTCTATTGAGTAGACGTAGAGGTATGGTACTCTACCTATGCATTCCACAAGTTGACTATAAGGGGAGTCTTAAGAGCTTGTCCTTATGTATGATATTATTGAATGTATGATGTTGACTTTATATGATGATATTCTTATATGTTGATGATTATTCCTGAATATGATATTGTTCTATATTGTTAATTATTATGATATCTACTCATGATGCTACATTATATTTAGCTAGACATTGCTTGTGATTTTCCATTCGGTTTACTTGGTTGAGTAATATTGTGGGGCTTTATTTGGTCATTTCACATGTATAATTGATGTTGGTCTATGAGTAAGGGTCTTGTAAGTAATGAAATGTTAAGGATGCTACTACACATGTTGACTTGATTATACTTGATCATGTTGGTCATGTGATAGATATGATCTTGTCTCAATGAATTTGTGGTCATTAGCTGCTATGGGTTCTTGAATGTGCATTGAAGTGTTTCAAATGACTTAGCATGCCTTTTTGAGTAAATGTCCATTTTTTCATATATGTTTCAGATATTTTATATGTGTATGCCTATACATAGAACAAGTAATGTACTAACCATGTTTCTATGTTAACTACAAAATGTAGGTTTCGGCTGTTGAGCTTTTATATGGAAATTCAAGAAGGCTTGGAATCCTATTCTCCACGTTTGGTTGGCCCTTACATTCCTATGTTGATGCCACTATCTTGCTATTGGATATTGCTTAGTCTTAAAAGACAATTTAGTTCATTTTCTTTCTTTGATGACTTTGTATATGCCTATATGAGCCCTCTATTGTAACGAAGTATTGGCTATGTCCAATGTTGTACTCATTTTAGAAGGTTTAATATGACATGTATACGAGACTTCTTATGAATCGATATTTATATAATATGTATGCGAAATAAAAGTAAAAGCCTATGTAGTGCCTCCTATGCGAGGAGTCTATGTAAACTCCCAATGTATATATTATGTTCATGCGAGAGGTCTATGTAATCCTCAATATAGAAGTAATTAAAAAGTTTTAAATATTCACAATTTAACCTATGAAATGCAATGACGAATCCTAAGAGGTTAGTCTTAGTCCTTTTCGAGGATGCAAAAACCGGTTACTTCTAGGGGGTGCTCCCCGACTATGACAAACTTGGTATCACAACATGAGGTTGAATATGTTTAGGATGGATTTCTCATTGAACAATGACAATGTAGATTATTATTCATAATTGTGAAGCGCGCCAAACTTAAAAATGAGATACTATAAGATGCTTAGGAAAATTGTCATCTTCTTGGAATCCTATGTCATGCCTCTAGAGTCTACTTTATGTTTGCTTTTACCTAAGACTTTTATTCTGGTTATATGTATTAATACTCGAAGAACTGCAGAAAAAAGGGCCGAGGAAGGGATTGTGAATGTGGGGGATCAAGTCAGTGAAGCTCCTCGGGAAGTCAATCAAGTCCCTCCATTTGAAGAAGTTTATATAGGTGATCAAGTTTCGATTGTTTCTCCACCGATGACAAATGGAGAGATAATGGAAACTTTTCTCAATTTGGACAAAGCCATGACTTTACAAGCTAAGGGTCTCGATTCTCAAGTCAAATCCATGATGGCCCAAGTGAATCGTGAGGTTTGATCCCGAATGCCTCAACATGCCATCACTATTGCCTCTCGTTTCAGAGACTTTACTAAAATGAACGCACCTATGTTCTTTAGTTGTAAATCGGATGAACACCCTTAAGATTTTCTTGATAAGGTCTATAAGATTTTCTATGCTATGAGTGTGACCTACATATAGAAGGCAGAGTTGGCGACTATCAACTCAAAGATGTGGCCCAAACTTTGTATGAGCAATAGAGGGATAATAGGGCACAAAGAGGTGGTCTGGTGACTTGGGAGATTTTAAAGAATACATTCCTTGATATGTTATTTCCTAGAGTGTTGAGGGAAGCTAAGGAGGAAGAATTCATCAACCTTTGTCAAGGAGCTATGATTATACTTGACTATTAATTGAAATTCATTAAATTGTTCATGTATGCTCTATCCTTGGTGTCAAATCTAAGGGATGAGATGAGTCATTTTCTTTTGCTGGTATCTAAACAATTGGTTGAAGAATGTCGTTCGGCTATGATTCAAGACAATATGAATATTTCCAATCTAATGGTTCATGGTCAAAAACTTGAAGAACGTAGAATAAGGAGGAAAAATAGAGTGGCAAAGAGGGCCAAGCCTTTTTAAAGTGGTTCTTGAAAGGGACTATTCGAAATTTAAGATAAGCCTAGACTCAATATTAGGTTCTCTAATCATTTTCCTTCTAAGTTCCCTTAGTTTAATGACGATAGGGTTTCTAACCCTAAGTCTCAAAAGAAAAGAGGTACTACTTCACCAAGCAAGAAGCCAACTTGTGGAAACTGTGAAAAAAACATAGGGGGTGAGTTCCTAGTTGGGACAAGAATTGTTTCAGATACGCTAAAAGTGGTCATAAGGTTTAATATTTACCTAATGTGAAGATACAAGACAAGGGGAGAATACAACCATGTTTTTCAAATGTTGATGCTCCAAAACACAATAACTTTTATGCTCTCCATTGGAGGGGTAAAAAATAGAGTTCTTATGATGTGGTGACCGGTATGTTACAAGGCTTCTCTTTAAATGTCTATGATTTGTTACTACTTTTGTAGCTAAATAGTTTAATATTTTTCCCGATATCTTGAATTAATTTTTCATGTGGACTACCTCGCTAGACGAGTAGGTGTTGACAAAAATGGTATTTAGAATTTTTTCTATAATATTGACCAATAGAGTGACTCATGTTGAGTTAGTAGAACTCAATATGGTTGATTTTGATGCAACTTTGGTGATGGATTGGTTTCATGCTTGTTTTTCTTCATTGATTGTAGGACAAGAGTTATCAAGTTTAATTTTCCTAATGAACCCGTGTTGAGTGGAAGGGGGAAGTTATATTCCTAGAGGTCATATAATTTCACATCTAAAAGTTTGTAAGATGATCGTTGAAGTGTGTATATACCATATTGTAAGAGTGAAATATTGATACTCTAATGTTCCTCTGTAACGACCTGTTTAGTTGTTTTGAACAACATATTTTATTTCTGGAAAATAAGGCTGAGGCGACAGACCCCACGACGGACCGTCATGGGCACGACGGACCGCCGCAGGGTCTCGTTTCAAAACACTTAGAAAATATGAAATTGGGTACTGAAAATCAACTCTCTGAACTTCCTAATGGAATGGCAGGACGGACCATCACACGTGTGACGGACCGTCACAGACTCTTCAGAGAAATTGAGTCTCTGAACTCTGTAACGGGGCAGCAGGACGGACCGTCGCAGGCGCGACCGCCCGTCACAGACTGCACAATCCTAGTCTGCGTCGGATTTCTTGATATGTTTTAAGGGACGTTTTTGACTATTCCTGCTTTAAATATAATGTTAGTGGGTTAATGTTAATAAGTCTAATTACACGGGGGTTAAAAGAGGTAACCTTAAGTTAATTAGTGGGTTATTATTGCCATCTTTTATTCCTAATTATATGCTAATTAGGGTAAAAGAAAGAGGGTTTGAATAAGAAAAAGAAAAGAACAGAAAGAGAGAGAAGGAGAATCGACAGAGAGACGAACGAAGAGGAAAAACACAAGGCTTTGGGAAATTCTTGCTTAATCACTAGACATCGGTGGAGGTAGGTTATGGTTTTCATGCTTTCATAGTAAACTCTTAATAGAGAATGATATGTGTTGGTAGTATTGTAAACCATTCTATATGCTTAATTGTATGCTTGGATGAATATGATTATGTGATTGTGTTAAAATAAGCATGATGAAGCTATTGAATCCCAAATCTTGAAAGATAACCCTAATTTACTTTGTTAATAATGATGCCTTGGTATAAAAGAAGGCTTGATGAACGAAAGTAGTGAGATTAGGGGATCAGGTTCTACGTTCCGGTACCAGGATAGTATATGAGGATCAGAGTGCCACGTTCCGACACTAGGATAGAATATGGATCGGGTGCCACGTTCCGGTACCACGATAGTATATGAGGATCGGAGTGTCACGTTTCGACACCAGGATAGAATATGGATCGGGAGCCACGTTACGGTACCAGGATAGTATATGAGAATTGGAGTGTCACGTTTCGACACTAGGATAGTATATGGATCGGGTGTCACATTCCGACACCAGGATAGTATATGGATCGAGTGCCGCGTTCCGGTACCAGGATAAAATATGGATCGGGTGTCACGTTCCGACAGCAGGATAGAATGAGGATCGGAGTGTCACGATCCGACACCAGGATAGTATATTAAGGAGCGGAGTGTCACGTACCGACACGAGGGGAATAAAGATAATAAATCTTGAAAGATGTTAATATATTCAATCTAATGAACCGAATTCCCAAATGAGTATGATGAGGAGGCGTGAGTCCTCATTGATTTGCTTGGTGTTGTAACCAAGGGTTATGGTAACTGTGAATGCTGCATGCTAAGGATATTAGTTGATTTTATTATATTGCGTAATATATACTCTTTTCTATTTTGAGTTGCCCGATGATATCTACTCAGTACCCGTGTTTGTACTGACCCCCTACTTTTATGTTTTCTTCTTTGTTATTTTTGGAGTGCAGCAAACGTGCCGTCGTCTTCAACTCAACAGTAATTCTAGCCAGTCTTCGTCACACCGGATCATCAGGGTGAGCTAATGCTTCTAGCTTGAACTGGATCTTCTTCCTCATGTCTTGATGCTTTGAAGTTCCGGCATGGACTAGCTCTTATTTGTTTTAGCTTCTTAGAATACTCTTAGTTTAGTAATTTTATCATAGATATTCTTGTGGTGATGACTTCCAGATTTTGGGGATAATAATAGTTATTGATTTTGTTAACGAGTTTAAGTCTTCCGCATTACTTTCTATTGATATTATATTGAAATGTTAAGGTTTAGATTGGTTGGTTCACTCACATAGGAGGGTAAGTGTGGGTGCCAGTCGCGGCCCGGATTTGGGTCGTGACATTCTCCTATTGAGTTAGTACCCATAGTGCGCAAATTTCTTGAGGTTACCTTAGATCTTCTCGGAGTTCCTCTCGAGCGGGAGAATGATTTTCGTATTGACTTACAGGATAGGAATCTGAATTTAAATTCCACCTTATCGGATGTATCCAGGTGAATTGAAAGGTTTAAAGTTGAAAGTGACCATTAAGAATAAGTATCCTCTCCCTCGGACTGACGACTTTTTTGATCAAATCCAAGGGGCAAGGTACTTTCCTAAAATTGACTTTAGGTTGGGATATTACCAACATAGGCTTAGAGATGAAGATATTCTTAAAATATGCTTTTGAACAAAATATGGTCACTATGAATTTAGGGTGATTTTATTTGGTTTGACGAATGCGCGACAACATTTATGGACATAATGAATACGGTTTTTCGAAACTACGTAGATGCATTTTTTATTGTCGTCATCGATGGCATCTTGGTGTATTTGAAGAATGAGGGTTAACATATGGATCATTTGAGAGTGGTGTTACAAGTCTTGAAGGAACATCAATTATTTTCAATGTAAAGAAAATATGAGTTTTTGTTATAGTAGGTGGCGTTTCTTGGTCATATCATCTCTAGTGAGGGGGAAGAGGTTCATCCAAAGAAGACTGAGGCGGTTATTGGACTAGACCTTTGGCTCCAATGGATATAAGAATTCACTTAGGTCTAGCCGATTACTATAGGAAGTTCGTGGATAGCTTTGCCTCCATTGCATGTGATTTAACTACTTTGAACAAATAAAATGTTAAATTTGAGTGGTCGGAGACATGTAAAAAAAACTTCTAAAGCTTGATAGATAGGCTTACCAGCGCTCCGGTGTTTACTTTTCCACAGGGTACCAAGGGTTGAGTGATACATTGTGATGCATCCCGTGTGGGATTGAGTTGCATCCTTATGCAAAATGGGAAGTTATAGCCCATTCCTCTAGGAAACATAAGATTCGTGAGAAAACATACCCAACAAATGATCTTGACTTAGCGTCCGTAGTGTTTGCCTTGAAATAATGGAGGCATTACCTTTATGGTGTTCATGTCAATGTGTATACTAACCATAATATTCTTCAATATTTTCTTATTCGTGGAGCACCCCATAGACGTAACCGGCGTCGTCGTCCTCTTTAAGGACTAAGACTTGCCTCTTAGCTTACATCATTACATTCATAGGTTAAAAATGCAGCAATTTTAAGAACTGTTCATTACATCTACATTGAGATTTACATATACCTTTACATACACATAATATTTATATCGAATATTTATAGACCATTCGTATAGGAAGAATAATATGCCTTTCACTTTTATTGCGCATAGATATATAAAAGATGACATAGTCTCAAAATCATGTCTCAACTAATAACCATCAAACAAAAGTGTAATAATTTGGGAATAGCCCATACACCCATACAAAAAGACCACATATAGGTCATACAATGTTTGGTATGCAAAAAGAAAATAAAGATCATAAGAGTCTTAATGGTAAAACAACATCATATGCATGCTAGTGGCATTGCCCTCAGAAAGTGAGGACCTCCAAAACATGGATGATTGAGAATTCCTAGTGTTCTTCAGAGTCATCACAGATACCTTCAAAGATCGGAACCTAATATATTGGGGACAAAACTGAAATGGGGTAGGTAAACCGCTTGTATTATGTGTGAGACGTTATTCACACTTATCATAAAATTATGCTAAAAAGGGACATTAAATTTAAAAGTATGTAATTTACTTTGAGAAGATTTATACACATTCAATAAGACCATACCAATCAATAAGACATATTCATTGAATAGAATGCATGTACATCATAAGAAAAACATTACTAAGTCTAGTAAAGTCAATATGCATATCATATAATTGAACACATAGTAAAAGTAACTCCATCATAAATTTATAATAGCAACAAGAATTAATAAGAGGTCATTTAAACATAACCAAAGCAATAACATTATAGCCAGAACCATAACAAATGTCTGATTTCTCATAACATAACATTAAAAGTACATAGTACCAATAGAGACCAAATACATGTTCATAAGAGTAATAAATATCACATAGTGTCTTCGCATGTAAAATCATTATATACATATAATTTACATTAATAACCATATACATACATAAGAACAACCTCCTATGGTTTCCCTCAAGGCAATGTTGTGCAAGGAATAGGTAGAGTCCCATACCCCTACATAAGTTAAATCAAACCTCTCATGTCACCCTAGTTAGTTTGTACCTCATTACTTAATTTTATCTTAGGTAACACTTTCCTTAACCGACATAGACCACAAGATCTAAATGAGGAATCTGTTGTTGTAAGACCATACACTGATGGAAGGTCGTCTACAGGCAAAAGTAAAACAAAACATACAAGTAGCTTTCTAGGTGGATCCACTATCTAATCTTCCTATGGGGGGAACATCGTTCAAGAACTAAGAGATATGTATGAACCTTCTACATGCCCTTTGTCAACTGGAGCCTCATCTCATGGGAATCCAGAAAGTGAGTATCCCTCATAGGGGAGTCAACACCTCATTAGGAACTATATGGTGAATCTTCCTCTATGGAAAGTCAACACCTCCCATTGTCAAGTTCACTTAGTGCTAAGCTACGTCCCTTTTTGAAAAATCTTTAATACCCTCTTTAAACATCATATTTTAATTTAGGTCATAGGGTCTACTCCTTGTATAATCGTCGTCATCATAGCTCAATAATTGTATGAGTATTGTAGTTTCATTACAATCCATTTACGTGAGGTTTACACATTAACAATTTTTTTTATAATAAGAAACATTGGTAAGTCATCACCATACTTATAACATTTATATATTATCGAAAAAATCACGAACCATATTCAAGAAATATCAATTCATCATCATACAATCCATATCAATACTAATACAAGAAATATTTCACATAACCAAAAGTAACTATAATTGAAGTAAAAAATAGGGATCATAAGACTTACAAAGTCTCCTTCATAATGAATAATCAAGTTCGTACCATTTACCCTTAATTAAACCCAAAAATGGTGTAATATCATCCCACAACAATAACCAATATAACAAAAGGCTAATAAAATCACTACATCACAACTCATCACTAGTTCATAGATTAAGTTATTAGACATAGGTCAAACTCATAATCTAGATCAATTGCTCAAGAAATATCATGATAGGACTGTAATTCACCCTATTCTATCTATAATTGATATAAAATCATCATCTAGTAGTAATTTAACCAATAATAAATTAAATCGAACAACAATACACAATTCATATCAAGATCATAACCTAGTATTAAGGGGAATAGGTCATATTCTACACACTAGACTAATATATAAAGAAATAACATAATTGTGCTAAAATAAATGTTAATATATTCATAATATCAAAAAGGGATTATAAACAAATTAATCCATAATATCAATTTCGTATTAGATGAAAATCCACTTGAAAACCTAACTTCTGAAATCAGTTTGATGGAACCCTTTGAGGAAAAAGGTCTCAAAGGTAAAAGGAAACTCATGGCTTACTAAATGATGAATATAGATGTAGAAATTCTACCCTTTTAAGTCCTTGAACACACTCATATCTTATTCTTCGATGGAGTTCTTCCACTAGAGAGAGAAAGAAGAGAGAAGGAAGAATGTTTTGGGTTTGGGAATTATGAGAGCTTAGGTTAGTCTAATTATCGTAGAGGCTTTGAATAAGTGGTTAACTAACTTAATTAGCCATCTCCTAAACCCTAAATAACAAACTAAAAGAGACAACTAATCCAATTAATTAAATCAAAATGTGCAGAAAAAATAGTCCTCATAGACGACACCATGATCGACAGATCGTGTGTTTATCGACGGGCACTGATCACCTCTGTGATGCACATCGATCTATGAGTTTAGATACTATGCAAAATAGTCTTCCCACGGATTTGTCTAAGTGACCATTGATAGAGGCACCGACGACCTGTCAATTCACCAACGACTTGTTGGTGGCATTTATTGGGGACAATTTGTATTGACAACTTTTGGTCACTTTTGTAAGGGTCTTCCTCGAGGGACTTTTGTTGGTCCTTGGGGAATTGTGCCAAGACATTTCAACAACGAATTAACTCTAATGCATGTCAAAAAATATACCATCAATTTTTATCATTTTCTGGCTCCTAAATGCTAGTCAAATAGGCTAAGTCACACTAGCGTCATTGAATTAGTTTCCGGACATCATGGACGTTCTTTGACGTTTTGACTTTTAAAATTCCGAAATGACTTATATTTATTAATATTGACCTTAAAAAAGTTCTTAAACCTTTTTGAACTCATGTTAGTCTCTAGTACACATCTTATACTTTCAAAGTTTTACATTAGTCCCCTCTTAGGAACATTCGTCCCTGAGTGACACTAAAAAAATCTCCTAAAAGGAAGGAATAGAATCAAGACTAGCATCCAAACCAATAAACAGTACATTATAACATCATCTAAAACATCAATAATATCCTTGACATAAGGCATTTCAATATCAATTACCATACATAATGCTAAACATCACATTAAGTAAAATATCCTTTTCATAACAACAATATGAGCTCAACATACCTTGCATGTGTCAATTATGCATGCCAAAGTTCAACTTACAAACATTCTAAATATTTTTTTATAGTACGCTCACTATATCAAAACACGCAACATAACTTAAAACTAGAAATTGTAAATTTTCAAGTCAATATGCACAATTTCAATGTAACTTCACCACAATGACATCCAAAAAAAGCACATTTTTGCAAAACATCACAAAAATCAAGCAAATTCCATTTTTTCATCATTTTTATAATTAATAGAAATAACTATCAAACATATGAGGGTAAGGGGATAACACCTTTACGAAAGCAACCTCCTTGTTCGTTCACAGTGTTACTTGCCTATCAATAATTTTAATTGAAACCTCCTCATTGGAGAGGTTATCTTTACACCAATACCCATAATAGGAATAATAGACTCGAGATTATCAATACACCTATCAAGCATAGAAACATGAAAAACTAAATGAGTCGAAGCCAATTCACTATGCAACCTCAACTCATATGCAACTTTACCAAATCTTTAGAAAATTTCATGGGGACCCACATAACGAGGACTCAACATCCCTTTCTTGCATAATTTAACCACCCCTTTGATACGGAAAGCTTCAAATGGACTTTATCACCTTCTTCAAACTCTTATTCCCTTATCCTATTAGCGACATAACACTTTTGCTGACTATAGGCTGTTTGCAACAGGTTCCTTATGATATGAACCTTCTCAAAAGTCTTATAAATCAAATCGGGACCCAAAAGTGAAGACTCCCCTACTTCAAACTATCCAATTGGAGATCTACATCTCCTACCATACAAGTGTTTATAAGGAGCCATAGATATAGATGAATGATATCTATTGTTGTAAGGAAATTCCACCAAAGGCAAATGTCTATCCTAATTTCCCTTTAATTTAATTATACAATATATAAACATATCCAGAAGGGTTTGAATAGTATTTTCTTCTTGATAATCCGTTTGAGGATAAAAAGCAGTGTTTAACTTTACCATGGTACCCAACCCTTTTTGGATTACCTTAAAATCGTAGATGTGAATTGTGCACCTCTACCCAATATGATGTAGAATGGAATATCATGGCGACAGACAATCTCATCTGTGAAGTTCCTAGCATAATCTTCTGCTGAATAAGTAGACTTGACGGGAATGAAATCGGCTGAATTGGTCAACCTATCAACAATCACCCATATAGAGTTACATTTCTTTTCTGTCCGAGGCAAACCCACCAAAAAACCCATATTGATGTCTTCCGCCTTCCATGTAGGAGTTTGGTTTCTTAACGTAAACGACCCACTTTTGGTGCTTGATCCTCACATGTTGACAATTTGGACACATAGAAACAAATTCCGCTATGTACTTCTTAAATCCTTCCCACCAAATCATGAGGTTCCTTAAGAATTTGATTTTTGAAACAATCTACATTGGGAACACTCTACATTCATTGATACCTGAACACACCATCTCTCTTAAGGAGAATGAATCATTAAGCGTACAAAGAATTTACTCTTTAAACTCCATCAATGTGTGATCAAAGTGTTTTTTGGACTTCACTTGGACCACTAAAGACGACATGGAGTTATGACTGCCTATAAAACTACCATTTTGAGAAGCTTCCAAACATACACCCGATCTAGATAGCCTATGAACATCTTTCACTGGGTTCCTCTTTGCTTCCTCAATATGGGACATATCTCCCATGGACAAATGACTCAAAGCATGTGCTGCAACATTTGCCTTACCGGGGTGATAGAGAACACTAATGTCTTAGTCTTTCAACAACTCTAACCATATTCTTTGTCAGAGATTTAACTCCTTTTGAGTAAACACATATTGGATACTATTTTGGCTGATGTACACATCCACATGAACACCATATAAGTAAGTCCTCCATATTTTCAAGGAAAATTCCACGACCACTTACTCAAGATCATGAGTTGGATTCCTTCTCTCATGAACCTTAAATTTCCTAGAGGAATAGGCTACTACATTACTATGTTGCTTAAGCACACACCCTACTACCACTCGGTATGCATCACAATATACACCAAAACCATTAGTACCTTCAGATAAAGTCAACAACGAAGCGGTAGTAAGCCTATCCTTTAAGATTTGGAAGTTTCTCTCACATGCTTTAATCCCTTTCAAATTTCTTACTCTTTTGGGTCAGAGTTGTCAAGGGAGATGCAATGGATACAAAACCATCCACAAACCTCCTGTAATAAATCGCTACATCCAAGATACTCCTAATGTCGGTTATGGTGACTAGTCTAGGACAATTCTTCACAACCTCAGTTTTCCTCTAATAACCCTAAACTCACTCACTAGAAATGATATGACCTTGAAATACCACCGACCTCAACCAAAACTAACATTTGTTAACTTCAAAAACAATTTATGTTCTTTAAGTACTTATGTCAACACCCTGAAATGGTTCATGGATCACCCTCATTTTTAAAATATACCAAGATGTTGTGAAGAAAATGACAAATGAATCTAAGTATGTACGAAACACCCTATTCATGAGATCCATAAATGTCGTCGAGGCATTAGTGATACCAAAGTACATTACTAAAAAATCATAGTGACCATATCTTCTCCGTAATGCCATTTTTGGTATATCCTCACCTCTCACCCTAAATTTGTTATACCCCTATCTTAAGTGATTCTTATAAAAGTATCTTGACCCTTGGGGTTGGTCAAAACAGTAAACAATCAGAGGGAAAGAATACTTGTTTTTTATAGTGACTTTGTTGACTTGGCGATAATGAATGCACATCCTAAGGGAATCATCCTTCCTCTTGACAAACGAAACTTAAGAACCCCATGGAGAAATAGTAGGTCTAATGAAGTCTTTTTCTTGTAAGTCTTTGAGTTGAGACTTCCACTCTTTCAATTTTTCCGGATTCATCCGATAAGAAAGAACTTAAATGAGATTTGTATCCGTTAACAAGTCGATACCAAAATCAATTTCCTATTTGGGAAGAATACCGGGAAATCATTAGGAAAGAACCATTGAAATTTCCTAACTAATAGGATGAATTTTGGAGTCTAAATCTTTTACTCATACTATATGGTATGTAATACCTTCAGACATCATCCTACAATCTTTCAAACAAGAGATAAGGAATATAATTTCCCCCCATACGCTCTCAGACAAACTTATTTGGAATGTTAAACTTCACCATCCTCGTCCTACAATCAATAAAGGCAAAGAAAGAACGCAACTAATCCATACAAAATTTGACATCAAAATTAAGCATATCAAATTCTGCTAATTGAACCTAAGTAACTCTATAGAGAAACATTATACTATAATTTCAATATACTTTTTTGCAACAACCGACTCACTACGTGGGTAGTTACTATAATGGGTTCATTCAGAATGTTGGGTATAATATTAAACTTTTTGGCTTCTAGAGGAGTAACAAAATATAGTGTAGAGCCCGTATAAAGCACATATACATCAATGGAAAAGACTTTCAACATATCGGTCACCACGTCAGAAGAAGTCTCTTGCGCATCCCTTGAGCGAAGTACATAAAAACGATTCTTCTTTGGAGGATAACCATTAGAACAACTTTAACCTTCACATTAGGGAAATCCCTAACCTTCTGACCACTCTTGCCACAACCAAAACAAGTTCCCGTTCCAAGTGAGTATGCCCCTAATGACCCTTTCCTAACTTTTCAAAAGTAGGCTTCTTATTTGGTGAGCTAGCGTCCTTTTCCTTTTTAGGAGAAAGGTTACACACCCTATCATAATGAGCCTTAGGGAACTTGAAAGAAACTTTATTAAATAAGTTATTATTAAACCTAGGCTGGTCTTAGATATAAGTCTTACCTTTTGAAGAACCACTATCAAAAGATCTTGCCTTCTTAGTATCTTTACTCTTTCTCTTAGACCTTGCCTCTTCCAACTGTTGATCATGAACAATGAGACGAGAAATTTTCATATTCTCATGTAACGTTGCTAAATGACATTCCTTTTGTAAGTAAGCCGACACTCCCGTCACAAAGTGGTTCATTTCATCCCTAGGATCGGAAAGAAAACAAGGAGATTACTTACTCAATTTAGTGAATTTCAAAGAGTATTCAAGCAAGCTTATACATCTTTGATGAAGGTTGATGAAATCCGCCACTTTGTCTCCCCACTTCTCCATAGGAAACAAATTATCAAGAAAAGCCTGTTTGGAAAATTCCAAAGTCACGGGTCTACCTCTTAAGGCCTATTGTCTCATAAATGGACGTGCCAAGTTTGGGCCACATCTTTGAGTGAATATATGCTAACTCAGTCTTCTCACTAGTAGTCAAACCCATAGCATAGATATTCTAGTATATTCATCTATGAACTCTTGGGGTTATTCTTCAACCTTGGACAAATAGAAAGTAAGGGGATTCATTTTGGTGAAGTCCCTCAAACGGGAGGGCATGCTAGTTACTTGATAGTTTTCTCGGGGTAAAACCTCTCTGTTATCTTGGGCCTTCATTGATTTATCTTGAGTAATGCTGTCTTGTGCTCGTGTAGTAATGGCTTGGTCCATTTGGAAAAGAGCAGCCCAAATGAAACCATCCGTCAAAGGAGAATCAATTGGAGTCTGGTCATCATTAGCATCTTCTTCAAGATGAGGAACTTTATAAAAAAACCATCTCTTCTTCAAGTCTTCGTGCCACATTCCTTTGAGTATTCATTTCCTATAATAAGAATGAAAGAATAAGGTTTTAAATGTACGTAGAACTAACTCTACAGGCACGCTATTGGATTTCCAAGAAAGTGAGAATTTCCTAAGAATAACATTGGTTCCTATTCACAAGTGTGGTGTGCTTCATAATTAAGAATACAAACCTACATAGATGTAATTGAGAGAGACAATGAATAAAAGATATACAAACTCATGCTATGATACAAAATTTTTCACATTCCGAGAGCACCACCTAGACATATCTGTCGTCTTTGTCCTCATCGGGGACTAAGACTAGCCTCTTTTCTCACATCATTACATTCATCAGTTAAAATGCGGAAATTATAAGAACTTTTCATTACTTATACATTGAGGTTTACATAAACCTTTACATACACATAATATTCATATCGAGTATACATAGACCTTTCCTATATGATGATTACATGGTCTTCTACTTTTATTGCGCAAAGATATATAAAATATGACATATCCTCAAAAGCATATCTAATCTCGTAACCATCTAACAAAAGTGTAATAATTTGGGCCTAGCCCATACATCCATATAACAAGACCACATATAGGTCAAACAATTTTTAGTAATCAAAAGAAAAAAAACATTTGAGCCTTAATACTAAAAAAAATTCATATGTTTTATAGTTGCATTGCTCTCGGAAAGTGAGGACCTACCTAACTTGGATTATTTGGAATTCCAAGTCTTCTTCCAAGTTGTCTCAAAGCCCTTCAATGACCGGAGCCTAAATTATTGGGTAAAAGGAAGAAATAGGGTTATTACACCTTTTGTAATAATTAGGGAAAATACCCAAGTACTCCCTCAACCTATGCCCGAAATTCCAGAGACACACTTATACTATACAAAGGTCCTATTACCCCCCTGAACTTATTTTATATGTAATTTTCTACCCCTTTTTAGCCTACGTGGCACTAGTTCAGAAAAAAAGTCAATCATCATTGGGCCTACAAGATAGTGCCATGTAAGCTAAAAAGGGGTAAAAAAATATTTATAAAATAAGTTCAAGGGGTAATAGGACCTTAGTATAGTATAAGTGTGTCTCTGAGATTTCGGGCATAGATTGAGGGGGTACTTGGGCATTATCCCTAATAATTATGATACCAAATGCACACTTATCATACAATCATGCAAAAAAGGGTCATTTCATTTAAAAGAACGCAAATTACATTGAAAAGTTTTATACACTTTCGATAAGACTGTACCAATCAATAAGACATATTCATTGAATCCAATGCATGTTCACCACAAGACAAAAAATACTAAGGCTACTCAAGTTAACCGGCATATCATATAATTGAACACTTAGTCAAAGTAACTCTATCATCAAGTTATAATAGCAACAAGCATGAATAGTACATTTCAATCTTAACAAAAAAAACCGTTATTTATAGACCTCTTTAATTCCACTTGTGCAATGATTAAGAAAAGCCCCATAACCTTACTTAGTCAAATAATCCTAGCAAAAACCATACTAATGTACGACTTCACACCACATAACAATAAGATACATAGTATGATACTTTTGCAATAGAGACCAAATACTTGTTCATTTGAGTAATAAACATCAAATAGTGTCATTACCATGTAAGATAATCATATACATATCATTAACATTTATAAGCACATACATTCATAAGAACATCCTCTTGAGGATTCCCTTAAGGAAAACTAATGCAAAGCATAGGTAGAGTCTCACACCCTACCTAATCTAAATCAAACCTCTCAAGTTACCCTAGTTTATTTGTACCTTATTACTTCATTTTAGTTTAGGGAAAAATTTCCTTAACCGACATAGACCACAAGAGATAAGTGTGGAATCTGATGTTGTAAAATAATAGACCTACGGAATGTGGTCTACCGACCAAAGTAAAACAAAACATAAACGTATCTTTCTAGGTGGATCCAATAGCTAGTCTTCCTATGAGGGCATGTAGTTCAATAACAAAGTTATATGTATGAACCCTCTACATGCCACTTGGAATTTGGAGCCTCATCTCATTGGAATACATAAAATTACTATCCCTCATAAGGGAGTCAACACCTCACTATGGACCAATACTATGAATCTTCCTCTATGGAAATTCAAGACCTCCTATTGTCAAGTTCACTCGGTGCTAAAATAAGTTCCTTTTTGAAATGTCGTTAATACCTTTATTAATCATCATAACTCAATGCAGGTCATAGGGTCTACCCCTTGTATAATCGTCATCATCATAGCTCATTAAGAATTACATGAGTATAGCTATGACATTTCAATTAAACATCATACCAGCCATATCAATCCTTATACAAGGCATACTTAAATACAACATCATCACTTAACCACAAGTAACCGTAATTGAATTAAAAAATAGGGATCACAAGACTTACCAAGCCCCCTTCATAACCAATCATCAAGGTCTTACCATAAACCTTTAATTCAACCCAATAAAAGTGTAATATCATCACACAAAAACCAATATAATAACAAGTCTAACTGAATCACTACATCGCAACCCATCACTAGTTCATAGCTTAAGAGATATAGATCCTAGTCATAATGTAGATCAATGACTCAAAAAATAGAAATATAGGACTATTATTCACCCTAATCTATTCATAATTGATACAAAATCATCATATAGTTGTAATTCAATTCATAACCAATATAATTGAACCAATATTACACAATTCATATCAAGATGGTAACTTAGGTTTAAGGGGAATATGTCATATTCTACCAACTAGACAAATCAATTAATAAATAACATAATTGAGTTAAAATAAATGTTAATATATTCATAATATCAAACAGGAATCATAAATGAACTGATCCATAACATAAATTTCATATTGGACAATAACCCTCCTGAAAATCAAAGTTTTCAAATCAATTTGAGGAACCCTTTGAGGAAAGAAGTCTCAAAGGTAAAAGAAATATCGTACCTTAATAATTTATGAAGATTTATTGAGATATTACACCATTTTCAGCCCTACAACCCACCCATAGATTTGTCTTCAATTGAGTTCTTCCAGTAGAAAGAGAAAGAAGATAGAAGAAAGAGAGTTTTGGGATTGGGAATTATGAGAGCTTAGATTAGTATAATTAGCTTAGGGGATTTATATAGGTGATTAAATAACCTAATTAGACCTCACATAAACCCTAATAACATACTAACTAAGATAATGAATTAAAAATGTGCAGCCAATACAGTCCTCACAAACGATACCACGATCAACAGATCATGTGTCCATCGACGGGAATTGTGCCTCTCCATGATTCACATATGTCGATAAGTTCATAGTATAGGAAAATGCGTTACATGAATTGGGATAATTGACCATTGATGGAGGAATCAACACCCCCTTGATTCACCAACGGCCTTTTGGTGGCATTCATTTGTGACAATGTTCCTTGAAACTTTTTGTCATTTTTGAAAGGGTCCTCCTCAATGGCCCTTGGTTGGTCCTTGGAGTGTAGTTCCCGTAAGTTTCAAATACAAATCAAATCTAATACATTTTATAAATAATTCCACCAATTTTCATCATTTTGCGGTTGCTAAAAGCTTGTCAAATAGGCTAAGTCATGCTAGCACCTCATTGAACTACTTTCCAAACGTCATGGACGTTCTTAGACGTTATGAATTATAAAATTACTAAATGATATATATTCATTTATATTTACCTTAAAACAATTCTTACACGTTTTGAAACCCATTTCAGGCTCTAGGACACGTCTTAATTTTTAAATGTGTTACAAATATGTGTTCACTCAAAATGAGTTCAATATCCGACAACAATGGTGGTTTGAATTAATGAGAGATTATGACATGAATGTTATCTAACACCCCGGTAAATACAATGTGGTTGAGGATACTCTAAGTCGTAAGAGTATGGGTAGTTTGTCTCATGTTGAGGACAATAAGAAAGACCTAGTGAAGGATGTTAATTCATTGGCTCGTTTCGTTGTCCTATTTTATAATTCTCTTAATTGTGATTTTATGCTTTATCATAACTCCGAGTCATATTTGGTTGTTGAGGTGAATTCAAAGCAACAAATTGATCCATAATTTAGGGATTTAAACGAATCAATTATTGGTAAGATTAATGAGTCATTTTCCTTGGGGGGGGGGGAATTGTGTTTTGAGGTACCAAGGGAGGTTGTGTTTAACCATTGATGATTTAAGAAACCGGATCCTAGAGAAAGCTCATGGTTCTTGTTATTAGATTAATCCGGGTTGTATTAAGATTTATCATGACCCTATAGAATTTTTTTTGTGGGGATGACTTGAAAAGGGAAAGCGAAATTTGTTGGAAGGTGTCCGAATTGTCAACAAGTGAAAACATAGCACCAAAAGCTAGGCCACTTACGTCAAGAAATCCAACTCAAAAGCAAAATGACTCTATATGGGTGGTGATAGATAGGATAACAAAGTATGATCACTTCATTCCCATTAAGTCCACATACTCGATGGAGGACTATGAAAAGATCTATATAAATGAATTTGTGAGTCTCCATGGTATTCCGTTATTGATAATATCAGATAGGGACGCACAATTAACATCTAGGTTTTGGAGATCATTTCAAAAAGTGTTGGGTACAACATTAAAGTTGAGCAACACTTTTCATTCTCAAATGGAAGGTCAAGCAAAATGTACTATTCAAAGTCTTGAGGATATTCTTAGAGCTCGTGTGAAAGATTTCAAAGGAATTTGGGATGAGAACTTTCCTTTGGTTGAGTTCTCTTATAACAATAGTTACCATTAGTCTATATCCATGACTCCTTTTGATACTTTGTGTGGTAGGAGTTATAGATATCCGAATTGATCGTTTGAAGATTGTGAGTCTTCACTTCTTGGTCCCGACATGATCTATAAGACGTTGGATAAAGTTTTTTTCATAAGGAGTTTATGGGAAAACTACCTTAGCCGACAAAAGTCTTATGCTGACAATAGGAAAAGACAACTAGAATCTGAAGAAGGTCATAAAGAGTATTTGAAAGATTCACCTACGAAAGCGGTGGTTGATAAGCTTAAATTATACCTATCTAAAGAATTATAAGCGGTCATATCAACTAACGAACCCAACTATTAGGTTGGGGTCGATTCCATGAGGAAAATGGATTAGACATAACTTTAATGTACAATTACTTCTATTTAGTCCAGACAATTATGAAAATAGGAAATTAAAGGATGGTGTTTGTAAAACAAAAGTCTTTTAATATCGCTATTTACAACAATTAACATGATTAAATCTTTGGTGTTTATCAAATTATTAGAGAAACTAGGGTTGAAGTTTTCCCTATAGGTTCATAACGCAGTATCCCTAGCTATAACAATTCATCCCTAGTGTTTTACATGCAAAGTGAAAACATAGGTATTTCTAAATCGTTGGTCCGACATTAAGAGAATTTCACCCCGTACCATGGTCCCACTACATGTGTATAAGTTACTTACCCTTACATTTACTTTATAATAAGAATCATATTCGATGTATAACTTAATTATTACTTTTCACCAATTGAGATTATTCTATTAAATAGTATTCTACTAAATTTATGTTGACAATTCTTTTTCTATTAACTACCTCGTTGGTTCGGTAAGTAGCAATAAAGTGATTTCTAACGCGTGCACTCACTAAAAAGAATTTTAAGCGGAAGAATTATGAATGCATACAATAATTTATTTGAGAATCGTTATTATGATAGGTTTACTTTGTTAACACCTAGGGTTTCCACAACCCTAGTTGTGTATTTAACTACCAATGCATAGAAGAACAAAATTCATAGTTGATAAACAATAAATCATGAACTTACTTTGACAAATTAAAAGAAAATCCGAAAATTCAACTTTGAACCATAAAAATTACTTGAAAACCAAATAGAAAAATTTGAATTAAGACAATGTTGCAAAAAGTAATCTCCAAGAACAAACTAAGAAAAATAGTAATTGATTCCAACCCTTGAAACAAGGTTTTACACTCTATTTGTAACAAATCTTTTTCTAAATTAAATGGAATTCAAATAAGCAAAGGTGTCCATAAAATGCGGCTTCAATCGTCGACCTCCACGGACGGTACATCGATGAAATGAAGGACCGTCAACTTCATCCATAAGTCCACACATAGAATCTTGTTTTATCCTTCCGTTATCATCTTCTTCGATCCAATGAACGGACTAACAACACGGTCCGTCAATGCCTTCCATCATTCCATACTTAGATTTTCTTCACCTTTGGGTATTAGGACATTCTCTGATCAGATCGAAGATTTAGTAGGACGGTCTGTCAATCACTGTCAATCCTTCCGTAACCCCATAATTATTTAGATTTCCCCAAGTTTCTCATGATGCCTAAACCTTCACTAGACGGTCATCATTTACGGTCCGTCGATGACCTTCGTAGGTCACCTTTGCAATGAATATCAATTTCCTTCTGCATTTTTTGTACACCTTTCCTGCAAAATAAAGATTAAAACATATTTAAACCTCTACAAAAAGGATGTAGACACACACGTATTTAAGAAAAATGTATTGAATGTATCGTCAAACCATCGCACATCAACACCCTGAAATTAAATTCGTCGTTTGTCCTCAAGCGACGCACTATGACTCAACACAGCACATTGTACAAAAGTATCCTCTTTTGATCTTTTACAATTACATGGCGATCAATCAAAAAATTTTCAGTGCATTAGTGTATGATTTTACACTTAGGCTTGATAAGCTCACTCACGTGGATCAAGCCATGACATAAACTCGCCATGCACTAACACCTCCACTCTTTTTCCTCTCACTAAGGTACCGACTTTTTGTTATTGAAACTAGTGCCCTCACTTCAAAATGTATTCTCTTTCGCACAGTGATTTCAACTTTTAGTTTAATTATCATTATTGAACACTCAAGCTCAAAAAAAAATCACACCCTGTTATTACTTGTCGCCATAGGCTTGCCTTTATTTTCACTTCATAAGTTCACCACATTAGACTCTTAGGATCAGGATAGGACTTTATTTACTTGTAATGTAGGCTCATGGTCAGGTATGCTACATATGAGTACATTTTAGTGACATCTTTACCTATTTGAAATTGCCAATAAATGTCCTACCGCTTTCATTATCTGTTACGCCATACTTTTCTTTTCTTTTCATCTTTACCCTTCTTTCCCCTTTGTTTTTTGTGGAAGTTAATCTTAACTCTTTTTGTTCAGCTCTTTTTCTGTCTTTCCCGTATTACTCTTTTCATACACACTATTTGGGTCATCGCTCCTAATTACTACCCTCAACACATGGCTTTTCCATAAGTCGAGGTAAAAGTTACCCAATGTTGGGTTAGGACGAAGACGAGGTTAGTTTCTGTGTTATCCACCCTCAACGTAGGATTTTGATCTATGTCAAGGTGCACATGTCCAAGGAGGGACCAGGGCAATAATATTATATCTAGGGAAGGTGAGTTGGTGATGAGAATAAAGGTATATTATAGGCGCATCATATTTGGATAAAAAGGGATCACAATTTCATTTGGTTCACTTTACTTCAGGCAACATGTTTGCTAATTTTAATAAGGGCATATGATCCTTTCCTCGTTGTTTAACGCATATTTCAGTTGCCAAAATAACCAGGAAGCTTCTATCTAGTAAACAATAGTGGAAAAATCAAACTTCCTCACACTCTCTTAAAACCTCGCTACTGCATCAAATTGTCGGACACCTAGTTTGAGTATTAGAATAAGCGTCATGCAGTGGGTGTATCTCTATGTCATGATTAGAGACAACACATTCAATTACTTTCTACCTTTTCATGCAAGAATTTTCTTCGAAAGAGATATCAATAATGCTTATCCATAATTATTCATATGTCAATTTAATACTTTGTACAAGTTACAACATGACGGTTCAACAGGAAAGTAATCAGTCTCTTGGGGCAAAACACTCAGGCAAGAGAACCCCTAAGAGAGGATCGTGACTGGGCTAGTAAGAATTCACCATAACACTAAATTTTCATTTACCCCACCCTAACAAAAAGACATGGATTTTTCCCCAATGCATAAAAAGTAGAAAGACAAGGTTGAAGGTGAAGAAAATCTGAGGTGCATAGCGCCGAGGATGAACAAGCAAGCTGGTCCAATTTACCAAAACCCATAACCTTTATTGTAGGGAAACCCTTAGTATTTCCCACATCAATCTCTGCACCCTCAGTGGTTCTCCCTCAATAGCCTCAGGTATGGAACTAGATGCCCAGCAGCCAACTCTTGAGCACTTATTTGACGGGTCTCCACATCAATCAATGAGGCTCTTCTCGCCTTCTAAAGATCCATATGCTCCTTAGTCCTTGTAAGGGCATTCTATCTATCAGTGGTTTAGAAGGAACCATGCCTCTTGGCATATTCATGTGGCTTAGGTAGTGCAGCAGGTAAAGTGAATAGTGCAATATTTACTGTGTCCTTTGGTAGCTCAACATGTGTAGTCTCGAGGTCAGGTCCCCTCATATCAAAGATACTATCAACATCCACCCTAAAACATGCCACAACTTCCTGAAGTGTAATCAAGTCAATAGTTGGGGCTTGGAGTGTAAAAACCTGCAACTTAAACACATCAAGGTGCTAGTGAACCACCGAATATCTTCCACTCCGTCTATTGGGCCACCATATTCTCAATCCGGTCCTCAGCTTTGGCAAGTGATATCTGCATCCAAGTATGGATATGATGTTGCAAGGTATCCATTAAGGCCTGTAACATCCAGACCCTAGCTATCGGGACCAGTGGTGTAGACATTGGAGTGGACCGTGTGGAACTGGGTGCTCTACTTGTGCCATGGGTGGACTCGGCCAGGGTGGTGTCATTAGGATCTGAAGGTGAAGGATTATCCCCTTGAGTTAACTCTACCGTATTCGCTAAATAATAACTTAGTGTTTGTGACTAAACTCTAGGCCCTCACCGAGGTGCCTACACATTGGCCTAATCCCTAATGAAGCATATGTCCACATTCCCCGTCGAAGTACAAATGACATAACGGACACAAATAAACACTCCAGCATCCCTGCATAATTGGAAGATCAAAGAATTGAATGGGTAAGTAGTAGAGGTCTTAAAATTGCTCTCACGTATCAGCAATATGAATAATTTTTTTAAGTCGATATCTAACCTGACAACTAATGTTGCAACCAATACTTCTCTATCCCATTTAATGATATTATTTGCATCCTTGGGAGGCAGGCGGTGGTGGACTAACAACTAGAAGAACATGGATGTGAAAGAGAGGTTGGCCTTTTTGATAAGGAGTCTAGAGTCCAAAACCAAGTTTGCTCCCTCACCATCAATACACAATTGATGTTGAATGAACCTTTTGGTGGATTCTCACTGATCTCTTCTCCAATGAAACTTCCCACTCTTGACTAAATTCCACCTATAATCAAACTACAAAGTAAGGGAAAACCTTGCAGAACCAGTGGTCCCATCATAAAGATAGGCGTGACGGAGGTAGGAGAAATGTCCACTGGCAGCCTTGAACTAAAACCTCTGTGAGTGGGTCCTGTTTGACAGGTTTAGCCTTCGTGTCTAATGAACCTATGAGTATTGCAAAATTTGAGGCGTACAACTCTCTAACAACCTTCTCTCTATATAACTCCATACTTATAGACATCCACTTAAGAAATTGGTGGGAAAACAAGTTATGCGCCTCAGGGATTATGTGAAGACTTCCTGTAAGAACTCTCTGATTGACTGTTACCAACGAGTCATCACAATCTTATCATTCACCATGTTTGTGTCCCTATAGATACGATACTTACAATCGATGCAACACCGGTTGAGCTCATCAGGAATCGGGCAGGGAAATTATCCTATAGTGTCGGTGCAGACTCGGCACTATGGGTGCATCAGATGAGACATGGAGGGCAATCACGCTTGCGTGAGTGGCTCCAACTAATCTTGAACCGCAGGAAGTTGCCTCATTCGACCCCATAGAGTGAGTCGACTCTGAACGTGATGCCTTTTTGAAGCTACATGCTCATGATGAACCTGAGTTAGACCTAGATTGTGCCAATGTCAGTGTGCACTCCTCATCAGACTGCGATAGTGACTATGCCAGATTCCACCTTCTGTGGGTGCCCTGAGTGGCTCTGAGAGCTGGTGTAGGGGTACGTGTGCCTGGGGCACGTATTGAGGATCCGGTTCATCGCCAAACGTGCAAATTATCCGATGGTATGGTGCCATGGACTTGGAACTACCTTTGAAATAGACGAGGCCAGGTTTGGGATCCAGTTTACCTTGAAAACAGTTTTGTAGTCTCATAGAAATCAGACTATACAGACAAAAATATCAAAACAAAAAAATTAACACACAAATCACAGTCTATAGAGCATTGATGTACTATTAGATGAGCACTATTGATGGCCTGTCGATGAATTGATTGTCCATCATTGGATACTTACGAAAAAGTTGCAATCTTCATTCGTCAAACCTCTTTGATGCAAACAAACGACATGAAGAATGACCTGTCAAATCAATCGAAGACCTATAGTCCACTTGCATCGTTTGACAGTTAGAACAATTTTGAAGTTCTCAAGAATAAGGATTTCAGTAGAAACGACGGACGTGTAGAAAATCCCGTAGATAAATTGACAAACCGTACTCCACCTCCATCATTGAAAAGTTCAATAATTTTACAGTTTACCAATCGACGGACCCAATGAATGACCCGTCAATCAAATGACGATCCATAGACGGGGTCTCGTGTTGTTGACAAGAGATATATTTTAGACCCTTTTTTAGTGTCACAAATTAACGTATTTTACACCTTCATTAGTTCACCTTACACATAACAACAAGTACAAGACTAATTCATCATCCTTAGGGTTTCGATTTTTCAAGTTTCGGTCTCAAATTCTACGATGCTATAAAACCCTAAGTTGTAAAGTCAACAATCATATTATAAATAAATTACACCCCACCCAATTTATGCTTTATCATACTAAGGAACAATTATTAGGATTAAAGTTTGTCTCTAAGTTAAGACCCACATACTAAGTTTTCGTTTCCAACTGCAAAAGAATAAGAATTCATTGAGAAAAAGGAATTCAAATACTTGAAAACTCGAGAGGAGTGAATGAGTGGGTGATATTCTCAATAACCTATGTGCGTGCCTTCGAACACTTACTAGAGAAAACAAGAGAGACAAAGTAGAATTTGGGGATGGGAGGGTTTTGGGATTGTAGAGGAATTTGGGATTTTAGGAGATTCTAATGAAAATGGATCGGGGAAAATAAGGTAATGTGATGGGAAAGGAACGAAACCAGGGGAGGTAAACAAACAGAAAGAATTTGAAATGATTTTTGGAGTTCAAGTGAACATGTTTATTTTAATATAACCAACCGGGTCGGTAAGTCGGTCGATGGATCTTCGATTGGACTGTTGATTGTACACAGACTTATACAATATTTCAAGGCACACATGGTATTTACAAACACAATCGACGGTCCATAGATTGAACGACTACCCATCGATTGTTTTGTAGATCTATGCACCAGACCATTTTCTGCAGAATTTTTTGGGTTTGGTCCCTACACATGAAACACTGATTAAGCTAATATTTTTGTGCTTTTTCTAGAAACTTTTGAGAAATGGACCCTAAACTACTCTCTATCCAACATTCTAAAAAAAATTTAATGCATAAAAATGAGTAAAACAAAACTGAAACAATGAGAATATTCTGAATTCATCAACGCGATATGCCTCAACCGCTTCATGGATTCTCCCCACATGCCCTAGGTAAATCTTTATTCTTTATCAATTGACCGTGAACTTTGCACGCTCTTTTTTCTCAAACTCAACTGCTCTATCTAGGAACACTTTAGTGATAAGGAATGGCCCAGTCCACTTGGATTTGAGTTTGCCCAATAACAAGCATAGCCTAGAATTTCAAAGAGGAACCAAGTCGCTAACCGCAATTTCTTCCTTTTCAATCACTTGGTCATGGTTTTTCTTCATCTTCTCCTTGTAGATAGCTTATATTTCATATGCCTTAAGGGAAAACTTATCAGGCTCATTCAACCCATTAAGTCTCTCCTTCACTACTTCATTACAATCAAGCTTCAAATTCGTCATCACCCACATGGCCTTGTGCTCTAACTCAACTGGCAAGTTACAAGCCTTCCCATATACAAGTTTTTATGAAGACATACATATTGGGGTCTTGTATGTAGTGCAGCAGGCCCAAAGATTATCATCAAGCCTTCTTGACTAATCCGTTCCATTAGTATTTACAATTTTTGATAAGATTTGCTTGATCTCTTCACTGAACACATAAACTTGGCCACAAGTGGTGGATCATACGAAGTGGCCACATTGTGGCAAAACCTATATTTCTCCAATAGCACTTTTAACAACTTATTGAAAAAGTGATATCACTCACACTAATAATGGCCTTAGGTGTGCCAAATCTTGAGAAAATATTATTTTTCAAGAATAATGTGACAATCTATCTTCATTGTTTGAAAGAGCTATGGCGTCTACCCATCTTGACACGTTGTCCACAACCAAAAGTATATATTTCATCCCATAAAAACTCTCGAACGAGCCTATAAAAACAATATCTTATACATCGAACAACTCAATCACTAGAATGAAATTTAAAGGGAGATCTTGCCTCTTGGAAATTCCTCCATCTCTTTCGCACCGATTACATAACTTGGCAAACTTTTGAGCATCTTGGTGAATGCTTTGATAATCGTACAAACACTGTAAAATGTTGTGGGCAGTACAGATATCACTATGATGCCCACCCACAGGTGAGGAGTGCCATGACTCTAAAACACAATGCATATCCATTATCGGCACGCACCGAAGAATAAGCCGAACAGCACAAGTCCGATATAAGTAAGTCTCATCCCAAAAGAACTTTTTCACATCATGCATGAACTTCTTGCCCTGATAGAAGGACATGTCTAATGGGACTATATAACTAGAAAAATAATTTGCAAAATACGCGAACTATGGAATCAAATCATAAGAATGAGCCAATACATGCTCATCAGGGAAGGTATTATCAATTTCAGCCTTTTAACCCAACTCTCTCATAGCTTCATCCTCCAATCTGGACATGTGATTGACAAATTGATTTTAGTCCCTTTTCTATTTTTCAACTCAAAATACAACCCATCTAATAAACCATGGTTTCACATCCTTCTTTGCCATCAAATACCTCAAAGAGGAGTGATTAGCATGCACTATGACTCTCGTGCCAAGAAAATAGGAGCAAAATTATTGGAATGCAAATGCCAGCGTAATGAGCTCTTGTTCAGTTAGAGTATAGTTCTTTTGTGCATCATTTAGGGTATTATGCACATAATAAATGGGGTAAATAATTTTATCCCTTCTTTTCTTAAATACCACACCAAGTGCAACCGCACTAGCATCACAGATCACCTCAAATGGATAACTCAAATATAGGAAAGTAATTATGGGTGCAGACACCAACTTCTATTTCAACTATCCAAATGCCTTTAGACATGATTCATCAAAATAGAATTTACATTCCTTCTCAAGTAATTTGCAGATAGGATGTGCAATTTTTGAGAAATATTTAATAAACCTCCGGTAGAGGCCTAAATTTCCTAAAGAACTGCTCTCACCTTTACAGACATGGGTTGAGAAGATTTGTCTGTAACTTGAACTTTCACTCGATCAACCTCTATCCCCTTCTCCAAGATGTGATGTCTTAATATTATACCTGCTTTCACCATAAAGTGACATTTTTCCAAATTTAGAACAAGATTGCAATATTCACATCTTTTGAGAACATCGACCAAGTGAATCAAACAGTATTCATAGGAGTCACCAACCTCTGAAAAGTCATCCATAAACACTTCAATAGTGTCCTCAACAATATCAAATAATATTTACATCATGCATCTATGGAAAGTGGTCGGTGCGTTATAAAACTCAAAAGGCATCCTCCTAAATGTGAATGTCCCATATGGTCATGTAATGGTGTTCTTCTCTTTATCCTCCTGCTCAATAGAGATTTGATCGTAACCCAAATAGACATCAAGAAAATAATACCATCATTTTCCTGCGAGTCTTTCTAACATCTGTTTCTTCTCAGTCTATGCATTCAGTTTCTAGTAATCCATACAAACTCGCTATCCATTCAGCATCCTCATTCGGACAAACTCATTCATCTCATTAGGCAATATTGTAATTCCCCCCCCCCCTTTTGTTTATACACTGACCAAGGCAGACCAAACTACTATCTGCAATAGGGTATATGACTCTTGCATTTATCCACTTAATTATCTCCTTGTTGACAAGCTCTTACCGACAATGTATCATTTCTTCCCAAGAATACATATATCATATGAGGTGGTAGAGCCTTGAACTCTAGTTTTGGGGCCTCAAAAGATGGTCTCGCGGGTGAGACTTTTGATTCTTCATATCTAGCTCCAATTTCTTTTGTTTTAACCGAAATTCACCTTGTTCAAGTGCCGCAACCAAAGACCCATACTTTTTAATACCATCTTCTTCTCCAACATATTTTCAGCTCGGACAATACTATCTCCACTATCCTTAGTATCATGTTCCCAATTTTGAGGTGGAACATAAGGCCCATTTTGATCATTTTTGCGATCATACTTACCTTGGTTTAGTTTGTTTGTGTAGTTATAGTTTCCATCTCTAACATACTTACCTTATCTATTGTAATTCCCACAGTTCCGAACTTGATTTTCTTGACCTTAACTCCAATTCTCCTTATTAGAGGCTTGGGCGTTAGGTAAGAAACCCCATGTCTGATCATTCACTACATAAGTATGCTCTTCATAAGAGTAGTCATTTGCTCCTGGTGGTAGTTTAGTCAAGTAAATCACTGTATTTACCTTCTCTGAACCTTCAATGACATGTTTCAATACCAACCCAAGCTTATTTCTTATTTGAGCAATCTCTTCACGAATCTCATATGTGGTCGGATTATTTGTATCTTATACTGCAAAGGTGTTTCTCCAATATCAGTCTTTCTAGTACTCCAAGCCTTTTTATTTTGAAAGATTTTCTCATACTTTTCCACAATCTCTACATATGTGCACTAACCATAAGAACCACCCGCAATAGTATCAATTACTTTCTTATTATTATCATCTTGTCCCCGATAAAAGTAATTTTTCAACTACTCATCATCAATGAGGCGGTCTGAGAAACCTCTACTGTAAAAACTAATGTTGTCCCAAGAGATACTCACTCACTCCCCGAGTAGTACCACAAAGTTGTTCAATCTATCATTGTGATTGAGCTTTTTGTAAACCGGTTAGTATCGTGCTAGGAACACATCCCTCAACATATCCCAAGTATAGATTAAATTATAGGGCAACTCAGTAAATCATATTGGGTCCTCTATCGTCAATGAAAGAGGGAACAATCTCAACCTGATAAAATTCATGTCTATGTCTTGCATCCCCACACAACTCTTGCACACTAACCCAAGTTTAGTTTTATGTGAGCATTGAGATCCTCATATGGTAGCCGTGAAAACAAACCCTTCGCGGTTAGAATCCTTATCAAACTATTTGTTACTACGAATATGTCCTCCTATACTAGAGGAGGTAGGACAAGAGGACCCTTAGAATCAGTAATATTGACCTTTCCCCTATAGAACTCTTTATAGACTGGGATGGGAGGAAGCATCCTCAAAGCATCATCAGCCGAATTTTTCGCAACCACTTGGTTGTGAGAATCAAGTAGTAGTGGTAGTTGTCGATTGATACCATCACTAGGTTCTATGAATTATTCATTCTTCGAAGTGTACGGTTCAGTTCAGAATTGAATGGAAGTATTGGTTCTCCTTGGATCTGTTTACTTGGCATACACTAGATCTACACCTCAAGGAAATAAAAACAAAAGAAAAAGGTAAAATTAGAAAATTGTTGACTAAAATTCAGTTATATTTGTGAATTTAATCTAAAGCCACATTCCCCTGTAGCGGAGCCAAAATTTGATACGCTCAAATTATACCTCCCTAAAGAAGTATAAGCGGTCGTATCAAGTAAATAACCCAACTATTAGGCTGTGGTGGATAAAACGAGGAAAGTGGTTTAGACTTAACTTCAATGTAGGAGTACCTCTATATAGTCAAGCCCTTTCCTAAAATAGGAAATTTAAGGGGGATTTTTTAAACAAAAGTCTTTTCAATTGCTAAGTAAAACAAGTAACTTGACAAAATCTTTGGTGTTTATACAATTTTGAAAGAAACTAGGGTGCAAGTTTCCCCCATAGGTTGATAACACCGTATCCCTAGCTATAACAATTCTACCTTATTATTTTTCATCCAGAGTGATAATTTAGGTATCTCTAAATCATTAGTCCTACATTTAGAGAATTTTACCCTGTACGTCGGTTTGGCTACGTGAATCTAAGTTACTAACCTCAGAGATACCTCAGGATCAAATGAAAGTATTGGTTCTCCTTGGATCTGTGTACTTGGCATAGACTACATCTAGACCTTAGAGAAAAGAAAACAAAAGAAAAAAAAAGTAAAATTACAAAAAAATTTATTAAAATTTAGTTATATTAGTGAAGTTAATCTAAGATCCACATTCCCCCGCAGCGGCGCCAAAAATTTATACACTTTAATTATACCTCCCTAAAGAAGTATAAGCGGTCGTATCAAGTAAAGAACCTTAACTTTAGGTTTGGGATCATCAAAAAGAGGAAAGTTTTTTATACTTAACTTCAATGTAGGAGTACTTTAGTCAAGCCCTTTCCTATAATAGGAAATTAAAGGGGGGATTTTGTGAAACAAAAGTCTTTTAAAATTCTAAGTAAATGAAGTAACTTGATTAAATCTTTGGTTTTTATATAATTGTGAGATAAACTAGGGTGCAAGTTTCCCTATAGGTTCATAACATCGTATCCCTAGTTATAACAATTCTTCCATAGTAATTTGCATCCAAAGTGATAAGTTAGGTATCATTAAATCGTTAGTCTGGCATTTAGAGAATTTCACCCCGTACGTTGGTCCGGCTAAGTGAGTCTAAGTTACTAACCCTTACCTTTACTTCATATTAAGTACTGTATTCTATGTATCGCATAGTTATTACATCGCACCAATGGAGACTAGCCTATTAGATAGTATCCTACTGAATCTGTGTTGATAATTCTTTTCCTATTAACTACCTCCTTGATCCACCAAGTACTAACAAGGCGAGTTCTAACGCTTGCACTCATTAAAATGAATTCTAAGTGAAAGAATTATCAATGTATGCAATAACCTATTTGACAATTGTTATAAAGCTAGGTTTACTTTTTTAATCACCCATGGTTCCCACAACCCCAGTTGTGTATTTACTAACCCATTCATATAAAAACACAATTCTTTGTTGATAAACAATAAATCAGGAACTTATTGTTGGCAAATTAAATGAAAATCAAGAAATTCAACTTGAAATCACAAAAATAACGTGAAATAAAATTTGGAAATTTTAATTAATGCCAAAGTTGAAAAAAACAAATCTCCAAGAACAAACTAAGAAAAATAGTAATAGAATCCAACCCCAAAAAGAGGTTTTACACCCTTTTTATAATAAATATTGTCCTCCTAAAATTTAGAGGAATTCAAATAAGGAAATTTCTACAAAAGAATAATTTTTCATCCTTCCACTTGCATCTTATCTGATCCAATCAACATACCAACAACATGGTATGTTGATGTACCTATGGTACGTCGATGCTTTCCGTTATTCCATACTTAGCTTTTCTTTATGTTCGGGTACTAGGACATTCTCTGAACAGATCAAACATTTACCAGCATGGCCGTCGATCCTTCTGTATCCCCACACTTGCTCATATTTCCCCAGGTTTCTAAAGATGCATGAACCTTCACTCAACGGTCACCATCTACAGTCATTGATGGAACGGCACGATGTGGATTGCCTTCTTGGGTCTGCTCTATAATAAATCTCAACTGGCTTATGTATTTTGGTTTTGGACACCTTTCCTGCGAAACAAAGATAAAAACATATTAAAACTTCTACAAAAATACTGTAGACAAATACCAATCTTAAAGAAAAATCATTAAAAGCATTGTGAAACCATGGTACATCAATAGTGAGATTTAGAAAGAATGGGAAGTTAAGTTCTCGTTATGTGGGTCCCTATGAAATTTTGCATAGGGTTTTCAAGTTTTCATAAAGTTGGAAAGGTTGCATATGAGTTGATATTACCTAGTGAGCTTGGTTCGATTCACCCGATTTTCCATATATCCAAGCTTAAGAAGTGCATTGGTGACGCCGAGTCCATTTTTCATATTTAAGGTTTAGGAATTAATGAGAACCTCTCCTATGAAGGGGTTCCAGTGGAAATACTTGATTGGCAAGTGAATAAGTTGAGGAACAAGGAGGTGGCATCCGTAAAAGTGTTATGTTGGAACCACCTAGTTGAGGGAGCAACATGGAATTCCGAGAACAAAATGAAGTCCCGTTATCCTCATCTCTTTGGTAATTAAGGTTAGTTATACCTATTAATAATTCAAATAATTAATTTTATTTAATTGGGATTATTTCTAAGTACTTTCATATTTTGATTAAATCATTGGTGCCATTTTAAGCTTATTATTTGTGTTGAGAAGGTATTTTTTCAATATGTGTCATAAAAGTACAACTCTTATGTGAAATGACTTGTGATTTTAATTGCTATGTGTAATGCGTTGATTATGTGTTGAATTAGTTTTGAAGTACTCATATGAGATGTGACTCATGATTATTATATGAATTTTTTTTGTTATGCTGCTATTCTTGAGCCTAACCTTTCCGAACAAACATTTTCGTGTCATTCAGAGACGAATGTTCCTAAAGGGGATATAATGTAACTCTGAAAGTCCATGAATTAACTTAGAGCCTCACATGATGAAATAAAATTTAGAACATTGTTTCTAAGCCTAAAATAAAGTTTATAAGCAATTTAGGATGTTTTAGAGTCACCGCATTGAAGAAACGTCCATAACGTTCGAAAACTATTGAAATTGAACTACTTTAAATCTCTGTGTTGTGTTAAGGTTTGAGAGTATCATATGGAGTCTCAAACTTGTAAAAAGTCTTCAAATAGGTAAAATATAGTATATAGGTTCCAAACGTCCATTAATGACTCCCCAAGGACCACCCTAAGGATCCTCGAACATGGGCAAGCAGGATGCCGAAGCAGCTTGCGTGCAGCAAAGAAAGTGGAGGTTGTTGTGCATCCCGCACAAAAAACAAGGAGACCAAAATATTTTCTCTCAACGCGATTTCTCCAAGTGGTCCACTTCCTCAACTCGAATTTTAATAATAAAATGGGAAATAAACCTCGTGACATGCAGCCACTAGCCAGATTCATTAGTGTCGTAGTTTGGGTAATTTAGGGGGTGACTATCCATTAATTTAGGGTATGTTTTAAGTCATTTTTACTCATTCCATGTAAAATCAAAAATAATACCCAAAATCTCTAATCTCTTTCTACCTTCTCTCTATATTCATCCACCATTGAACGATCAAGGAAGCTTGGCAAAGAAGACCAAGTTCTAAAATTTTGTGGATTAAGATTCATTAAGGTACGAGTTCTTCACTCTTGGATTCCTTTCCCAAATATTTCCTTTCAAATTTGATTTCCAAATCACCCAATTCCAACAAGTTTTCCTCTTCTAATGGGTTTTCCTCTAAACTTGAAATTGATGATTGGCTATGACTAATTGTGATTACCTACGGTTAATTAAGTTTATATTGTTCATTAATTGATGTTCACTAAGGGAATTTCTTCTGTACAATGACCGTTTTCCCAAATTCCACAATTCATAGATATTGCTTATGAATTGATAGGAGTTTAAGATTGTATTGATTGTTAGGGTTGTTTTATCTACTCTTTTTTTTCATGCACTACCTAGGATGATGTGTTGTTGGGATTGGACCAATTTATTTATAAATGCATGATGAACCCTATTTCCCCTAATTCTATGTTATGAATTGATAATAACTTGGATAATGGTGATGTAATTGACCTAGTTTTGGTGTTAATTACTAACGTATGATTTTAGTACACCCATTGATGGATGAAATTGGATTTGTTAAGTGAAAGACCATTGATGATGGCTTTTGAAGGAGAATTCGTAAGACTTTGTTATCTAAAACCTTTACTTCAAATTGCTAAGTCTAAACCATTTTCCTCATGGAATTAATCTCGTACAGCCTATACTAAGTTACAAATATTAATAAAGGCTAAAAATCATTTCGAAAATGGACTCTAGCTTACAACGAGTGAACTAGTAGTAAGGACTATACTGTCAAATTATACCTCCGCAAAGAAGTATAGGCGGTCGTCTCAAGTAAAGAACCCAATTGTTAGGTTGGGGTCGATCCCACGAGGAAAATGGTTTACACTTAGCTTTAATCTACGATTACATCTATTTAGTCAAGTCCTTTCAAAGAACAAGCAATTGAAAAGGGGGTTTTGCGTAACAAAACTTTTTAATTATTGCTAAATAAAAAAAATATCAAGTTTATAACTTTGGTGTTTATCAAGTGATGAGAGAAACTAGGGTGTAAGTGTTCCCTGTAGGTTTATAATGTGGTAATCTTAGCTATAACAATTCTTTCCTAGTATCTTGAATGCAAAGTGATAATTTATGTATGCCTTATTCCTTGGTTTGGAAAATAATGAATTTCACTCAATATTTTCGTCCGGCTACGTGTGTATACTTTACTTAACCTTAACTTTACCTCATATTAAGTATCATATTCAATATATGGCTAAGTTACTACTTCGCACTAGACTATTACATAGTGTATACTAAATCTATGTTGATAATTCTTTTCTTATTAATTACCGTCTTGGTTCGAGAAGTAGCAACAAGGCAAGTTTTAACATTGTCCACCGTTAAAAAGGCTTCTAAATGAAAGAAATATCAATCTCTGCAAGAAACTATTCTACAATTGTTATTTTAGCTAGTTTTACCTTGTTAGTTACCCATGGTTCCCAAAAGCATAGTTGTGGATTTAGTTACCCATGCTTGGACCTACACAATTCATAGTGTCAAACAAGAATTCATGTACTTATTTTAACAAATTTGAAGAAAATCCAGAAATATCACTGGAATTTATGAAAATATTTTAAGAATCAATTTCTGAAAGTTTAAGTATTTCCCAAAAACAAAAATTCAACTTCCAATAACACAAGTTTGAAAGACAGTAAAGAGTCTAACCCCCAAAAATAAGGTTTTTAGAGATATATTATAAAAATAATGTCCTATAAAAAATTTATAAATAAGGAAAAACTTGTCCAAAATGCGTCTTCAGTTGATGACTCAATTGACGGCACGTTGATGGAACGACGGACCATCGACTGCCTCCGTCGGTCCACACTTAGAATCTTTTCCGACCTCCACTTCTTCATCCTTTCTGTTACAATCGATGGACTAACAACACGGTCCATCGATGGAGTCACAGTGCGTAGAAGCCTCCGTTCCTCCATACATAGTGATTTCATCAAGTCGGGTACTGGACTACTTTCTATAACAATCAATGGTTTTCCAAGACGGTCCGTCGACGGTCCATCGATCCATTTGTATCCCCACCCTTAGTGAGAATTACGAATTTATTTCAATGCCTTGAACATCCAGTCAATGATCATCACCTATGGACCGTCGATTGCTCCATAGGTCATCACTTCTACACTGATTTAATCATAGTCTTTAGAGTTTTCATTTTGGACAGTTTTCCCACGAAAACAAATAAAAATACATTAAAATTACTACAAAAAGGCCCTAGACACACAATAAACTTAAGGAAAAAGAATTGAAAGCACAGTGAAACCACGTTACATCAACACCCTAAACTTAAATTTGTTGTTTACCCTCAAGTGATACAATATGACTCACCACAAAACCTTTTGTACAAAAGTATCCTCATTTAAGCTTTCACAATCATCTGTCTATCAATCCCAATTATTTTCGTTGACTTTATGCTTATCACTCTTTGGATCACTAAGCTAATTCATTTTGATCTGACCATTACACAATCTCACCACACACCGACACATATCCTCTTTTATCACTCACCTAGTTTCAAACTTTTCAATATTGCACCTAGTGTCCTCACATTTAATGATAACATTCTTCTTTTTTCACATAGTGATTTCAATTTGAGTACAAGGATTATTATTCAACACTCACTCTTAGAAAAACTTCAAACCTAATTGATATTTGTTGACATAGGCTTGTCGTTACTATCATTGCTTTACGTTCACCATATTAGACTCTCAGGATCAAGATAGGACTTTCATAGCTTGTAACGTAGGCTCAAGGTCAGGTAGGGTACATTTGGATACATTTTAGTGACTTGTTGCCCTCCGTGATATAACTACTAAGTGTCCTACCTTTTCATCATTTATTACGCACTACTCTTCATTTTGTTATATCCTTTGTGTTGCCTCTCTTCTTTCTTTCTCCTTTTGTGCAAATGTCACTTCTTTTTTTATTTTTATTTTCAAATTTTCAAATTTTTCCACTTGATTTTGAACTTTGATTCAGTCACTTTTCTTTTCTCTTTTTTTTTACATTAATTCTTTCAACCCCATTTTCTAGAATATTCCTCATAAAAGCAACCCTCAACTCATGGCTTTGCGATGAGTGAAGGTATACAATACCTAAAGTTTGGTCAGGGACAAGACGAGATTAGTTGATTCATTAGTCACCCTAACCTTATGCCTTTAGCATAAGTTGAGGTGCCCACGTCCAAGGAGAAACCAGAATCAATACATTATACCAAGAAAAGATGATTTGGGGTTGAAAATAAATGTCCATAGTAAGATCAAATTAATTGGATCAAAAAAGGATTAAGTTCATTTGGTTTTCTTTCATTTAGGCTATTTTGAACAACGGCCTATAATCCTTTCATAATTGTCAAACACATAGCACTTTTGGCAAGGCTAACCAGGCAATTTCTAGCTAGGTACCAACAGATTTTCTTCACACTTTCTTAACACCTCATTACCCTACCATATTATCATACACCTAGTTCGAGCGTTATATTTAGGGTAATGCAATTGTGTATGTCTATGTCATGCTAAGAGAAACCACATTCAACATTCCCTATGCCTAATCAAGTAAGCATTCATTTTAGAACGGGATGTCATTGTATTTGGCCATCATACATCAGATTTCACATTTATACATTTTACAAGGTACAAAACATGTTGGTTCAACAATAGAATAACTAGTATCTTGGGGGGAAAAACGAGCAGGAAAATCCAAGAGAGGATCGCAATTTAGTTTATTCAAACTTCACACTATCACTCACTTTCCAATTACACAGCCCCCAACAAGAAAGCATGCAATTGTCTCCAATTCATATGAAATTTTTAAAAAAGTGGTAGGTCAATATGACTTGACGCACATAGCGTCGATGATCAACAAGTTGGCAGGTCTTATTTCTCAGAACTCACTCCCTCAGTAGTAGGGACACCATCAGTAGTGTCCGCAACAATGTCAGCACCTCAATAGTGCTCCTCTCAACATCAAAAAACCCGGAGCTGGACACCCCAACAGCTAACTTATGAGCCCTCATTTGTCGGGCCTCTTCATCAATCAACGAGGCTCTCATCGCAGCGTCCAACTCAGTGCGCTCCCTCTACCTAGCCCGAGCGTCATCACCTTCTCTACACTATTGCCTCTTGGCATGCTTATGTGGCGGAGGTAGTGGCACTGCGGTGGTTTGCAATAGTGTAGAAAGCAATGTATCCTTAGCAGACTCTACATGTGTTGCCTTAGACTCAGGTACCTGCACATAATTGATAGAATCCACATCAGCCCACATACTTGCCATAGCATCCTTAAGATTCGACAAATAAAAAGTAGTGTTGGTCGGGAAAGAACTCTTAATTGAAATGCGTAAAGGCTCTAGTGGACTGCCAATATATTCTTCTTAGTAAGTTGGGCCATCTTCTTCTCGACCAAATTCTCTGCCTCAGTATTGGACCTCTGCATCTAAGGCTGGATATGATGTAGTAGTGTGGCCATCTGGTCATCTAACTTCTTTACACTAGAAATCGCGACCAGTGCTGCAGATGGTGTAAAGCGGGAAGAACTTGGAGCGTTGCTAATAGTCGGGATATACTCAAACAGGGTGGTGTTGGTAGGCTCTGTTGTATCCTGAGCAGCCCCTTGAGCTTGTTCTACTATGTCCACCAAGTTCTCGCTTAGCGGTTGCACCTCTCCTTTGGGCCCTCTGTTGGATGCCGCCTCAGTGGCCTCATCCCGTATGAGAACGATATCAACTGTCCCACTAAGAGTCTTGAGAACATTAATGTTCCAAATGGGCACTCTGGAAGACCTGCACAACTGGAAAATCATGCAGTGAAGAGGGTAAGTGGTGGTTGTTTTAAAGTCCCTCTCATGAATGCCTACCAGCAACATTCTCGAAAAATCCACCTACAACCCCACAACCATTGCAGCTACCAATACTGCTCTATTCCATGTAAAAATGGTGTCAGCACCAGTGGGGGATATGCACTGGTGGATTAATAACTAGATGAAGTTGGCCGCAAATGTGAGGTTGTCCTTCTTGATAACGCATGTGGGCTCTAACACCCAATCTGCACCCTCACCATCCACATAAATGTTTTGATGTATCCACCTAATGGTGGTTTCTTTCAAAAGCGTATCTCGGTAGAAATCTCCTTCCTTAATCTGCTTTCACTGGTAGTCAAAATCGGGGGTAAGGGGGGCCCTGGTGGCATCAATATCAGCACAGTATAAGAAACAGCAAATAGTGGGCAAGAATATCTCAACCCGCCGGCCACGGACTCGAACATAATGAACTGGTGCTTGTTTGGCGGGATAACACTTCCTGTCCAAAGGAGCCCTGAGAGTCTCTATGTAATACACGTATAACTCTCGCACCACCTCCTTATTGTAAAGGCCCACACTCCTAGCTATAAACTCTAGCTGATGGCGGGTGAAAAGAACATGTATATAAAACACAGTATGGAGACATTAGATAAGAACTCTCCGCTCGACTGTCAAAGTCCAATTCACGACCCCCTTATCATTGAGCAGCTTCGTATCCCAGTAAACCTAGAATTGGCCATCTACACACCATCGGTTGGGCTGATCAGCAATCATTGCATGGACGTCAAACTTGGGAGCTGGAGTAGAATCCACACTGTCGGACTTATCCAACAAGGCAGAGCTGGAAGGTGCAGTAGGAACAGTGGAACCATGCAATCCTGATTCTCTCTCAGACGTAGAAGCCTCTCCGGAGAAGGACGCCCCCTTATAACCCGCGGTAGACCCAAACAATATGCCGGTCAGTGTGCGCTCCTTATAAGATATGGAGGCAGTGACTTTGCCAGACGCCACCTTCGTTTGCATGCCCCAAGTTGTCGTAGCAGCATATGTCGGTGTCTAGGTTCCTGGGGGAATGTAGTCTGTATCACTCTCATTTTTAAATGAGCCAATCACCTATCGGTGTGAAGATGCCACCGACTTTGAGCATCATTTTGGGTAGACTAGATCAGGTTTGGGGGCCATTTGTACCTGCAAAAGGATGTTATTTAAAAGTAGTATAATCATTCAACACACTAAAAAGAAGCAAGCATAAAAGGTGAAACATAAAACAAGGTTGAAGTGCATAACTACAGAAGTAAATAATGGGCATTATCTATCGCAGGCCGATGGAACGATGGTCCGTCATTAGAGTCCGTCGGTAGACACTTGGTAATTTTTTTTAAGGCTTCAGAAACAAAGGTTCTGTTAGAGACTATGGAAGTTCAGGGTGGTCGTCGATCGATCGACATACCGTAGACTAACCCGTGGTTAGAGACTTAGACAAAATTTTGAAGCCCTCAGCAAAAAGGTTCTGTTACAGACGATGGACGTGCAGGATGTTCTATTGATCAAATGACGGAACGTAGACCACTCATTTCATAGTTAGACAAATTTGGTTAGTTGTTATCGACAAACCCCATCAAGGTTCGTTGATTGACCGATGGTATATAGATAGGTCTCATACTGTCAGTTAGAGACAGATTTTGGCAAGCCATTGTTGGCGACCCCCCAAAAAAATTCATCAATTTACAACATATCACATTCATACAGCATTTAAGAAACCATTTTGTCATTCCTAGGGCTTGGATTATTGCAATTTCAATCCTACATTCTAAGTTACATAACAATACCTAAGTTGGAGAGCAAAAACACTCGTACAATAATTAATTCAGACATTAACACACCCATCCCATCCACTTTCCATTATTCTAAGGGACTAGAGACCAAATTTTAACAGTTTAATCATGCAATTTTGTCCCGAAGTCAAGTTCCACATACATAATTCATCAATTCGCATGCAAATGAACGAGAATTCATTGAGCGAATGAGAATGACGTACCTTTATATTGTCGCAGAGCGAATAGGAAGATGAATTTTTTTACTAACAGCATCGAAACCACCATCGAACAACAACCATAAAAGGGGAAAAAAGAACGTAAAGTTTGGAGAAAAAAATTTTTGAGACTGAGGGGAATTCGCAGATGATGGGAAATTAGAAAGGATTAATGGGAATAACTATGTGAGTGAGTGGGGGAGTATAAGGGAAAATGGAGGGGGAAACGGTTGGGAAGGGTATATGAAAAGGTGGAAAGTAACTGAAGAGTTTAAAAATCATTATAAAGCCGGTTGGGTCAGGTTATTGGCTCTGCGAGTCAATGATTCCCCGTCAATGGACCGTAAGTCAATCGACAGTTCGTCGACTATTCCGTTGATTTTTCCCTATTTTAGACAAAATTGAATAAAAACCTTAGATAAACGGACCCCATCAATGGTTCTTCGATAGGACAACGGCACGTCAATTTGTGCGACCATTAGTGCACCAGACAAATTTCTGCAGATTTTTGATGATTTGTTCCCTGCACATTTAGCACCCAATAAGATAATTTTTTTGTGTGTTTTGTGGACAGTGTTTAGCCAAAGACCCTAGTCCACTCTCAAGCCAAAACTTCTAAAAGAATATAAAAGAAAATCCACACATGACATTAAGTAAAAAAACAAGAAATGCAAATACTTCATCATGATGGTATGTATCCAACACTTCATTTGCATTTTCAGCATGCCGTAGGTAGATTTAGTTCTTTGGCCGTTTACCTTGAACCTTACACCCTCCTCGTTTTCGAACTAAGCCGCACCATGAGGGAATACTTGAGTGATCAAGAGTGGACCAATCCATTTGGACTTAGATTTCCCATAAACCAGCGTACCCTACAGTTGAATAAAAGCACAAAATCCCCAACCACAAAGTTTTGCTTCTCCATCTTTTGGTCATAATACATTCGTATTTTCATTGTAGAAGGCTTAACTTCCATATGCCTTGAAGTGAAAGTCATCGAGCTCATTTAACCCATTCAACCTCTGTTTTGCTGCATAATTCTAATCATTCTTAAATTTCTTCATTGCCCACATAGACTTATGCTCTAACTCAATTGTCAAGTGACGCACCTTCCCATATACAAGTTGATATGGAGACATACCTATGATGGGAGTCTAGTATGTTGTCTGGTAGGACAAAAAAGAATCATCAAGCCTCCCTGACCAATTCATTCTACTAGTATCCACATTGCAAATAGTATCCACATTGGAAGATCTTCTGGGATGTTCGGATACCACTATGACGTCCACCCACAAGTGACAAGTGACAAGCCTCCAAAACACTAAACATATGAACTTCCATCACACATCAACGGATAAGACGATAGGCAAAACTCCTATATAAATATGGATCATCCCAAAAGAAATTTTTCACATAATGCATGAACTTTTTACTTTGATGAAAGGACAAATTAAATGGGACAATATCACTAGCCATGTAAATCGCAAAATTGGTGACCATGGAATCAAGTCTTGACAAGCAGTTAATACATGCACATCAGGGAAAGTATTATCAATTTCATTTTTTTCACCTAACTCTAGCTTATCTTCATCTTCTAATTGGTACAAGTGATCGGCAACTTGATTTTTAGTTCATTTTATATCTTTAACTTCTAAATAAAATTTTTGCAATAGTAATATAGTAGCTCCACATAGAGGGCCCAAGACTGTCGTTTCTCTATTGATCAAGAACCAGGTTGATGTGGTGGATCTAGCGCAAGGGGTTGACCTTGCAGCACAAGAGCATACTTACCTCACTTTGGCATCCTCCTTACATGCATCTAGAAGAGACACCCAGCTCGTTCAGATCTACACCACCATCTGTAACATTGATCACTCTTGCTTTAATTTAGATGTTTGAAGCACAGATGGCCACTCTGCACTACAAATTCAGCCTTAGATACAAAAATTTATTGCTATGGCAGAGGACCGCATAAATAAGCGGGTAGCCAGGGAGGTCGATAAGTAGATTCTAGCTGTCCATGAATTCCTCGATGCCTTTGAGCTGTGGGTTATAGAATTGCAAGCCCCCACCACGGACCTCATATCCATTGGGACTTAGTTATCCAATATGTGCACCGACGTAAATTCCATCCTACATAGTAAGTGGATTGAGCCAGAGAGTGCTCCACTAAGCTAGAATAGGACGCGATTCTAGAGGCCTTGTCTAATGTCCCTGCTAAGCCACTGTCTAAGCAGTGTATGCTTACCAAAAGGCACCACTCTATACACACTACTGAAGCCGGTGATGAGTACCGTGTGAGAAAGAGAGAAAGGATAGAGATGGAGCGGACTAGGAAGGCCTCTTTGGTAGATTAGGACATACATCATAGGAGAGTACTAGGGATGGTTGCTAGGATATCTAGTTATGTACCAGAGAGAAGAGAAAGGAGTAGTACTTATGGTGCGGAGGTTGATGTGGGCACTACTAAGGTTGTCCAAATTGATGATCCAGCGAGTTCTGAGTAACCTGAAACACCCGCGTGTTGATAGTATTCGACAATATGCAGCATATGTTTGTTTCACCTAAAACCTTGTTTCTTTATTTTTATTTATTTGGGGACAGTTAAAAAAATTATTATTTAGGGCGGGGTAAATGGAATGTGAGTGGTAAGGTCATGTCTAAGTAACCCAACTCACAGTCCTCTCTTGTGGTTTTCTTTCTTGTATATTTTTCACCCAGAGACCTCTTAATTTTCTTTTAAACCGACTTGTTTTAGGAAGTACAAGTATAGAAGCATAATGAAACGAAGCATAAAGAAATGAAATATGATGACTAAAAAAATTCTACCCTGTCCGTTATTGTGCCTGCATGAATAGGTTAAGATAAGTTTAATATGTTTTCTTTAAGATTGATATAAATATGCACCCACTGCACTCCATACAATTAAAACCTTAACTGGGAAAGTAGATAATCTTATACTGCAACGATGTGTCAAGAGAGTGTGAGGAGATTTATTTTTTCAAATATTTGATGCCTAGAACAAAATTGCATTGTTAGTCTGGCGAAGGGAATAAACTCTAGAAATTAGGAAGTGAACATAGTTACTCATTTAAAATAGCCAATATCTAGCCTAAGAAGAAGTTGACCAAATAAAAATATTATCCCTTTTCGATACAAATATGTTGAGCTTTTAATTGGCTAATTTTTTTTAATTCTTCAACTAACCTTCCTAGAGGATATTGTTTTGTCCCATGTCCCTCGTTGGATATGTGCACTTCGACTGAGGCCAAAAGTCTAAGTTGAGGGTTTCTAATGAAGTAAGTGACCTTGTTTTGGCCCTGGCCCGACCTAGGAATTGTGTACCTCAACTCATGGATAAGTCATGAGTAGAGGGTTGCTATTACGAGGGAGGAACTAAAAAAGATTTTGAAAACAGTTGGATGCTAAAAAGAAAACCTTACGGAGTGAAAGATGTGACTTGTTCAAATAATTAATTGGTTTAAAAGAAAAAGAAAAACAAAACGAAAAGAGAGAAAAGAGTTTTAAGAGAAAAATACACAAAAGAGGTAAAAGTCAAATTCAAAAAGAAAACAAGGCAAAGAAGAGAAAAGAAGACAAATAGGGGGTCAAAGGCAATGAAAAGAGATACAAAGCCTAGTGGTCATGTCAAGGAGGGAAAAAAATCACTAAAAATATAGCTAAATGTATCATTCCTGACTTAGAGCCTATGTTACAAACCATGAATGTCTTATCATGATCCTAGAGTCTACTATGGTGAACTAAGCAGTCAAAATAAAATCAAGCATATGAAGAAGAGTAATAACTATATTTGAAATTGTTCTTGAGCACGAGTGTTGAAACAAAGATCTTTGAACCGAACCTAAGTATTCAATATGTTAAAAATGAGGATTTCTTTTTAAGTGAGGGTACTACTTGCGTGATGAGAATGTTGGTACCTTGGTGAGAAGAACACATTGTAGAAGTCTGAAGCATGGTAAATATGTGTCATGATGTTATCCACATGAGTTATCTTGTCTGTCCTAAGAGCATAACCTTGCACAAAATCAAGAAATACTCAGGATTGATACCAATGTGATTCTAGATCTTAAAGATGTATAGTTTTGTACAAGTGTCATTTAGGGCGACACTGAGTTGCTTTAGGGTATTGATGTGTCGTAGTTTCACGACATTTTTAATGCTTTTCACTCAACAGTCGGGTGTGTCTAAAACCTTTTTGTGGTGATTTTTATAAGTTCATGTTTTGTTTTAAATGAAAGATGGTCAGTTCGCAAGAAAAGAAAATAACTGAAAAAGTGTAGAACATGACTTATGTAGGCCATCGACGGTTGGTCATCTCATCGACGAGTCGTATTTTGGGACCGTACATTAGAATCTCAGGACTTTGGAGGAGATCGGGGATGTCTGACAAAGTGTAGAACTATGAAAGGTAATGATGGTACGTCAATTGATAGAATGATTGTACCGGTGAACCATTGTTTTGTTCAGAGAAGGTTCGAGTACCCGAGTTTGGAAAAATTTAAAGTATGCATTCATGGAAGGTATGATAGACCGTAAATGGATCGACCGATGGTATTATTGGTCCGTTGATTGCTTCTGAGGAGGTGCTACTCTGTGGAGCAAAAATAGTTCTAAGTCCTCACTTATATGGCATACTACATACCGTTGATTGATTGATGGTCTGTCAGTTGGTTCATAGATAGAAGTCCCGTCAACTGAACAAACATTCCTTATTTAAATTCCTTTTTCTTTAGAACTATGTTTTTTTACATATATGTCATTAAAATATTATTTTTAAGGTTAGTTAAAATTATTGTTGTTCTGTTTTGTTTTTTAGAGATTATGTTTTTGCAAACTTGGGAAATTAATCAATTTTCGAATATTAAGATGTTTTCTGTTATTCCAAGTTGAATTTTCCTGTTTCTTCATATTGTTGATCAATTTCATGATTTCTTCATTCAAAAATATGAATTGTGATCTTGCACATGGATAACTAATCAAAAACTATGGTTGTGGGAACCATGGGTAATCAACAAAGTATAAGTAGCAATTAAAGAATTCTCAAATACTGTTTTGCATGCATTGATAATTCTTTAACTTATAATGTAATTTTAACGAGAGCACATGTTATAACATGCCTTGTTGCTATTTTCTGGACCAATCAGGTAGTAATAGAACAAGATTTATCAACATATATTTATAAGATACTATGTAATAGGCTAGTGTCGATTGGTGCAAAGTAATAACTAATCCATACATTGATTATGATGTCTAATATGAGGTGAGGGTGAGGGTTGAAAACTTATACACAGATAGCCCGACCAAGGTACAGGGTGAAATTATCTATATGTCGGACCAAGGATTACGAGATACCTAACTTACAGCTTTTCAAGTAAAATAGTAGGAAAGAATTGTTATTTCTTGGAATACGGCGTTATTAACATGTGGGGAACACATATACTCTGGTTATTCTCAAAACTTGATACAAACACAAAATCTACTTTTGTTTACTTGTTAAATTATACTATTTGAGAAATTTACTTAATCTTATACCCAAAAGTATACCCTTGAAGAAATGGCATTCTCAAATCCCAGCGCGGAGTACTTTATCTTGTACAAACGCTTAGATATCATTCATTTATTACATATATAAGATAATCAGTGCGGAATTAGTTCTTTTTCTTCAAAATTGTAGTGCGAAAGTAATTTCATAAAACGTCTAACAAATGTAAGAAAAACAATTTATGACATCATGAGTACAATATTCTTTGGTCATGGCCAATAAAAGTCTAAACATAAAAAGAATATAAGACACAATATAGCAGTGATGTCCTCAGATACTATGACGACTCACCAATCTTCTTTTCTTGCAATCCTTGGAAAATCTACCATTTCAAGCAACTCATTATCCTAAAAATGTACATGGACAACATGTAGGGAATATGTGTTAGTACAATATGTACAATGTATGGAAACTATTATATCAAACATAAGATATAAGGCTTAGTCAATAATAGACATAATCAGAAGAGAATAAGACATACGAATATCATCAATATCATAAGCATTTTAAAGCATCATAAAACATATAAAAGTTCATACTTAACATCTTTGTCTTTCTTACTCAAATGAACTATATCCGAAGCCATGTGCAAGTACATTTGTGCAAGGCTAAGGTAGAATCCCATATTACTACTAAAGCTATGTATATCTCTATGGTCATTCTTGATCATAACCCACTTTCATAATTAAGACAAAAGTTTTTCATACTAAAAATTATTATACCCTTATTATCACTTCAAAACACGCTTGTGCAATGTACATAAGGCATCCCATACTACCCATATACTAAGCAAATCTTGAAGTTATCCTTAACATGTTCACCCTCTATAGCCTTGTCATTACATAACTTCATTTATTGAGATTATCTCATCTTTAGTCTATTAATTAGGAAAGGCAACTATAGTCCAATCCTATACCTTGTGAAATGCACGTATTATGCCCCGTTACACAATTCATGCAATGTACTACATTTTGATCCTTTTCTATTACTTCTTTCTTTGGAGTGTAGCCCCTATATTAATCTTTCTAAAACTATGAGATACTTTTTGAAGTATGTCTAAGTACCTTAATAATAGGATTTTAAGAAATACTTTCGAAGGTATTTCTTGATCCCCTAAATATCATTAACACTACGTGATACCCTTTGGGCATGTGTAAGTCCATTCACACATTATGACCCTACAATATACCCCTTAGGCATTTGTAAGTTAGTTCTTTGATTTGAAGACTACAAGATGCTTCTCAATCACGTCTAAGTTCATATGATATGGTGATCTTTAATAGGATACCTTGAATCTTCTTCATGAAGGACTCTCGCCTCATGATTTCTACTTAGATATTCATCACAACACCTACGAGTTGCTTTCATTTATACGTCGAGTTCGGACCCTTGCAAGACAATGTGTCTCACTGTGCATATCAACTAGCCCTCAAGAATATACTCCAAGGTTTTCTTGTGAAGACTTTATGAATATTTTCTCGCATTAAGGGATTTCCTAGATAATCTCTCCATGCTCAAGTGAATCTATAACTTTTATTCAATCATCCTACATCTATAAGCAACAGAACTACCCTTATGTTCATTGTCTTTCTATCTTCATTCATAGGCAGATTATAGGATCTTCTAGCCTTAGCTTTCTTCTCATATTCTTCATTATTAATTGAATATATCCATAATTCATCCTAAGATTTAATCATATAAAGACAAATTTGAATCAATCAATTCTAGTTTAAATAACACTTAGGTGAATCAAATATGATCAAGTAGAATACAATACAATTGAATTGAGAAAATCAACTTAGAACCTTCATCTAGTCTCTAATGGCCTAAAATCACCATAATCACGTTCAACATCAAATACTACAGTTCTTCATGGAAACCTCATCAAAACTTCATATAATCATCATATAAATATATTTGAATGCTACACACTAGATTAGAATCACAATCAAGCGTTACCCATATTGCAATCACTACCCTTTCTAGAATGGTGTTCTTTGGATTTACAATTGAAGGGATACTAGGGCCACGTCATGAATGGAAAAATCACAACCAACTTGCTTAACCTTTTGCTCAACTTTTTTGGCATAAACCATGAAGCAAGAGATGACCATTCTAGGAATTAATATATCCGACCTACACTCATTAACCACAAGATCGGATATTCCCATAACATATTTGATCATCTTGATTCTAGAATCCGTAACTATAGTCAGAGAATACATAGATAGTTGAGTGAACTTGAGGCTATACTCCTTCACGCTCATACCCCCTTGACGAAGGTTGATGAATTCTTGCATTTTTCTCTCCCTTAGCTCCAAGTGGAAGAACCTATCAATGAAAGCAATTTTGAAAGCTCCCCATGTAATCTATCCTTCTATAACCAGCCTCTCGTCCTTCCATTGCTCATACTTAACTTGAGTTATGTCTTTGAGTTTGTAGGTGGATAGTTCCCCCTTTTCTTGAGAAGAAACACATATAGCATGAACAACTTTGAAAACTTCATCAATGAACCCTTGTGGGTCCTCCTCCACGTTATAACCAAAGAAAGTAAGGGGATTCATCCTTGTGAAATCCCTAATCCTTGAAGCGATGATGTTGGCATTGGGGTTCACTTGCACCCTTTCATCCCTAGCAACATGAGTAGCCAACACTTGAGTCAAGCTATGAAATGATCGCTGTGAAAAATAGCCCATCGATCAATCGAGGAACCGCAATCAACTTCCGTTATCTAACACTTAGACTTAATTTTTAAAATCATATAAAACATCATAACTAAATGAAACGATGGACGTGCAGAACGGCTCGTCGATCAATCGACGGGTTCTCGTGCTAGTGATCTGAGATAGATTTTGGTCCATATTTCAACCTCTTCATTTTGACACCTTTAGACCCATACACTTTTACACAATGCATAACAATACTCAAAAGAAAAATTCTTCAGTCCTAGAGTTTCGATTCAACAAGATTCATTCTCTAATTCATTAATGCCACAAAACCTTACGTTTGAAACACTATCATTACTATCACAAACACATTTTAAAAAGATTTCAGAGCAACCCAATCACTTTCTATCATTCCAAGGGACATGTAACACAAGTTTTACAAGAAAAATCAAACAATTGTGTCCCTCATTCAAGACCCATTTTATAATTTGTGATTTTGATAGTATATGAAAAAGAATTCATAAAATGACGGGAATCCACATATCTTACGATCATAGTGGAGTGATTGGGAGTGTGATCCTTTAAACAACATACAATCCTGATTTGAACACTGACTGACGTAGGCTATGGGAGCAAAGTAAAATTTTTGAAAGAAGTGGGAATTTGGGAGTTAAAGAAAATCTGATGGTTATGGAAGGAAGAAATATGATATTTTATTAGAAAGGAAGGAAATAAGGGAAGGGAAACGATTGGGGAAAGAATATGAAAAGATTTTGGAGGCTAATAAACGGTTTAAACTTTAAATATTATTAACCAGTTCAGTACGGGTCAGGTCACTCGTACCTTAGACCAACGAAACACTGTCAATGGTCCCTAAGTCAGTCGACTGGACCATCGATGACAACAAGACTTACAAAATTTTTGAGACACACCTATGTTCTATGGACAACATCGATGGTCTGTCAATTGAAGGACGGTTCATCAATGGTGTACGTAAATTTGTGCACCAAACCAGTTTCTGTAGAATTTTAATTTTTGTCCCTGCACATGTGACACCCATAAGATATTTTATTTGTATTTTTTAGAAACTTTTGAGACACGGACCCTAAACTAAACTCTAATCAATACAAATAAAGAAAGAGCATGAGGATGAGAAAAAAAAAATGAAATAAGAAAAATATGACTATTACTACAAAAATAACTTATTGTTGGATAAAGGATACACCTTTGGTTCCCTCCCATGAAGCTCTTTATTTAACGTCGCAGCATGACGCAAGATCATTGATTACTCAAATTTCATCAAGGTACTATACCCCAACCACTTTATTGAGATTCTCTGCATTTCCCAGGTAGATGCTAATCCCTTGCCGGTTGACTGTGAAATTTGCACCCTCTTAATTCTCCAAATCAAGCGATCCATGTGGAAACAATTTAGCAATAATAAATGGTCTCATCCACGATTTGAATTTTCTCGACAACAAGCGTATCGTAGAGTTGAGTAGAAGCACCACGTCCCCAACCACAAATGCTCGCTTTTCAATCTTTTGGTCGTGGTACTTCTTCATATTCTCTTTGTAAATGGATGGAATTTCATACACTTTTAAGAGAAAATCATCAAGCTTATTTAACCCATCAAGTCTCTGTTCCACCACTTCATTCCAATCCATTTTAAGTTTAATCATTTCCACGTGTCTTTGTGCTCTAATTCATCGAGAACGTCACATGCCTTAACATATACCAGTTGTTATGAAGACATACCTATGGTGGTCTTGTATGCAGTCTTGTAGGACCAAAGAGTATCATCAAGCATTCTTGAACAATCTATTCTATTAGAATTTACCATTTTTGCCAAAATTTCCTTGATCTCTAGATTTAACACCTCAACTTTCTCGCTATTCTGGGTATGATAAGGAGTGACTACAGTGTGGTGATCCCCATATTTCTACAATATCTCTTTGAACAACTTATCGAAAAAGTTAGATCCACCATCACTAATATTGGCCCTATGTGTGCCAAATTTTTAGAAGATGTTGTTTTTCAAGAATGAGGTTACAGTCATCCCTTCATTGTTACAAAACGCTATAGATTCAACCCATCTTGACACGTAGTCCACCGCGACGAGTACATACTTCATCACATGAGAACTCACTAACGGACCCATGAAATCAATGGCCCAAACATCAATCAACTCAATCATTAGAATAGAATTCATAGGGATCTCTTACCTGATTGAAATTCCTAAATCTCTTTGACACCTATAACGTGACTTGGAAAACTCGTGAGCGTCATGGTGAATGGTCGAACAATAATACCCACTATACGAAATCTTGTGGGTCGTCTGGATACTATAATGGTGCCCACCCACAGCCGAGCATTGACATACCTACAAAAATTAACATATCAACTTCTGGCACACGAGGAAGAATAAGCCCATCAGCACAACTCTGGTATAAGTAAGGCTCATAGAAAAAACTTTTTCACGTCATATATGAACTTCTTCCTCTGATGGAAAGACAAGTCGAATGGAACTATTTCACTAGCTTGATAATTTGTGAAATCGGCAAACCATTGAATCATATCATGAGAAGCGACTAGTACATGCTCATTAGGAAAGGTATGATCAATTTATGCCTTTTAATCCAATTGTCGATTAGCTTCATTCTCTATTTTATAAAAGTAATAAAAAACTTGAGTTTCAGTCCTTTTTATATCTTTTATCTCACAATCAAACTATTGCTATAATAGCACCTATCTAATCAACCATGTATATGCATCCTACTTTTCCATCAAGTACCTCAAAGTGGAGTCCTCAGTATGGACTATGACCCTCGTGCAAAGCAAATAGGAGAAAATTTTTTTGAATGCAAATACCACAGCACGAAGCTCTTGTTTAGTCAGAGTATTGTTCTCTTGTTCCTCATTCAGCGCCTTAATTTAATAATAAATGGGGGGAAGGATTTTATCCCTTCTCGGCCCCAATACCACACCAAGAGAAACCCTAATAGCATCACAAATCACCTCAAATTGCTCACTCCAATTTCGGAAAATAATAATGGGCGCGCACACCAACTTCTCCTTCTACTCTCTAAATGCCTTCTGACAGGATTAATCAAAAAAAATTACATTCCATATCAAGTAATTTGCAGAGAGGATGTGCAATTTTGAGAAATTCTTAATAAAATTCCAGTAAAAGCCTGCATGTCCCACAGAACTTCTCATACGTGTTACAGAGATGGGTGGGGGAAGCCTCTCTATAGATTCAACTTTCGTTTAATCAACCTCTATGCCCTTTTCTGAGATGTATTGCCCAGTACTATACTTTTTTCAGCATAAAGTTACATTTTTCCCAACTAAGCAAAAGATTGTAATCTTTACATCTTTGGAGAACCTTGACAGAGTGACTCAAAAACTGATCAAAGGAGTCGCCAACAACCTAAAAGTCATCCATGAAAACCTCAATAATGTCCTCCACAATATTCGAGGATATCGATATCATACATTGTTAGAAGATGGCCAGTGCATTATAGAGCCCAAAATGCATCCCCTTGAAGGCAAACGTCCCATCAGGAAAAGTAAATGTGGTCTCCTCTTAACCCTCCAGGGTAATTGAGATTTGACTATAACAAGAATAGCCATTAAGAAAATACTACAATCCTTTTCTTACGAGTCTATCTAACATCTGGTCTATAAAGGGCATAGGGGAATGATCCTTCTCACTCCATGCATTCAGGTTTCGGTAATCAATACAAACTCTTCATTGGGTCACTAGCCTCATTAGAACAAGCTAGATCCCCTCATAAGGCACTACTTTCATTCCCCCTTTTTTTAGTTCACACACTGAACATGAAATACCTAACTACTATATGTAATAGGATATACGACTTTGGAATTTAACCACTTAATTATATATTTTTTTTCACTACCTCTTGCATAGGTTGAGTCAATACTCTCTGATTCTGAATACTTGGCTTGTGATCGGGCATGGGTTGGATTTTTTTGTGAACAAATGTCGGGTGAGATCCCAATAATGTCCTAATAGACCAATTAGTGGACCGTTTGAACCTCTTAAATACTTTCACCAGACACTCTTTATATTGCAAATTAAAATCCGCTGCAATAATCAATGGCAAAGTGTCATCTCTACCTTAGGATACATACCTCAGATAAGGTGGTAGAGCCTTAAGATCTTATTTTTCAGCCTCTTAAATAGATGATCTCACGGGTGGAGACTCGTGATGCTTCATATCTCACTCCTATTTATTTTGTTTGGACCGATATTCATTTCCGTCATGTGCCGCAACCAAATACCCATACTCTTCAGTCATGTCACTTTGAAAATTTATAATATTTGCTGCTAGTGCCTTGACACCTAGGTGTTCTTCTATTTGTACCACAGACATACTCTCAACATGATAGGATATAAGGGATACCATTTGGACCTCACCAGTCTGCTTCATCGACCTACAAATGTTGAACATTGCTTTTTCATTGTTCAACCTAAACTCCATCTGTCTTTTCTCCATATCAACAAAGGCACGACAAGTTGCAATGAATGGCCTCACAAGAATAATAGGAACCTGAAAGTCCACCTGACAGTCAAGAATCATAGAATACGTTGGAAATATAAATGAATTTTATTTCACAAGCACATCATGGAGTAACCTGATGGTACTCTTCACTATTCGATTGGCCATTAGTAACCGCAATGCAGTAGGCTTTGGGTCACCAAAACCCAATTTCATATAAATAGACAAAGGCATGAGGTTTATGCTTGTACCTAGATCACATAGTGTTTTACCAAAGTGTAATAATGCAATAGTACATTGAAGAGTGAACGCGCTGGATCTTTCTTATTCTTCACAAGAGTCCTTGTGGCAATAGCACAACATATCACTACAATGTTGCATTCGGCCATCATCCTCGAAACTTACCGATTTCTTCTATATAACAATATTTTTCATGAATAGCATAACCGAGCATTTGTTCCAGAGCTTCTATCTAAATGACTTTGATGGAAATTTGTTTCAACATAGTGATAAAGCGCTGGTATTTGCCATCCTTAGTCTTCATCACTAATCTCTGAGGGAATTGTGGTGGTGGTCTAGAAATGGGTACCACTTTCTATGGTACCTCTAATTCTTTCGCCGTTTTTCCCTCCATTTCACCTTTAGTTTCCACCACCTGTTTGTCTGTTCTCATGTCATCTTCTACCACATATGGCATAGGTAGAGAAAAAGTTTGCTTACCTCCTCGAGTAGTGACTGCCATGCAATATCAACCACTTTTAGGATTCTTGATGGTATTGCTAGGATATATGTCTAGGTTGGGTGTGTTCACAGTAGTTGACAATTGGTCCATTTGTAACTCAAGATGCTTAATCGAGATTACATGTGCATTCGTTTTCCCAATGTTAGCTAAATCACCTCTCAATTCCTTGGTGTGCGTATCATAGCATCAAATCTCTTCATTATCTTCTGTAACATATCCTTAAATCTTGCCATACTACCTCCACTATGCGTCGGAACAACTTCCCGATTTTGAGGTGTGGCATAGGGCTGACTCCCATAATTTCTGTTAGCATAGTTACACCGATTGAAGTTGTTTTCGTTGTTGCAGTTTCAATCTCAATTTTTTTTCCCTTTCTATTGGAGTTTCCATAATTTCGACCTTGATTTCCTTGACTTTGATGCCAGTTCTTATGATTATATCCTTGGGTGTTTGTTCGGAAACCCCCCTTCTGACCATTCACTACATAAGTATCCTCTTCATAATACTAGTCATCTATTGGCGGATGTGGTTTTGTCAAGTAATTAACCATATTTACCTTCTTTGCACCTCTAGTTCCATGTTTCAATGCCAACCCAAGATCAATTCTTATTTGATCCATTTCCTCATAAATCGAATCTACAACAGGATTGTGTGTAGCTTGCACTGCTATTGTGTTTCTCCTAGTGTCTTGCGTTCTAGTACTCAAAGATTTATTTGTTTTAGGAAATCATCTCTGACATCTCTTCAATCTCATCATAGGTGCACTCACCATACGAACCTCCTCCAATAGAATCAAGTACTACTTTTTTTATCATCTTGAACAAGATAGAAGTATGCTTTCAATGACTCATCATCAATGCGGTGGTAAGAGACACCTCTTACATACGAAGTAAATCTATCCCAAAAGCTACATACCAACTCCCCATGTAGTTCCATAAAGTTGTACACTCTATATTCTTGGTTGAGCTTTTTGGTTACCGGGTAAAACCAAGCTAAGAACGCATCCCTCAATTGATCCCGAGTATAAATGAAATTACAGGGAAACCCAGTAAAATATATTGCGGCATCTCTAGTCAATAATTGAGGAAACACTCTCTATCCGATGATGTTCATATCTAAGTCTTTCCTCATTCTTGCACACATACCTCAATTAGTCTATGTGATCATGTGGATATTTTGATGGTAGCCCTGCAAACAAACCCCTCGCAAAGAGCATTTACATCAAACTAGTAGTTACGACGAACGTATGTCCATAGGTAGACGAGGTAGGACTAGAGTCCGATCAAAATAATTTATGTTCACATTTCCCCTATAGAACTCTTGAGGGTGTGGGATGGGAGGCTGCATCCTTACTGCATCATCATTTTGATTCTCCACAACTACTTGATGGTGAGCCTCAACTGGTGGTGGAGGCTGACGAATTATCACATCACCTACATATACTGGGTTATGTTTATTTTCCATTCTTCGCAGTGTATAGTTAACTTTAGGATCGAATAGAATGAGAGGTTCTCCTCGGTTCACTATGCTTGGCATACACTAGAGCATAATCTAAAAGAAACAAACACAAAAGAAAAGTAAAATCCAGAAATTGTTTACTAATGCTAATATTGCAGAACCCAGTCTCCAAATACAAAATAAGAGCAATAATTATAATCTCCATCACTTAAAACAAGGTTCTAAACCCTGTTTATGTCCTAAATTAAATGGAATTAAAATAAGGAATGTTTTCCCAAAAAGGAAACTGTAATCGATGACCCCAACAGACAGATCATCAATGAAACGATGGATCATCGAGTGCGTCCGTCAGTCAAGACTTATAAACATTTCTTGTCCGTTATATAACATCATCTCTAAATCAATCGGCGCACCAACAATACCATCTGTCGATGAGTCTACTGTTCGTCGATGCCTTCTATTTCTCCATCCTTAGAATTTCTCAAACTTCGGGTACTCAGGCTATCACTGATCTCATCAATGATTAAATACAACGGTATGTCCATCAATAGATGGACCATCGATTCTCTCCATAGTCCCAAACTTCTTAAGATTTCCCCGTGTTTCTCCAACTACCTTAACTTCAATCGACGACCACCATCTACGACCGTTGATCGAACGAGGGATTGTCCCTGACCTTCGTGGGTCACTTCTAAATTTTATTTCTGGACATCTCCTAATAAACAAACATAAAAACACGTTAAAACTACAACAAAAAGGCTCTAGACATAAACAACTCTTCAGAAAAAATAATTGAAAACACCGTAAACCAACAATATATTAAGATTTCACATCCTTCACCCAAGGTTACTCTTAAACCATGGTGAATTAAAGTTATACTCTCCTTAAAGGAGTCTATTCACTCACCCATTTTTGAAACTATGCTCAAACAGTCTATTCCACCAAATTCTATCATAATTTAACAAAACACATCATGTCCTTCTACCAACATCAACATAACCACACACCAACTCATTTGTACAAAAAAAAACATCACATCCTACTATATCAACTCTATCAAGTTACTTAGCAATAATTGGCATTTTATCCTTCTTTTCTCCCTCACAACTTGTAGTAACCCTTATATTAATGACATCTAAAGACCATAAGGTAAGGGATAAGAGAGATAGAGAGCTTAGAGATCTATGCAACCACTTAAAGAATGATAAATTGAAACTTTCCTAAGCATCCCCTATTATTCTACTCATAGATGTGTCGTGACTCATACCAATGAATAAGACTCCATTACACATGGTTTTTGATAGATCCTAAGACCATTTCATTATCTAATGATGATACCAAGTTTATCACAACATGAGAGTATTCCCTAGGAAATATTGTATTCTCGAATCGCAACGCGGCTTACTTAACCTCACGAATATCTTGTACAATCTCTTAGACATCATTCATTACATATATACAAAAAATAGTATGGAATTAAAACTTTTTCTTCAAAACCATAATGTGGAAGTCATTTCTTAAAATGTCTAACGTATGTCTCAAAACATCTATGACATAAAGAGTACAATAGTCTTGGGTCACGACCCATAAATGTCTAAACATGAGAAGAATATAAGAGACAACATAGTAGTGAAGTCATATGATGGTATCCGGACTCAGTGATCTTCTTTCCTTGAAAGCCTTGTAACTCTTACCTTAAAAGCAACTCAATATCCTGAAGATCCTACATGGAAAACATGTAGGCAATATACATTAATACGATATGTACTATGTATGGAAACTAACATACCAAACATAATATATATCAAAGAGTTAGTCAATAATAGACATAATCATAAGAGAATAAGACATAAGAATATCATAAATATCATAAGCATATTAAAGAATCATAAAACATATAAGAGTTCATACTTAAAATCTTTGTCTTTCATACTCAAATGAACAATTTTTTAAGCAACCTATAATTTTATTTGTGCAAGGCTAATGTAGCAGCCCATACTACTATTAAAGCTAAGTACATCTCTTTGGTCATTCCTTATCATAATCCACTTTCATAATAAATACCTAAGCTATTCATACTATTGAGTACTATACCCTTATAATCACCTCAAACATGCTAGCTCAATGTAAATAAGGCGTCCCATACTACATCAAAAACTAAGCCTATATTGAAGTCATCGTTAACATGTTCACCCCTCCATAGCCTTGTCATTACGTAACTTCATTTACAAAGATTCTATCTTCTTAAGTCTACTTAATTCGGAAAGGCAACTCTAGTCCGATCCTATGTTCAATCTCTTTTTTATAAATGACCCTAGGTTAAACTTGTCCAACGCACTTATGATGCCCCATAACACCTTTCATGCAAGGTACTATTTCTGCATCCTTCTATGTTACTTCTTACTTTGAAGCTTAGCCCTACCTTTATCTTTTAACAGTATGAGATACATATTTAAGCATTTTTATGTTCCTTTATCATATGGATCCTATGGATACTATTTCACATATGTCATGATCTGTTAATAATTGTGAACAATAAGAGATACCCCTTGGGCATGTCTAAGTTTATTCACAAATTATGAACACTACGAGATACCCCTTGGGGATGTCTTAGTTGATTAATTGGTTTGAACACTATGAAACTCTTCTCAAGCACCTCTAACTTCATAGGAAACGGAGATCTCTACTAGGATACCTTGACTTAACTTCATAAAGGACTCCCGCATCATGAGACCTACTTGAACAATCATCACAACTACTAGGTGTATCTCTCCTTTCTACTTGGAGTCCGGACCCTTGATAGATTATTTGTTTCACAGTGCATATCAAGTTGGGGTCAAGAATATACTCCATAGTTTTCTAGTCAATCCTTGCTCAACACTTTTCTCTCATAAAAGAATGTACTAGAAAATCTCTCCATGCTTACGTGAATCTATCATTTCCATTCAATCATCCTACATAAAAAGCTAACATAACAATCCTAAGGTTCATTAATTATCATGTCATTCTATCTTCTCATATGTAGATTATAGGATCTTCTAGCCTTAACTTTCTTCTCACATTTTTCATTACTAGGTTAATATAGTCATAATTAATATTTAAGGTTAAATTTAATAAAGACAAATCTTATTCAAGAATTTCTAGTTAAAATCATGCATAGGTGATTCAAACATCATCAAGTATCATACAATACAATTAAATTTAGAAAATCAGCTTAGAACCTTCATCTAGTCTCTAATGGCCTATAATCACCATAATCACCTTCAAAATCAAATCTTACAGTTTTCCATGAAAACAGAATATAATCATCATATAAAAATAATTGAATGCTACCCACTAGGTTGATATCAAAATAAAGACTTACACACAATACAATCACAACCCTTTCTAGAATGGGGTTTATTAGATTAACAATTGAAGGGAAACTAGGGGAACTTCATGGATGGGAGAATCAATAAATGAATAAGCTTCACATGCCATAGATCATAGTCTTAATCCAAGCTGCACTCAATCGATAATTTGACCTAGGTTGCTGCATCCCTTCTTCTCTATTTCTTCTTTTTCTTCTTCTATTCTAGAGAGATAAATTTTGAGAGAGTTTTGAGGTCTTTACATGAGTTAGTTGGAATTGTTACTTTACTGTTTAATTAAGATGATATAGGTGGATAACTAACCTCTAACCAACCCACATTGACCCCTAATTAACCTTACATGGACCGTGGTTTTATCTACAGGGCGTTGTTTGTCTCCGTAGATCACCACAAAGGTAAGGACAGAAAAGTTGTCAAGAGAGCATAGGGGACTGTTTTGGGGGTCTTGTTCCCAAACGATTCAATGGTTCAACTAAAGGTATTTTAGATTAAAAGTTTTATTAAATAAATAACTAAAAATATCGATAATACCTTAATAAACCGAACAACTAATCTCAAAAACCCAACCTTATAACTAAGACTCCGCAAACAAGAACCATCTGCTATTTCCTATCCACATATCGTGGATTGGTCTACGAACGGTTCTATTCCTATGTTGAATGGGTAAGGGTATACTAATTGAAGTAAACATAGGAAAACAAAATCCCCGTCCACTCCCATGACCTACGGAGCATGGATTGATCTATTGAATGTAGATAGCAACCGTAGATCACCCAATTTGACAGTTTTGAGACTTTTTTGGGTTTCATTCAAGGATCCATTGGATGGTCATTGGGGGTCATATAAAGAATTTAAAACACTAAACATGTAAATCTACTTGTTATAAATCATTCCTATCAATTTGAGCTCCAAACACAATTATAAACCTCATCAAACATACTAAGGCATGCAAGCACGTTTGCAAGGCTCACTTTTGAACGACTTGGACGTGGCACCTTCAAACTCTTCCAAACTTCAAATAGCCTCTTAACACTATAATTAGTCATTTTAAGACCTTATAAGCTCATGACACACATGCTAGGCTCTATTTGGACCTAGTTAATTTTGGGTCCTTACACTTAATCCAAAACCCCCCTTTTATATAGTTGTTCTCGGAAAGACATTGAATCAACAGACATAATTGTGAATTAAAGCTACGTCAAAATAATTTTCCTCGTGGGATCGATCCTAACCTACTAGTTGGATTCTATACTTGGTAATGAGTGCTTATGCTTCTTTAGGGAGATAGAATTTCAGCGTATCAATCCTAATGAATCTTGTTCATCCTATATTCCAAACATACATAGAATAAACTTTGAATAACTAGGTAAGAAAAAAAAAAGATTAAAAGATTATTCTCAAAACTCTCAAATTAAAACCATTATAGAAAATAAAATCAGAAACATATTATGAATTATTAATAAAATATTTTTCACAAAGAAGAAAATTGAGTCCACTAAATGCACGGTGTCCCCTAATAAAAATTATTCCCCTCAAGTACCTAAGGTTAATGAAATATATCATCCAAGGATAGAATGATCATTCTTATCAGTGTATCAGTATCAATAACCACGGTGTCAGATAACCACTCAATGACAGTAATGAACACTTAGAACACTAGATTTAGTAGTACTAGAAGAAATCTAAAAAATTGGTTATTATAATATTAGAGGAAATACCTATCATTATAGATAAAGGGTAGTGTAAGTAATGGTTATTGTTCCTTATCACTAAAATCTACACTTTGAAAAGTTACAACCCTTCGGAAAGCTTACACAACTTTTCCAAAAAATCACAACTTTTTCAAAAAGTAACAACTTCTCATAAAAATCATAACTATAAATAGAAGTTGCAATTTTTTTAATTTAAATCACAACTTTTCAAAAAGTCACTAATCTTAATTATCATTTAGGCATTTTTAAAAGAGAAAAATTCACCCTTATGAATGTGGAATGACTCCAAGACGAAGAAACGGATGAGCCTGCATACTGCAAAAGAAAGAATTAATTGCATCTGGATAAGTATGTTTCCCTTTGAACATTTCGTAGTAAGCACATGTCAAAAATATTTGACCAATCGATAGATGTCATATCTTTGAAACGTTTTTGTTTATACCTAGACAACCATGTTTCACACAATCAACCCTTTAACGTTTGATGTTCTGACATTTGTGTTCATTTAAGCCGTGAACCCCTTTATCCAACACGTGTTATCAATTTGATACACTATTTGGTAAAAAATTTAAAACATAGAAATCATTTAAATCATTAAGTTTTATTATATCCTTGACAAACCTTAATATTATATCCTTGTTCCTTATTATTGTCTTCATCATGAGAATGGATTGAGTAGGTTGACAATGTCAAACCGTTAGTCTCTACTTTGTTTTCCCCTTGAACCTAGCTCTTGCAATATCTTGAAACTAAAAATTGAAACTAAAGACTACAATAAAAACATGTCAATTGCTTGAGAATATGAGGACTCACCACCAATGCTATTGAATGCAAAGCGATAATCGATCTAAGTCTGATTTAGATACTAAGTACCTAAACTACATCATGAAAGGATGTTGGTAAGAGTATGTGTTAGTACTTTGAATGTAGTAAGCATGAAGGATATAAGTACTAAGTTGCACAAATATATATGAGTTCAAAAAATCTTAATTAAGCAATGACATAAACTGAGAAAGAATGTAAATACTAAACTATAACTGAAAACCTAAACTACATTCAATAACCAAGTACTAATCATGAAAATAATATACTGAAGTGCATGTGTCGTGACTCACACCGATGAATAAGATTCTACTAGCGTGGTTTTTGAGATATCCTAAATCCATTTCATAACCTTATGCTCTGATACAAATTTTTTCACGACCCATGAATATATCCTAGAAGATATTGTATTCTCCTATCGTGACATGGTGTACTTGACCTTACAGATGTCTTGTACAATCCCTTAGACATCATTTATGTCATACATACAAAAAAGAAGTACGGAATGAAAACTTTTTCTTCAAAAACAAATACAAAAGTCATTTCTTAAAATTTCTAACATATGTCTCAGACCATCTATGATATCACAAATACAATAGTCTTGGGTCACAGTCCACAAACGTGATAACATGAAAATAATATAAGACAACATAGTAGTGATGTCCTTGGATACTACGAGGAATCACCAATCATCTTTCCTTGCAAAGCCTTGTAAACTCTACCCTTGAAAACAACTCAATATCCTCTATAACCACATGGACAACATGTAGACAAAATGTGTAAGTACGATATGTACTATGCATGGAAATTATCATAACAAACATAAGATATCTCAAAGGGTAGTCAATAATATTCATAATCATACACGAGTACGACATATGCATATCATAAATATCATAAGCATATTAGAGCATCATAAAAAATATAGAAGTTCATTATTAACATCTTTGTCTCTCTTACTCAAGTGAACTATATCCCAAGCAACCTCTAAGTATAATTGTGCAAGGCAATGGTTGTGTCCCATACTACTACCAAAGTTAAGTACCTCTCTTGGGTCATTCTTGACCATAATCCACTTTTATAATTATGACCTATGTTATTCATACTAAAGAGTACTATACCCTTATGATCACCTCAAAACATGATTGTGCAATTTAAATAAGGTGTCTCATACTACCCCACATACTAAGCGTATATTTATGTCATCCTTAACATGTTCACCCTACATATCCTTGTCATTACTTAACTCCATTTATTAAAATTTTCTCATCTTTAGTCTACTCAATTAGTAAAGGCAACTCTAGTCCAATCCTATCTTGAATCTCTTCTTCATTAATGACACTAGGTTATACCTTGTGAAATAAACTAATGATGCCAATCTTTAGTCTACTCAATTAAAAAAGGCAACTTTAGTCCAATCCTATGTTGAATATCTTCTTCATTAATGACACTAGGTTATACCTTGTGGAATCCACTAATGATGCCCTATAACACCATTCATGTAAGGTGTTACATTTGTATCATTTTCTATTAAATCTTACTTTGGATCCTAGCCCCTATCTTTATCTTTAAAACACTATGAGATAATTTTGTAAGCTTGTCTAAGTTCCTTGATCATATGGATCGTACGAGATACTTTTTAAGGTATATCTTGATTCCTTAATATTTATGAACACTATGAGATACCCCTTGGGCATTTCTAAATTCATTCACACATTATGAACACCACGAGATACCCCTTGGGCATGTCTAAGTAAATCGTTTCATTTTAACACTACAACATGTTTCTGAAGCACGTCTAAGTTCATTGGATATGGAGATATCTACTAGGATACTTTGGCTCAACTTCGTGAAGTACTCCTGCCTCATGATACCTACTTGGATAGTAATCACAACTAGTAGGTGTGGCTCTCCTTTATAATTTTAGTCTATATCCTTGTAAGAGTATCAATCTCATTGTGCATATCAAGTTGGAGTGAAGCATATACTCCAAGGTTTTCTTGTAAAGCCTTGCCCAACACGTTTCTCTCGTAGAGGGATGTCCTAGACAGTCTATCCATTTTCAAGTGAATTTATCACTTTCATTTAATCATACTATGTCTACTTCCAACACAACCATACTAAGGTTCATTATTCATCAAGTCATTCTATTTTCATACATAGGTAAATTATACGATCTTCTAGCATTAGCTTTCTTCTCACATTCTTCATTACTAGGTGAATATACTCATAAATCATATTTAAAGTTCAATTTAATCAACAAAATTCTTAATAAATAAAGTTTATTTCAACTCATACATAGGTGATTTAAACATTATCAAGTAGCATACATTAAAATTGAATTAAGAAAATCAACATAGAACCTTCATGTAGTTTCTAATGGCCAAAAATCACCATGATCACCTTCAACATAAAATACTAAAAGACTTTATGAAAACATCATGAAAACAGAATATAATCATCACGTAAGCATTATTGAGTTCTAATTACAAGATTGGGATCACAATAAAGTCTCACCGACAATGAAGTCACAACCCTCTCTAAAATGGGGTTCTTTTGATTTACAATTGAAAGGAAACTTGGGGGTCTTTATAGATGGAAGAATCCATAAATGAATAAGTGTAACATAACATATATTAAATCCTTCATCACAGCTTTAATCAATTGAGAATTCTACCCAGTTTTCTGCCTCCCTTCTTCTCTTCTTCTTCTTTTTCTTCATCTATTCTTGAGAGATGATTTTTAAGATAATTTTGGGGTCTTTACATGAGTTAGTTAGAATGGTTAGTTTAGGTCTTATTTAGGCTTATCGATGTGTCTAAGTAATCTATTAACCAGCCCACATCAAATACTCACCCAACCACTAACTCCTAACTTAGAACTTGGATTAGGAAATCCAGTAGGACCTAAGATTTGGCCATCTTAGCACAGTAGATTGATCTACTATCCCTTGTTCAGTCTCATGGATTGAACTTGAAACTGTAAATGTTGAAGGCCTATAAATATTCTAAGTATTTACCCACGAGGTCCATCCACGTACCGTGTTTTTATCAAAGGGGAGTCGTTTGTCTCCGTAGATTACCACAAAGGTAAGGACATAAAAATTATCAAGGCAGCAAAGGGGGACTGTTTTGGGGGTCTTGTTCCCAAACGATTCCATGGTGAAACTTAAGGTATCTTTATATTAAAGTTTTATAAAATAAATAGCTACAACTATTTATAATAAATTAATAAATTGAACAACTAATCTCCAAAATGCAACCTGAATACTAAGACTCCGCAAGCTGGCAGCATCTGCTATTTCCTATCCACATATAGTGGATGGATCAACGAACAGTGCTATGCCTACGTTAACTATATCTTGGGAACATAATTGAAATAAAACATCCCAAAACTAAGTCCCCATCCACGCCCATGACCTACGGGGCGTGGATTGATCTACTGAACATGGATAGAAACTGTATTTCACCCAATATGAAAGTTTTGAGACTTTTTTGGGAATTCCCTTCAAGAACCGTTGGATGGTCTTTGAAGGTCTTATCTGGAATATTAGACACTAAAAATGTACATGTTAGGAATCATTCCTCTAAATTTGAGATCCAAACACTACTATAAACCTCATGAAACATACTAACGTACGCAAGCACGTCCGCAAGGCTTACTTATGAAAGTCTTGGAAGTTTTACCTCCAAACTCATCCAAACTTTAAATAGCCTCTTGACACTATATTTATTCATTTTAAGACCTTATAAACTCATGACACACATGTTAGGCTCTATTTGGACCTAATTATTTTTGGGTCCTTACACTTAATCCTAAAACCCCCTTTTAATTAATTATTCTTTGAAAGACATTGAATAAAAAGACATAATTGTTAATTAAAGATACATCGAAATCATTTTCCTCGTGGAATCGATCCCAACCTACTAGTTGAATTCTCTTCTCGGTAACGAGCACTAATGCTTCATAAGGGAGGTAGAAATTTAGTGTATCAATCCTAACATTGTTCATCGTATATTCCAAAGATACATGCAATAAACTTTGAAGAAGTAGGTAAGAAACAAAAAAGTTTAAAGAGAATTTTCGAAATAAACAAATGAAAACCACTATAGAGAATAGAATCAGAAACATATTATAAATTATAAACAAAATATTTTTAAGAAGAAAATTGAGCCCACTAAAGGCACAATGTCCCCTTAAAATAATTATTCCCCTCATGCACCTGAGGATATTGGAATATATAATCCCAGGATAGAACGATCTTGTTCATCAGTATATCAGCACCTATAACCACGGTGTCAGCTAACCACTCAATGTCAGTAAAGAACACTTAGAAAACTAGATTTAGTAGTACTAGAAGAAGTCTAGAAAATAGGAAGTATTAAAAAAAGAGGAAATGTCTCTCTTTATAGAAAAAGGGTAGTGTAAATAAATGGTTATTGTTCATTATAACTAAGGTCAACACTTTGAAAAGTTAAAACCCATCAGAAAGGTTACAACTTTTCTAAAAAGTCACAACTTTTTCAAAAAGTAACAACTTTTCATAAAAATCACAACTATTCATAAAAGTTTCAATTTTTTATTCAAATCATAAGTTTTCAAAAAAGTCACTAATCTGAATTTCCGTTCGGGAGCATTAAAAATAAAATAACTCCCCCTTATAAATGGGGAATGAATCCATGACGATGAAACGGACGAGCGTGCATACTTTAAAAGGAAGAATTAAGTGCATCAGGATAAGTACGTTTCACTTTAAACTTTTCGTAGTGAGTATATGTCAAATATGTTCGACCAATCAATTGATTTGATATCTTTGAAATGTCAAGATTTGGTTCATACCTAGACAACCGTATGTCACACAATCAACCCTTCAATATTTACTACTCTTACATTTGTGTTTAATTAAGCTATGAACCACTTCCTCAACACGTGTTATCACTTATATAGACTATTTGGTAAAATTAGTTAAAGATAGATATAATTTAAAAAAATTATGTTTTATTATATCATTTACAAACCTTACTATTACATCTTTGTACCTAATTATTGTCTTCATCATGAGAATGGGTTGAGTAGGTTGACAATGTCAAATCATTAGTCACAACTTTGTTTTCTCTTTGAACCTAGCTGTTGCGATCTCTCGTATGCTTGGTAGATTTACCACCATGATGTCTTGTCCTAAACCACAAATCATTCCTAGAGATAATTTTCAACTCTCTCACTCTCTCTAGTTAGGCCTTTTGTTAGTGGATTCTACATATTATTCTTTGAATCTACAATGTCAATTGTGATAATTAAAATAGAACGGTATTATGTATGGTTCTTATATAAACAGACTTTTGTTATAGATCATGGTCCATTCCCTAAACTTTCACGCCTCGAGGCTACCACCTTGATGTAAAATAGGACCTAGAATCATGAGTGACAACAAGCTTACCCTATGCCTCCCACATATGAAGAATATCTAGAATAGCTGAATAAGAAATGCACTATGCGGAAGATAAAATAATGGAAAATTAAAAATGGAGAATTCCCAACTTGTTTGTATATATCAAACATACTAAGAGTTTAATAACAACAACAATATTAAATTTAACCATTGAATACAATTATACTACTATGTCTGAAAAGTTTCTAACTAAGTTTAGTTGGTGGAAAATGCCCCACAACTCACTCTTGTAAAACTAAAAATTGAAAGTAAATTCTACAATAAAAGCATGTCTATTGCTTGAGAATATGAGGACTCACCACCAATGCTATTGAATGCAAACCGATAATCGATCTAAGTCTGATTTATATACTATGTACCTAAAACTACATCATGAAAGGATGTCGGGAATAGTATGTTCCAGTACTTGAAAATTAGGAAGAATAAAGGATATAAGTACTAAGTTAAACAAATATATTTGACTTGAACAAATCTTAACTGAGCAATGACATAAACTGAGAAAGAATGTAAATATTGAACTATAAATGAAAATCATGAAAATAATATATTGAACTTGATGTGTCGCGACTCACACTGATGAATAAGACACTACAAGACGTGGTATTTGAGTTATCCTAAGACCATTTCATAACCTTATGCTCTGATACCATGTTTTTCATGACCCGCGAGCATACCCTAGAAGATATTGTATTCTTGAATCATTACGTGTTGTACTTGACCTGACAGATCTCTTGTACAAGCCCTTAGACATCATTTATGGCATATATAGAAAAAAGAAGTATGGAATGAAAACTTTTTCTTCAAAAATATAATGAGGAATCCATTTCATAAAACTTCTAATATGTATCAAACCATCTATGACATCAGGAGTAAAATAGTCTTAGGTCACAGTACACAAAAGTCTTAACATGAAAATAATATAAAAGACAACATAATAGTGATGTCCTCAGATACTATGAGGACTCACCAATCTTGTTTCCTTGCAAAGTATTTGAAACTCTACCCTTAAAATCAACTCAATATCCTCATCAACCACATGGACAACATGTAGGCAATATGTGTAAGTACAATATAAGCATGGAAACTATCATACAAAACATAAGATATATCAAAGGGTTAGTAAATAATAAATATAATTAGAAGAGAATAAGACATAAGCATATCATTAATATCATAAGCATATTAAAGCATCATAAAACATATAAGACTTCATTATTAACATCTTTTTCTTTCTTACTCAAAGGAACTATATACCAAGCCACCTCCAAGTATACTTGTGCAAGGCTAAGGTTTTATCTCATACTACTACCAAATCTAAGGACCTCTCTTGGGTCATTCTTCACCATAACCTACTTTTATAATTAAGACCTAAGTTATTCATACTAAAGAGTACTATACCCTCATTATAACCTCAAAACATTCTTGTGCAGTGTAAATAAGGTATTACATACTACCCCACATACTAAACTTATCTTGAAGTCATCCTTCACATGTTCACCCTTTATAGCCTTGTCATTACTTAACTCCATTTATTCAGATTCTCTCATCTTTAGTCTACTCAATTAGGAAAGACAAATCTAGTCCAATCCTATATTGAATCTCTTCTTCATTAATGACCCTAGGTTATACATTTTGCACTTCACTAGTGATGCCCTATTACACCATTCATGTAAGGTCTTACTTTTGGATCCTTTTCTATTACTTCATACTTTGGAGCCTAGCCCCTATCTATATATTTCAAACTCTATGAGATAATCCATTAAGCGTGTCTAAGTTCCTTAATCATATGGATCCTACAAGATACTTTTTAAAGTATCTATTGATCCCTTAAGACTTATAAAAAGTTTGAGATACCCCTTTGGAATTTCTAAATTCATTCACACATTATGAACAATACGAGATACGTGTTGCGCGTCTAAGATAATTCTTTTATTTTATCACTACAAGATGCTTCTAAGTACATCTAATTTCATAGGATATGGAGATTTCTACTAGGATACCATGGGTCAACTTCGTGAAGGACTCCCGCCCCATGATACCTTATTGATAATCATCACAACTATTAGGTATGGCTCTCCTTTATACTTTTAGTCTATACCCTTGTAAGAGTATCTATCTTATTGTGCGTATCCAGTTGTAGTCAAGAATATACTCCATGGTTTTCTTTTAAAGCCTTGCTCAACACTTTTCTCACCTGGAGGGATCTCCTAGACAATCTCTCCAAGATCAAGTGAATTTATGACTTTAATTAAATCATACTACTTCCACAGCCAACACAACCACCCTAAGGTTCATTATTCATCAAGTCATTCTATCTTCATTCATAGGTAGATAATACGATCTTATAGCCTTAGCTTTTTTCACACATTCTTCATTACTAGGTAAATATAGTCATAATTCATCTTTAAAGTTCAATTCAATCACAAAAATTCTTAATAAATAAAGTCTAGTTAAACTCATAGATAGGTGATTTAAACATAATCCAGTTGCATACAAAACAATTGAATTAAGAAAATCAACTTGGAACATTCGTCTAGCTTCTAATGGCCTAAAATCACCATGATCACCTTCACCTAAAATACTAAAAGTCTCCATGAAAACTGAAATTAATCATCATGTAAACATAATTTAATTCTACCCACAAAATTGGGATCACAATCAAGTCTTACTCACAATGAATTCACAAACCTCTCTAGAATGGGGTTCTTTGGATTCACAATTGAAGGGAAACTAGGGGGTTTTATAGATGGAAGAAACCATGAACGAATAAGATTCACATACATAAGATTAAATCCTCAATCCAAGCTTGAATCAATGGAGAATCCGACCTAGCTTTCTGCCTCCCTTCTTCTTATTTTTCTTCGTCTATTCTAGAGATATGATTTTGGATAGAGTTTTGGGGTCTTTAGATGAGTTAGTTAGAATAGTTGGTTTAGGGTTATTTAGGATTATATAGGTTGATAAATAATGGAGAATCCGACCTAGCTTTCTGCCTCCCTTCTTCTTCTTTTTCTTCGTCTATTCTATAGATATGATTTTGGAGAGAGTTTTGGGGTCTTTTGATGAGTTAGTTAGAATAGTTAGTTTAGGGTTATTTAGGATTATATATGTGGCTAAATAATCTATTAACAAACCCACAATAAATACTCACCCAACCCCTAACTCCTTACATAAAATTTGGATTAAGAAATCTAGTAGAACCTACGATTTGGCCATCTATGAACAGTAGATTGATCTACTATCCCTGGTTTAGTCTCATTGATTGAATCTGAAACTGTAAATGATTCGGGCCTCTAAATATTCTAAGTATGGACCAACTATATCCATCAACTTATCGTGATTTTATCAAAGGGGCGTCATTTGCCTCCATAGATCACCACAAAGGTAAGGAGTGAAAAGCTGTCAAGGCAGCATAGGTGTCAGTTTCAGGGGTTTTGTTCCCAAACGATTCCATGGTTCAACTTAAAAAATCATTAGATAAAATTTAATATTAAATAAATAACTGAAAATATCCACAAGAACATTATATATCAAAAAACTCATCTCCAAAACACAACCTGAAAATTAAGACTCTACAAACCGGCAGCATCTGCTATTTCCGATTCACATATCGTGGATGGGTCTACGAACGGTGCTATGCCTACGTTGACTGGGTCTGGGGATCATAATTGAAGTCCAACCTCCCAAAGCTATGTCCCCATCAACTCCCATGACCTACGGGGTGTGTATTGATCTGCTGAACGTAGATAGCAATCGTAGTTCACCCAAATTGATAGTTTTGAATCTTTTTTGGGGGTCCCCCTCAAGGACCCGTTGAATTGTCTTTGGGGTCGTATCTTTAATTTTTGACACTAAACATGTACATATACATGATAGAAATCGTTCCTATAAATTTGATCCCCCAAACACTACTTTAAACCTCATGAAACATACTAAGGCACCCAAGCACGTTCGCAAGGCTAACTTTTTAACGTCTTGGACGTTTCACCTCCAAACTCTAACAAACATTAAATAGCCTCTTAACACTGTAATAAGTCATTTTGAGACCTTATCAACTCATGAAACACAAGTTAGTCATTATTAGGACCTAATTCATTTTGGGTCCTTAGACTTAATCCAAAGACCCCCTTTTATTTTATTGTTCGCGGAAAGACATTGAATAAATGGACGTAATTGTGAATTAAAGCTACGTCAAAATAATTTCCTCGTGGGATCGATTCCAACCTACTATTTTGATTCTATACTTGATAACGATCGGTTATGATTCTTTAGGGAGGTAGAATTTAAGCGTATCAATCCTAACGAATCTTTTTCATCCTCTATTCCAAAGATACTTAGACTAAACTTTGAAGTACTAGGTAAGAAACAAAAAAATTTAAAGAGTATTTTCAAAACTAACAAATTCAAAACATTATAGAAAATAGAATCAGAAACATATTGATTATAAAAAAAATTCACAAAGAAGAAAATTGAGCCCACTAAATGCACATTGTCCTCTTAAAGAAATTATTCCCCTCAAGCACCCGAGGTTAATGAAATATATCATCCTAGAATAGAACGATCCTGGTCATCAGTGTATCAGTACCTATAACGACGGTGTTAGCGAACCACTCAATGAATGTAAAGAACACTAGATTTAGTAGTACTAGAAGAACTATAGAAAATTGGTTGTTTTAAAATGAGAGGAAATGCCTATCTAAATTGATAAAGGGTACTGTAAATAAATGGTTATTGTTCAACACTTTGAAAAGTTACAACCCTTCTGAAAGGTTACACAACTTCTCCGAACAGTCAAAACTATTTCTAAAAGCAACAACTTCTCATAAAAATCACATTTATTCATATAAGTTTCAATTTTTTTATTCAAATCACAAGTTTTCAAAAAAGTCGCTAATCTTAATTTGCGTTCTACCCTTTTAAAAATACAACAGTCCCCCTTATGAATGGGGAATGAATCCAAGATAAAGAAAAGAACGAGCGTGCATACTTTAAAAGCAAGAATTAATTGAATCAGGATAAGTATGTTTCCCTTTGAACTTTCGTAATGAGCGTATGCAAAATATATTTGACCAATCGATAGAATTCATACCTTTGAAACGTTAAGTTTTTGTTTATACCTAGACAACCGTTTGTCACACAATCAACCCTTTAAAAATTACTGTTCTGACATTGTATTCATTTAAGTCGTGAACCCGTTTGTCCAACACGTGTTATTAGTTAGATACACTATTTGGTAAAATTTGTAAAACATAGAAAATCATTAACAAAAGGTTATGTTTTATTCTATCTTTAACAAACCTTAATATTATATCCTTGTTCCTCATTATTGTCTTCATCATGAGAATGGATTGAGTAGGTTGACAATGTCAAAACATTAGTGACAACTTTGTTTTCTCCTTGAACCTAGCTCTTGCGATCTCTAGTATGCTAGGTAGAGTTACCACCATGATGCCTTTTTCTAAACCATAAACAATTCCTAGATATGATCATCAACTCTCTCACTCTCTCTAGTTAGACCTTTTGTTAGTAGATATCATATATTATCCTTTGAATCTACATAGTCAATTGTGATAATTCAACTAGAATGGTATTATGTATGGTTGTTATATGAACAGACTTTATGTTATAGATCATGCTCCATTACCTGAAATGTCACACCTCGAGGCTACCACCTTGATATAACATGGAACCTAGAATCACGAGTGACTACAATCTTACCCTATGTCTGTCATATATCATGAATTTTTAGAAAAACTGAATAAAAAATGTACTATGCGGAAGTAAAACAATGGATGATTAAAACTGGAGAATTCCCAACTTGTTTGCACATATCAAACATAATAAGAGTTTAACAACAACCAAAGGATTAAACTAAACCATTGAAGATACTTATACTACTATTGAAAAGTTTCTTACTAAGTTTAGTTGCTGGGACATCCCCCACAACTAAGTCTAATAAAACTAAAAACTGAAAGTAAAGACTACAATGAAAGCATTTATATTTCTTGAGAATATGAGTACTCAATAGTGATGCTATTTAATGCAAAATGATAATCGATTTATGTGTGAGTTAGATACTAAGTACCTAAAACTACATCATGAAAGGATGTCAGGAAGATTATGAGTCATTACTTGGAATGTAGTAAGCATGAAGGATATAAATACTAAGTTTAGAAATTATATATGAGTTGAACACAGCTCAATTGAGAAATGATATAAACTGAGAAAGATTCTAAATACTGAAACATAACTGAAAAGCTAAACTAAATTCAATGACCAAGTACTAATCATGAAAATAATATACTGAACTGGATGTTGATGTATATACTAACACATAGTCAAATGCACTAAGAGTCTAACCCTGAGAGCTACGATTAAATGACATAAAACCATGTAAGATAAACTTGGAGTCCGATGTATATGCCCCATCGAAAGGACCCAATATACCTTGTCACAGCAATAAAGGCATGACTAGAAGAATCACTAATTCTGATGCCCAATTAGGAGGACTTAAATCCTACGGGGCATGTAGTTTTCATGTTATGAAGGTATGTTGAACCCTAGTCCTACTCTCTTCTAAATATACTTCTAAATTAATATGTATATGACACAAATGTAACTGAAATAATGAATAGCTTTCGGAACTGTTCAGTTGACATCTGGAGTCGAACGTCTCTTTACAATGTTGCGTATGTAGACAAATACTAACATAAAATCTATGAATGCAACATTTATGTACGGATAGATTGTGTGTTAGTATTTGAGCTATTCCTGAGCATGATTCTCTCTTTAAGTGACCTAGCAAGTATAATTCATGAACTAAAATAATTTATACAAAATATGATTCTAAGGTGAATTCAAGGAATCAAGAAAACTTTCCACGAAAAACTGATATATAGACTAAGAATAAATTAGTAGCTGAAATCATAATTATTTCCAAATAATTTACAAAAAATTTTCCTAATCAAGCTATGAAGAATCAAGAAAAGTTGATATATAAATAGTTATATCATAGAACTAGATTCATGTATAATTATATAAGAAACCATCTCTTGAAACTACAAGATATCCTATACAACCAATCTACCATATTAAAGGCAAACACAATTTCTTAAGTGTTATGTCATGGGTGATATAGTTCTAGTCATTTCATTACATACCTCAAAGCGCATACAATTGATATACTAAGAATTCTTATAGATGTTCTTTTATTGGGACTTGGCTTAAATCTAGGTCGATATAAATACTACAGTGAAGATAGAAAACGAAAATCCTCAATATCTCATCTTTTATAATATGAGGCTCATGTCAACTTTCCCTTCATTACTAGCTTGTGTTATATCACCCTCAATGCATTGTGCCCTTTGAAAGTCGAAATAGAAAAAAAATAGTGAAGCTTTAATGCACCATAAAACATGAACTCTAAAAACACGTAAATTTAAGGTTCTTATAAAGCTATGTCATGATTTCGAAAGTATTAGATTTGTGTGATTTTGTCTTAACTAGGTAGGTCTTTCCATACTAATACATTTCTTTTTTTATAACAAATGAGGGTGTTCCGACTCTTTTCCGCTCCCTTAATTTGACTAGGATTGACGAATTACTGGAGGAATATATTCAATGAACCATGTAATAGCTCTTTTCAATTTGATGGGAAATCTATGCATATGAATAATGTCCTACTTATCTTTTGTACTAATGATGTAGATGAACTAAGACCATGTATCTTCTACATAGATAACCTATCTACTCTCCTTGTTTCTCTTGTTGTTATCACGACCAAATATACAGACCTGAATTAATCATAAAATGATTAATATGTCAAACAAAGGTTCTCTAAGTTATTCCCCCGTACGTCATTATAATTGTTAGGATTAAAGAGTTGATACCTTTTTATTGCCTCATACACATACAATCTCTCTTTCTGATCACCTATCTCACTCATATATAACATACTCTCATATCACCCCTACTCCTATGTTTAGGGAATTTGACGCATCCAATTTTTTTCTAACGCGGAGATATACATACCTATTCAACCCATGTCATTCAAGCATCATTCTCACTTGCTTCTTATCTAGAGAGTACCATTCGATCAAACTAGCAAATTCATGTAGTCGAATCCCACTATGTACAACCTGTCTAATCACAACTGAGATCTAACCAATCAAATTTTATTATTTTACCTTACCCTTTACTCGCATACTAATCCTCCATAGGCAAAATATAGGTAATGATAGGAATTACTATACATATATTATTTGTAGAAATTGGCACACTACCCCTAAGTTTTATTACAACAAAAAGAATACAAATGTTATTAGTACTTAGCCGGAATTTTTTTATCATACCATATAAAAACCAAATATTAACATATTCAGGATGATCTATAGTGAGAATCCGCGCATTTTCAGCACATTATGTTATCTCTAGTAACATTATCACACAGATAAATCCACCTATCAAATTCTGGCACCGCTACCTTATTAAAAAACTTGTTCAACAACTTCATTTTCGAGAATATGTCTAATGTTGAAAATATTATGTATATCACAAACTAAAAACAAATGTCCTCTATAAGAATATTTTCAATATGTATAGAGGGAATATAAAACTCAAGAGTTGAATAGATCCTCGTAAGAAGATTATCTTTAAAATGTTACAGCTCACATATGAAACTAGGTAAACCCATCATTTTAAGCGTATGGAGAACCATACTATATCTTTTCTCTTTTGAAACAATGTGGTATAAATGGTACAAATGCAACTTTAGATGGAAATAACATAGAAGTTTGTGCAGACCTTGTGGAGTGAGATGGTCAAATAGCATGACCTCAATCTAGTATGTTGACATAGTAAGCATCTTATGAATAACATGATCAAGTTAAAGTGGAAACTGACTTCTTAAGTTAGATCTATCGCACAATCTAGATCATGAAGGAAGGTAACATTTTCTAAATGTCAAAGCATCCTCTTAATTATTAAATGTTGCGCCCAACACATTCATAAGTAAGTGTCTACTAGACACGACTTTGTAGACTCACTAGGACGAACTTCTCTAATACCACTTTCGTTACACCTCAACCCTAGAAAGGCGGAAAAGTATCGTAACATGAACACATTTTTGACAAGTGAACTATGATTAGAAAGTAAACTACTATGCATATATATTAACTAATGAAAATATTTATATAAAACACATATTGACTAGCTGAACCGATACACATGACAAGTTCAACTATATTACATATGATTGCTTTACAATGTCTACAAAGCCTCAAATGAAATCCGTCAATGTACCATTCATAAAATAAACATAGTAAAGACTCTTGAAAGCCCCAAATCAACCTGGAGCTCACCAACAATTACTTTGTATCATGTGCTTCTATCGGGGAGATCTACTAGTTGAATACTTGTAGTTGCAGCATGAAATGTATCCTCCCAATAAGGGATGTTAGTATGAAATAATGTACAGAATATGTAAAGCACTATACAACCATATGTAAAATGAGAACTCGTGTGAAACTAAATATCAATAGATAAAGATTAGAGACCACCTTTTGTTATTCTTGTGGAATTTTGTATGTTACATTCTTTTCTTTACTTTTCTGTGCATTATAATAATATTTATAAGACAAATGATACAGGTGAACAGCTGATCGATAATAATAGAGGATGACTCATGCTAGGCCTTTTAACCCCTACGATGTTGTTGATACACTCAAATTATACTTCAAAAAAGAAGTATAAGTGGTGGTATCAAGTAAAGACCCAACTTGTAGGTTGAGGTCGATCCGATGAGGATAATGGTCTACACTTAACTTCAATGTACAATTACTTCAACTTTGCCAAGCCCGTGTTGAAAACAAGTAATTAAATGGAGCGGGGATGCGAAATAAGTTTAGTTAATACTTATAAGTAAATGATGATAAAAATTAAAGATTTAGTTTTTATCAAATTGTGAGATAAACTAGGGTGTATGCGTTCTCCATAGGTTCATAAATGTGTATTCCTAGCAATAAACATTTTTCCTAGTGTTTTGCATGCAATGTGATAACTTAGGTATCTGTAAATCCTTTGTCGCGCATCTAGAGAATTTCATCATGTACCTTTGTCTGGCTACATGTGTTTAAGATACTAACCCTAATCTTTACATCATATTAAGCATGATAATCGATGTATGGCTTAGTCATTACTTCACACCAATCGACACTATCCTATTAAATAGTATCCCTCTAAATCTATCTCTATAATTCCTTTCTTATTAACTACCTCCATGATCTGTCAAGTAACAAGCAAAGTTCTAAACTTGGCCTTCTCTAAAAAGACTTTTAAACGAAAGAATTATCAATACATGTAAGAACCTATTGGACGATTGTTATTTAGCTAGGTCTAATTTTTACCCATGGTTCCCACAACCCTAATTGTGGATTTAGTGACCCATATAAGCAAGAACAAAATTCATAGTGATTAAGAAATAAATCATGAACTTACTTTAATAATTTGAAGAAAACACTCAAAAATGTACTTGAAATCGCAAGATAATAATTGAAATCAAATCCAGAAACTGAATTATTGCAAAAGTTTGCAAAATCCAATGTCCAAACAAAACAAGAACAATAACAATAATTTCTAACTACAAAAACAAGGTTTTAAACCCTATTTATAGAAAACATTTTCCTAAATTAAAAGGAATTGAAATAAGGAAACTTTTTCTAAAAACGCGGATCTGGTCAAGGACCCCTATTAACAGATTGTTGATGAAACGATGATCCGTCGACTGCCTCTGTCAGTCAAGACTTAAAGTATTCTTTTATCCTTCAAACTTCATCATCTCTGAATCAATCAATGAACCGACATCACGGTCCGTCGATTCCCTCTGTCACTCCATCCTTAGAATTACTCAAGCTTAATGTACTAGAACTATCTTTAATCACATCGATGATTTAGTACTACGATCCATCAATCCGTCTTTCAATCGACGAATCGTCGATCCCTTTCGTACTTACACACTTGATCAGATTTCCCCAAATTTCTCCATTTGTCTTAACTGTAATCGACCTCACGACCTACAGACCATCCATTGAACGATGGGTCGTCGATGGCCTTGGTAGGTCGCCTGTCTGCATTACTTTCCAGTTGTCTTCTACGTTTTTATTATGGACATCTTTGTTGCAAAAACAATACAAAAACATATTAAAACTACTACAAAAGGCTCTAGACACACAAAATCTTAAGAAAAGAACATTTGAAGCACCATGAAATAACGACACATCACAAGTCCTCGTATTTTCGCAAATTGGGATTGGCCCATGCTATGATTTTGCTCTTGAGAGGCAACCCTTCCATACAAATTGGGATCAACACCTTCTAGGATTTTGCCCCTGATATGCCACCCTTCTATACCAATTGAGATCGACCCATGCTTGGCATTCGCTCTTGGGTTTCCACCAATAATTAAATAGATTGATTCACTTATATTCTTTAATATTTGATATTGTCTTGATGTTGATAACTCTTTTGAGATTGTTCTTTGGAAAATAATAACTCTTTTGAGATTGCTCGTTGGTGGTCGTAATCATTGTGGGGATTTGTAATTGTGGACTAGTAGTAGAAGACATACGAATATGGACTTACGATAATGACACTGATGTGTTGAAAAATGTGATGCCAACGTAATATTTAGTGACTTCTATGGCTCAGTAAGCATTTTGTATCTCAAGCTGCAGCACATATAAAGTTATGACATTCAACTTTCAGACAACAGATTTGATCTGTATGATAGCCAGATATTCACTAACTTATATCAAATAAGGTATACATGAATGTTAAGACAAAGAAGAATGTAGATAGATTCAACTTAAGGAAGGATACATATTCCATGTAAGTACATATAAATGTACACTACAACAAGTAGACATCTTGTGCGGTAACATAATAGTCTAACATAATGGACTAATAGCTAATAAAGGGATCATATAAACATGTTACAAGATGACATATTTGATGGACTATACAATTGAAGGAAGTTGGCTTGATATGGGATAATTGTAAATCCTACACATAAACATATTTAACAAGTGTAATCTAGGATAACATTGATTTATCTAGAAGTAATACATGCCAAGGGTACTTTCATGATGAAAAATTTTTAACCTTGCAATCTAATACATGGTAGAGTAACATGCACACTTAGTAATAATCTCTTATTAGATAACTCACTTTAATGATCTAGGGAGTAGGAATTGCAATTATATATGGATCAGTCACTACTTAAGGCACTAAGAAAGCTTACCATTGTTGGATTTATGCCAAAGAAATAGGAAATCGAATAGTGTTACATACCTTGCTCCACAACTTCGTATATTACAATGGTGTAACCATATTCCTTTCACATTATTTATCTAGAATGGAGTTTATTATAAAACTATCATTACTTTCTATTAAACAAGTTTTGGCTATTTGATTAGACCAAAACAATATTTGGCAGTAAATTTGTGATTGATCCCATCAAGGGTGATCTTCCCAACAATTCTCCTCTAATTATTTTCATATACTATAAAACCTTCTTATATTGTCCTCCATACTCCTCGGTCTTCAAAACGTTTAGAAAACAATATACAAAGGGATGGAAGGAAGTAAGCTCATGCAACACTCAATTAACAGGTGAATCACTACACTTTCAATGTTATATCCTATAAACAACTCATGTGACTTCCCTGCACATACCCATCCATACCTCATTAGATTATAAGACACAAAAAAGTACCTAAGAATAACAATGGTAAATACAAAATATGAACATACGACTTCTGTTCAACATCACGTGTGTTCCAACTGACGTTATATTTAAGATGCTCAAAAGGATCTTATAATCAAAATTTAAGGGGACTCCACTTCATGGCTTTCCCAACCCGCACATGCTTCCACCAAGATCACACCATATTCATACAAAACTTCTAATTTCATTAAAAAATTTCCTGCATAAAAACTTTCACAAACAATGCAAGAATAAGAGAGGGAGAAAATTTCAATACCTTACCTTGTCGGACAGAAACCTCATTTGCTAAGATTTGGATTCTTCAAGCTTTAGGTTGTCCTTTCCCCCTTAAATTGATTTCAAATAAAGTTATTCCCTTGAATTCCTTAAGATGGGATATGTTATACTAACTTTTACTTTAAAAATAAAGGGTTTCTTCATATTTCAATGGTGAGGCTATCGACGTAACTCTTGGAGATTCTATGGCTTTCCTTGGGACAAACTTTCTGGAGAATAAATGATAAAGAAGATATGATAGGATTGAGTTCTTTAAAGGTCCCTTTTGGACGTTTTCACTTAATAAATTGAATAAATAATGTTACTTTACTTCTAAGCAAGCAAGTGCATCACTTCCTCATGTTCAGCCACAAGTATTTTAGTAGGTGCGACACCTCCTTTCCTTTTTCACTTAAAATGCAGTAAAATTATTCTAAGTAGGTGCATCACCTACTTGATATTTTAAGTTAAAATGAAGTCCACTTATTCTAAGTAAGTACATCACCAACTTTCCCTTTTCACTTAAAATTCAATTCACTAATTCTAAGTAGGTGCATCACGTACTTGTCACCTACTAGCATAGTTTGTTCTAGAAAGCACCTCATTTATTTTAAAAAATTTTCCCAATCGTAGTTTCATTACAAGACCGTATAAATAATATAAACTTGACCACCTTGACTTTTTACATCAAACATCAACTTTCCCGAGTTTGAATTGTTATTGAATTAACTTAAGTGGAATATGTGTTGGAAGGCACGAGGTATTAAACATATTTTATTTTCACGAGTCACATAGGAAAATGAGTTCATAAAGATATTAGAAGGAATTTTTTAAGCATCATATGTGTTGACTAATTCTTCAAAATAGTTAATTTGAAGAAATCATTTTGTGGGTCTATTTTCTAGTATTAGTGGCTTTATGTTTTACTTAGTGAAATTTTATTCTTAGTGTAGCGGACCATGTTTACCACATCTCCATTATTCATCTGTTGCGTTATTTTAGCTTTAGTAGTTTATTGTAATTATATAAAAAGGCAATAGGAATTTTGGTTTTTATGTATGAATGTTTTGCAGGAAAAGAAACATTTGTATCTCAAACTCTTTCATTTATGTTTGCCTTTTCTTCAAAAAGAAGTGGGTTCAGCGCCAATTTTAAGAGTCCCGATAGATAAAATTTTAGCCTTATTACATAACCAGAAAAACAATGGCGGCAAACTCTAACAGTAACACTCAACATCTTTCAATTTTCAAATGGATGAATTATCATTTTTGGAGAATGAAGAATCTCTTCAATCTCAAGAGTTGTGGGACTTGGTGGAGATTGGATTTGCAGATCCAAATGAAGGCCACACACAACGGCTACAGAGAAACGCAAGAAACGTTTGAAGGAGTTGTTCCTGATTCAACAAGCCCTGCATGATGATGTATTTCCCCAAATTTCAACAGTAGAGACTTCTCACGGAGCTTGGGAAATTCTGCAAAAAGAATATATGGGAGATGAGAAGGCAGCTGCAGTAAAATTAAAAATTTTGTGTCATGATTTTGACACTTTACTTATGAAAAGTAACGATTATGTTCATTATATGTCTAGAGTTTCTTCCATTGATAATATAATGAAACTGTATGGGAAAAACATTAGTGATGAAATTGTTGTGGGAAAGGTGCTGAGATCTTTATTAAAAAAAATTGAGCATGTGGTTGCTGCTATTGAAGAATCCAAGGATTTATCTGATTATTTATTTGATGAGCCAGTGGATTCCTTATTTGCTCATGAATATAGGATAAACATGTATCATAATATCATTGAAGAAAAACCATTCTATGTGAAAGAGGAGTCAACTTTCTCTAAAGAAAAATCTTCAATTTTTTCTTGCAACTTTATAGGAAGAGGAAAATTTTATGGACCCGGTAAAGGCAGTCAATTCAATGACATTCTTCCGACCAAGAGTGACTTTTCAGTGCCAGTATTCCAAGAAGTTCGGTCATATTGAAACATATTGTTGGACTAGGAAAAAGGACAGGCAGAATCACGCAAATTTCTCCGAGAACACAAAGAATGAATGTAGGCTCTTCATGGCTCATTCTGTAGTTACTAACATTACTAATAATGTTTGGTTTATTAATACTGGATGCTCGAATTATATCAGTGGCATAAGGTCTTTATTTAGACCTGATGAGTCACAAAAGATTGAGGTTCGATTTGGTGATGACAAGAAAGTTCGTTCTGAAGGAAATGGAACCATAACCATCAAGACAATGCAGGAATCTAAAACTCCTTCTCAATGTGCAACTTTCTCTTGCTTTAGCACATAATTTGCTAACTGTTGGACAATTGAGATCTAGTGGTTACTCTGTTTTGTTTAAGAATAGTGTATGTGTTGTCAGTGATATTACGTCTGGTCAGACTATAGCAGTTGTGCCGACGCCCTTAAATAACATGTTTCCCCTTAATGTTTCAAGTGTGGAAAAGAATTCCTTAATTGCTAGAGGTGCTCATGAAACTCAACTATAGCATCTTTCTTTAGGCCATTTTAACATTAATGGCTGAAATTATTGAATTGGAAGAATATGGTGGTTGTGTTACAACAAATGGGTGATCTTTATTTACGCGAAGGTTGCATCTTCGGGAAACAAAGTAGAAAATATTTTTTTTGGAAAAACATGGAGTGTTGCCCGTTGTCTTGAGCTTGTACATGCTGACCTATTTGGACAAATGCAGATCGAGTCACTTGGTGTGAGTCGGTAACTCAATATTTTCTTCTGTTTAGTAATTATAATAGTCATATGAGTTGGGCTTATTTTTTTAATTTTAAATTAGACGAATTTGAGAATTTCAAGAAGTTCAAGGCACTCATGGAGAAGGAAACAGGCTGAAACATCAAGGCTCTTCACACAGACCGTGGTGGTAAATTTTTATCTAATTATTTTAATTTGTTTTTTTTTAAGAAAATGGAATTTGCAGGGATCTTACAACACATACTCGCCACAACAAAATGGATTCACTCAGAGAAAGAATCATATAGTTGTTGGGATGGCCAGAAGCTTACTTAATGCAAGGGGACTTCGTGTTCATTCTTAGGGAGAACCAATGGCTGCAGCTGTGTACCTCTTAAGAATATTTCCAACAAAATAAATTTTCAATCTAACTCCATATGAAGCATGGATGGGAAAGTTATCACTGAGTAAGCCACTTGATTTTTTTTAGTTGTATATCTTATTCTTTGGTTAATTTACGTTCTAAGCTAGATAAAAAATCAAATAACTGCATTTTCAACAGGTATAGTTCTCAATCCAAAGCATATAGACTATATAATCATACGAATGGAAAAGTGATTATCAGAAGGAATGTTGTGTTAAATGAAGAATCAGCCTGGGAGTGGAATGACAAAGTAGAAGATTCAGTCATCCATATTCCAGCTCACAAAAAAGTAGTGCAGACAAGGATTCTTGAAACAAGTTCTGATCTTTCTTCACCTCGTAGCCGTATACCAACAATACTTATTATGGAAGTAGCACTAATTCTACTCTACCAAGCTCTCGTTCTGTACCTTCGGCGTCATTCAGCGAGACGCCATCAACAAAGTTCTGGTCCCTGCAAGATCTTTGTGCATCTTATATTTATGCCCGGCTAGCCATCAAAATGACATGTTATGAAGAAGCTTCAAAGTGACCAGAGTTGAAGGATGCGACTATTAAAGAGATTCATCCTATCGAGAAAAATAAGACATGGGAGCTAGTTGTTCTGCCGGAAGGGAAGAATGTTATCACGCTAAAATGGATTTTCAAAACAAATTACAATGCTTATGGAAGTTTCAAAGCCATAAATCTCGACTTGTTGCAAAAGTATACTCTCGACAACAAGGCATGCACTTTGATGAGACGCTCTCACCAATAGCTCACTTTGTATTGTTTAGAACTACTCTAGCCTTTGCTGATCAACTATGTTGGCATGTCTACCAATCCGATGTTCAGATTGCTTTACTTAATGGTGACTTACAACAATAATTTTATATTTGCCAACCTGCAGGCTTTATTTTTAGTGATGGAAATAGCAAAGTATACATAATGAAGAAGGCACTGTACGTTTATAGCAAGAACCACAGGAATGTTATAGCAAAATTGACTCTTTTTTTCAAGAGCTTCAGTTCATGGAAAGTGAAAATGAACCTACACTTTATGTGAAGAAGTGAGGTAACAGTGACTTTCTCTTTGTTTGTCTTTATGTTGATGATATTATCGATATGGTCTCTTGTGAATCTATCATTTCTTAATCTTAGAGTTGCATGATGAGTAAATTTGATATGTCCAGCTTGGGTATGCTGCATTATTTTCTTGGTCTTGAGGTGAGACAAGATTCAGATCGAATTTTTATTTCATAAAAGATATATGCGACTGAACTTTTAGAAAAGCTTAAGGTTCAGCATGCTAAATTGTAATCCGTCTCCCACGCCTATAAACATAAATGAGAAGTTGGTACTCTATGATGGCAAAATGCAGCAAATATTTCTTATTATAGGTGCCTTGATGGTGTTCTAAACTACTTATCACACACAAGGCCCAATTTAACATATCTGTCAGTTTGATTTCAAGGATTATGCATAGTCCTTCAAAGCATCACCTAGGTGAAGCCAAGAGGATCTTGTGAAATATTTTTGGCACAACAAGTCACGGAATTCGGTACTTAAAATTATCAGGTTTCAGATTAATTGGCTTTACTGATAGTTATTGGGCAGGTAGCTTTGATGATCGGAGTAGAACATCTGGGAACATTTTAATCTTGGCTCTGGAGTAGTCTCATGGAGTTCAAAAGAAGAAGATACAGTAGCTTTGTCATCTTCAAAAGAAGAATACATGGCTGCAACTTTGTCATGTTCTCAAGCTATTTGGTTCACAGAATTGTTAGAAGATCTTCAACAACAGCAGACTGGTACAACAGAAATATGTTGTGACAACAAGTCGACAATTTCTATGACAAAGAATCTTGTTTTTCATAGTAGAACGAAGAACATCGACAGTAGCTATCAGTTTCTTCATGATCTAGTCTCTAGTGGAATAATCTCACTGGATTTTTGTGGCACAAATAAACATACTGCTGATTTTTTTTAAGAAGTCGCTTCCTCGCAACAAGCATGACTTATTCAGTCGACAAATAGAAGTTTGTGATTTTAAAGAGAGGGGGAGAGTAGACTAATTCTTCAAAATAATTAGTTTGTAGAAATCAAGTTGTTGGTCTATTTTCTAGGACTAGTGGATTTATGTTTTACTTTGTCAATGAAATTATATTCCTATTGTAGTGAACCATGTTTACCACTTATCCATTATTCATTATTGCGTTATTTTAGCTTTTTAGTAGTTAATTGTAATCCTATAAAAGAGCAATAGGAATTTTGGTTTTTTAGTGTGAAAGTTAGGCAGTAAAAGAAACATTTTGTCTCCCAAATTCTTTTATTTATTTTTTACTTTTCATCCAACAATAAAGATAGAACTAGTACACGTAGAATACAGAGTGTGAAATACCAACTATAGGTAGGGCTCATCGGTCGAATTATGTCAGACAATAATAACTAAAATGAGCATAAAGTTTTGCTTTTAATTGTATTTTAGAAAACTCAGTGGCGTTTGAAACATGATTCAATTATGTTTAATCAAAAAGCTCATAGGACATTCAATTCATTGTGTACTTATTGATATGACCGTTTGAAGTTGACCTAATAGTCATTTTTCTCCAATTGGTTGTTGACCCTCACCTACGGTCACACCTAAGGTCCGTAGGTCAAACCATAGACCTTCCTGATCAACCGTGGGTGAGAACAGAGACCAAAAACATTTGGTGCCCAATGATTTACCCTGCCTACGGATCATGTGTCAAACAACGAGCCGTTAGTGGCTTCCGTGGTTCTTGCACCAGGTCCTAAAAGGCTGCATTTTACTATTTTCACAAATTTGAGGTGTTACATAAATTGCAACTTGACTATCAAATTCTATGCATACTAATGCCCAATGTTCGTCCATAAGTGAATATATACAACAAATTTCAAAGCCTATCAACTTATTCACCGACATTATCTAGAGAGAATAACTCAGAGATTATTATAGAGCTAGCAATATATGTCTGTTTGGAATATTTCTAATAATCCTCCTCCACCAACAATATATATATGTCAAATCCCGAAACAACAGCCTAGAAATGAAGGGTAAATCTCGGATTTCAACGAGCGTACTTGACCTCTCCAAAGTTTTAGATAGGACCTTACATATCATTCATCGCATATACATACTGAAAAGTACTGTGAAATGAAAAAATTAAACAAAACATATCATAGTCTTTGAAAACTCTTTCATATAAAGTCATAGGAAATACTAAGTCTCAATATCATCAATATTAGACACAAGAATACATGGCACATGGCCCATACTTCAAAACATAGAAATACTTAGTCTATTACAATACTTCAAATGGAAACAGAAAAGTTATTTATTCCCTAGAATCAAATGAGGATATATTTCAACTTCTCATGAACGGTGTTACGGTCCAAGTCTTCATTTCCCAAATGCTCCTGAACTACCACCAACTATAAAGATAGATAAAACATGGATTAGTACAACCACATGTACTAAGTATGGCATAATGCATACAAATTATGAAACAGAACATTTATTAGAAATATGCATATTTTCATTTACAATCATAGTATAATCATAAGAACAACATATAACAACTTAGAAATACATAAGAAAACATTTAAACCAAATATCATTATTTTCAATGTTACCCTATAGTGAACCCACTTCACAGTTATAGTGAAGTCCCTTCACTGTATAGTGAAGTGTCTTACAATTTATTTAGACACTATCTAGCATGTAGTTCCCTTACTAAAAGCTATCGTAAGACTTACCTAAGAAACACAAAGAGAGACCGCCCATACACCCTCTCTAGGGATGTCAAAGTGATCCTCAAGGCTACTTATAATGAGACATATACACACTTACAAGAAATCATTGCATCAAAACATAGACAATATGACATTCTCCTTCCGAAGGCTATCAAAAGACCTACTTAAGTAAATCAAAAAGATAACGTCCATGATTAACTTCTTCAAGATTACATAACTAATCCTTACGACTACCTAAGGCTTAGATAAGGTCTACATATTCAACAATTTTTCCTTAACTAGAATCATTATTAAGACTCATATAGGTAAGGTACGAAGTGAACATTCATATTCCCCCTTCACAGCTTAATTAGACAAACCTTAACTACTCTAGATAAGTACTTATATTATTTAATTTGTTTTCCTTTACTTAATTCATTAACTTCATTAGTTCATTTAGGAAACATTCAACATATAAAGGACATTCAAGTAATTGTCTTAGAAAAGACCTAGGAACTCCAAGTTACACATTCAATGCCTATTGTACACTGTCTAGATAGCGTCTAATACCACTACATAAACTTCGTAGAACTTCTCTAATGCTAATAGCTATTTCATATGATGGGAATAGGCAATAACCATAATAGATCATGATAACAACATGGAAGCCAAAGTTCTAACCTACTCCGACGAGGGTGTTCTACTTGCCAATGGTAGCACTTAGACACATCCCATGTAGACATACGTTAAGAAAAATGAAGGGCATGATTTTTAATCTAGTGTCCTTATTTAACTAAAACTACTTCCCATACCATACTCACTCGGTGCTAGCCTTCTTTCTCATAGAGTAATTTAAATATAAGGTTTGTATAAAAGGGTTTCATATAGAGTTCATAACCCCCTCACATTTACCCTACCAAAGAAAGGTCCAGTAGGGCTACATCTTATTGACGACAATAAGCTCATCATTAGTTTCCTAAGGATTAATATCAGGTGTTTCCATCTAATTAACCTTAATTTTATCATTCATTTACTTTGAAGGATACCATTATGGCTTATGTCTTCAACATTCATAACCTTAGCACTAGGTTCAAGGTTTAACATAAAATACCCTCTTAACTTCATTTAAGGTAAAATGTAATTCATAAATTGAATACTAAGAGACTTCAGCATCCTAAGTAAAGACATCAAATATTAACATTTATACATACATAAAACAAGGGACACAACTCAACAAAGAAAAGACACCACATACTTCACTTTAACTTTTAATACCTGTCATTCTAGAAGCACATAGAAATAACCCTTAATATCTTCAAGTAATCCTATATACTACCATATCATCATAATTATGACCATCATATACTCATATAGTCAAGTAGGAATAACATACGTCAACCCTTAGACTAAATATATAAGCACATAGTAATAGTTTACATGATTTCCTAACATACATAGAAAGAACACCTACTTTCACATTACTTCACATATAGATAGATATTATCATATTTCACATAATATAACTATACAATTCATTATAATACTCCATATAGTGCCAACAATGCCATGATCATCATATTGCATAAAGTAACGCCAACAACGCAACATCAATTAGAAATAAAGCACATAACAACGCTACCATAAGTGGACCATACCAATCACACCATAATCGAAGTATAATTAACATCAAAATAAAAGAAACAGGGCATCTTACCACCACGTCATCCTCAACGCCTAAATCCGATGTCAAATCACCACAATCGCCATCACAAGGCCCTTACCTATTGTCATCACCAACAATTCAACATAATTGTAACAATATTAATGAAACTAAGTAAAATTACTACATATTCATCAATCTAATACAATTTAGACATAAATTTATTATAATTATTACATCAATCAATAGCCTTCATAAAAATACATTAGACTTCATCAACATTTGATAAATATCAAGTAACCCATAACATAGTCAAAAACTAGGGTTCAGTTAATTCATGGGTTCATAGGTTATTTTAATTTTAAATCATCAACACATTAACAATTCAGTCCATAATAAATGTTTAAAAACAATTGTTGAAAGAACCCATGGTAGAATCATGAAATTAGACAATTCAACTTTGAAAACATTAGTAAATCTTTGAGAGATTGGCTCGTTGTTGTAGAGAGTTTCAAGGATCAAAATCCACATCTTGATGATGCTTAATTATTCAATTTTATGAATAATATCCACTAAATCTGCCACTCCAAACCCTTCCTTGAGTTTTGACTCCAGTGGAGCTCTAGAGACAATTCTAAGGGATTTGGGTTTTTACTTTTTGAAGAATAAAATCTTCTAAGTCTTAAAGACTTATATACACATTTAAGATACCCAAATACCCCTAAAGAACCGACAATACTCTTATTTGGAAGTGGGATGAAATGACAACTTCACCCCTCACTTAAAAGTGAAGCTGCGCTCAGGATACAACCCCAACAATGGTTGCCCATCGACGGGGTGTAGGTCCACACACGAACCATTCTTTCCTCCATCGATGGGTTGTGAGACTAGAAAAAGGAAACATTAATGCCTAGTCTAAGTACCAGATAACGCTCACAACCTACGGGGTGTCAACCAGGCCACATGCCGTCGTTTGCCATCCGTAGGTGGGACTGCCTTGGGCAATTTTTCCCACCAATATGTGTCCTTCCTCAAGGATCCTTGGTTTGTCCTTGGGGATGTTAGTCCAGAAGTTTCATACCCAAATATGATCATATACAAGTTTATCACCTCTCACATGAATTTTACCTAAAACATACACGTAAAACTCTACGAAACATGCTTAGACACAGAAGGTCATTTCAAGGCAATACTTTCTAACGTCATGGATGTTCTTGGATGTTTGAACTCCAAACTCAACGATCGACACATTACCTATATATGCTATAATAAATCATTTATGTACCCTTTCAACCACATGAATCACACATAAACACATAAAATCATATATGAGGCACATGGGTGACTTAGTCATCAAACGTCATAGTCGTCCCTTGATGTTTGACTTCCAATGCACCTAAACTCTTAGACACTTACTAAATACCATATAATAGACCTATTTAGGACATTAGACCACAATTACAAACATGTTACGCGCTAGTTCACCTAAGTCATCTGTGAGGTCATCCAATCTCCCCACTTGGACACTATTCATCCTTAAATGACACTTGTCACTCTCCGAACACTTCCAAGAATATTGATTCAAGTAGATGCTCATGAACACACCATATAAACCATAACCAAGTAACATCAATTTCAAATCGTCAAGAAATTCACAACACAATAAGAACCTAGAAAACAATTATATAACTCATTATGCTATAAAACACACATGCTTCATTCCAATTAACTAAAACTCATTTTATATTCAATATTATTCTAATATACATCAGTTATAAACACATGAAAACAATTTTATACCAAATAATCAATTAGTCAATTTTTAAAAAAAAATCTTGACACAGAACTGGCAGAACCTTACATTGAATTCAACAAAAAAAATTCAAAAATGCGACTTTTAAGAAATTTATGATAGGAATATGCTAATTTGCAAAGTAAAATCATGTAAACACAACTCACAACACAATCATGTCCTTATAAAATAAAATACACAAATACAATCACACTGTTGGAGTTGTTAGCCGTTTTCTTTCTAATCCGGGAAGAGAACATTGGAATGCTGTTAAGTGGGTTATGAGATATCTCTGTGGCACTTCTAGTCTGAGTTTGTGTTTTGGTACAGGGAAGCCTATTCTTTGTGGTTATACTGATTTAGACATGGCTGGTGATATTGATACTCGCAAGTCTACTTCAGGGTACTTGGTTACTTTTGCAGGGGGAGCTGTGTCTTGGCAATCTAGGTTGCAAAAATGTGTTGCTCTATCTACTACAGAAGCTGAGCTTATTGCTATCGTTGAAGCTTGTAAAGAATTGCTTTGGATGAAGAGATTCTTGGGGGAACTTGGTTGTTCTAAAGAGAGGTATGTTCTTTATTGTGAAAGTCAAAGTGCTATACATCTTGGCAAGAATTCTACGTTCCATGGTCGGTCTAAACACATTGATGTGAGATACCATTGGATTCGAGATGTTTTGGATTCTAAGTTGCTTTAGCTTGAAAAGATTCATACAATTGACAATGGTTCCGATATAATGACTAAAGCTTTGCCAAGAGGGAAGTTTGAAGATTGTTGCATGGTCGCCGAGATGGCGGTCTCCTCCACATAGTCGTGAGGGGGAGAATTGTTGGGTTATGGGTCTTTTTTCCCTTCCTATGTGGATAAATAAAAGCCCAATTTGGACCAATCCATTTTTGCCCATAGGCCCATTCTTATGAGGCAAATATAAACATATTTAGGGTCTTATTTTCAGACATACAAGAGTGTTTTTTTCAGCAGCCAAAAAGAGAGAAACAGAGAGTCTTTTAGCAGCCAAAAAGAGAAAAAGAGAGCAGTTTTTCGCAGTCAAAAATTCAGCCCTAACAACCAACTTCAAATTGCGATTCCTGCTTCGTTTCTTTTCCGATTGAGCTGATTTTTGGACAGCATATTATATTCATCTCAATCTTTGATTAAGAACTGACAGAGTTGGATTTTGTGGCCTGCAGCTTCAGTTTTGCTGTCGTGAAGAGTAGCTGCAAAATTGGTGATTTTGCTCCTTTAATTCCCTAGATTTGGTGCAATCTTATTTTGTTGTTGCGCGTTGTTTGGCACTCTTTTTGTGGCCAATTTTGGAGAACAATATTGTAACTCTTGGTGATTATAGTGGAGCTTTTGGTCCCGTGGTTTTTTAATCTTCACATCGTAGGGTTTTCCACGTAAATCTTGGTGTCTTGTGTGATTGGTTTATTATTGTCTTGTTATATTTGTTTGGTTGAATTACTTGCTGCCTTACTATCATATTGCTTGTGGTTGTTTGTCTTCTCTTGGTTCAAATCGAGAAGGGAAAGTATAAACTTGGGTATTCTTCCGCTGTTATCCTGTATGGCATTCTTTGTTAGTGCCTTGTCTTTCCCAACACTAAGTAGCTATAAACATTTCATTTTGTTATCTTCTTCCGGTGTTTTATTAGCAATTATGGAGGTCATATTTACGATTATTTTTTTTTCAAATTTTGTGATTAGCTTGAAATTTCAAATTTTAAAAATTGTATTTTGCAAGTAAGCTTAGCTTATGGTTTAGGATAATTATTCTCCATTTTCATTTCTCCTCATTTTTCTTGAAATCGTTCTATCAGCTTAATTTTATTTTTTTTTGTTCTATCAGCTTAATGGATGACTATATTTGGGGTTTGTCAATAATTTGAGTATTCAATTATGAGCTCTACATTATTATTGCAAAGAAAAGGAAAAGGCGAACACACCTCAACTTTCCAAAAAAATATTGAAAGTTCACGCACTTCTACGTTCTCTCTAAGAAGGCTGAGTACAAGAGACAACAAAGAATGGACAAGGAAGATCATGACATGAGTGAGCAAGAATCAGATTTAATCCTTCAAAGTACAAAGACTATGAAGAACTGCCAAATCAAAAAAACGTAAAGTAAGTTTGTAGAGTCTCTTTAATCAAACTTAATGGAACCAGATATAAACTATGTTACAAAAGGTCTAGACAACATAAGCTTCCTCGATTAACAAGAAAACCCCCACAACCATCCTAACTTCATACCAATAACAACCAGTGACAAACACATACTATATATGTACGCCTTGGAAGCAGTCTCTAACCATTATAATCAGGAAAACATTGGCTATTCAGACCTGCAGAACAGATTGCAAGTCCTTTGGCAACTCACCGAAAAATAAACGTTATCTACCTTAGTGAAGACTACTGCCTTATAAAACTTACAAATCCAGAAACTACGAGAAAGTCCTTCATAGGGGTCCTTGATTCATAGGTTCACAGTTTGTATCTATTCGAAATGGGAACAAAAATTTAATCCCTCCTCGTCTCAAATAAATTTCTCAACAGTTTCGATAAGACTCCGGGAACTCCCTACTGAATTCTACGATCTCAACATCCTCCGGAAAAAAGGAAACCAAATAGGATCAATTCTTAAGATTGATACAGCGACAATAAATACCTCTAGAGGAAGGTATGCCCACCTATATATCCCAACAACTCTAAAAAAAATCAGAACCAAAAGACATACTAATAAAAACACATCTATAAAAAATCCACTTTGAACCATCCACTCATTTATGCACTATATGTGGATGAGTTGGACACCTCATCCACTCATGCCCAAACAAACAAAACGATATTCCGTCCACCTCCACAAGTCCTAACCAAACAAAATCATCACAACCCCACAACCAAGCAAGAAACTGCAAGATGCAGGAATGGACAACCCAATATATCCAAATCAAAAGAAAAAAACAACTTATAAGACACTGACACCTGAAAATAATAGCCGAGTTTATGATCAAATAGATGCATTAAATGACCTCAAAAGTGACCAAAATCAGGTTAATAAAGCCAAAGATACAATAGCCCCACTAGATATCCAATCCCAGATTAGATTGTCTCGAACAGAAACCAAAATGGAATTGAAAAATCGTGATACAATCTCTGAGGAAGGAAATCTTATACGTCACCATCAACCGAAAACAAAAGCCACGTCAAAAGTCTAGTATCTAAGTAATCATTTAGTGTTTCGAAACCAATAAACATGGAAAATAAAAACTTCACCACGCCTACTAAAATAATGGCACCACAAGTAAAAGATATCCAGTCATTAGCTGCAAATTAACCGCTCCAAATAGTAGTATGAATAAAGAATTACAAAATTTGAAAACTAAAAGTCAGCAGCATGACTATAAATATGCGGAGCTATGTCGATCGGAAGACACAAAAATTCCAGAGCTACAAGGAGACGATGGGATACTCCAAAAAACCCATAACATTTGTTTAAATGCAGCTACTGCCAGCACATCTACAGCAGGACAATCTACAAAAAAGGAGGAGACTAAAATAAAATACACAAATACAAACTTGAATAAGTTATTCTCAAAACCATATACTCCTCAAGGTACCCAGAAAGATATATTCATACCACCACAGGTAAATACCTACAAAGCCAGCCTAGATTCAGATAAACAAGCATATAACCACATTACCAGAATGTATATAGAAAACATATACAAACTACAGACTTTTCTAAACAAAAACCCTAAAGCCAAAAATACGAGAAACCCTGAACAAGACTACATAACCCAACATCTACAAGGATACAATAAACTAATTGCACAACCAGGAACTAATCCGAACCTAGTAGCAACTTGCTACAATTACGAACTGATAAGCACAGTATATACTATTACAGGAGACGAAGTAGCTAAAATACCTGAGCTACATAAGGCATTTCTGCAATATAAAAGAATAACAAAAGGAACTTTATTTTATATAAAGTTCTACTCAGCAACAGCAGAGATACTATATGAAGAAATTAAACCTACAATACAAGTTATTAAGATAGGTTTAACTAGAGATATGATAATACCAGAAAAAATAGATACACAAGAAGAGATACAGAGGGTGGATATCCCAGATTTTTATGCAAACAAAAGGACTATTGGGATAGCTACTATATTAAATGAGTTATCAAACAACTACCTAAATGAAAATGCAATTTGGAGTTATTACAACAGAGATCAAACAATGATATACTCCAATTGTAAAGACATAAGAGTAGCAGATATGGAAGAAGTACGACAATGGATATTAAGTCTACTGAAGCCAGAACAAACACCTACTACAAGGGCTATCAGAAAAAATTTCATTTCTCAAGACTTGATGACCAGATACTGCAAACTAATTGGACAAAAGTATCCAGACCATCTATGTTCAAAATGCAATGGCGAAGATAACTATGTCCCCGGAGTACAACTGGAATAGACTAAGAAAAAGAAGATAAAAAAAATTATTATTATTATTATTGTTGGCTGAATATCAGCCATATGTATAAAGTCAGAGTCTTTTTATTTTTGTCGTCTTGCATCGGCTGAAAAAAGCCAAATGTACAAAAGTCGTAAAGTAAATAGTTTGTCGGCCAATCATGTAAAAAGTTTGTCGGCCAATTATGTAAAGTAAATAGTATGACGGTGTAATTTATGTGTATAAATAGAGGAGCTTTCCTCATAAATAAAACGCACCTTCAATGACCAAAAATCAGAAATAAGTGACACAAGTGAAACATATACAGAAATCTTAAAACAGACAAATAAACTAAAAAAATTAGAAATAAACACAGGAGATATGAATAGACCTAGTACGTCAAGAGTCAAAACCCCAGATAATAGTCCCAGAAATAGCCCTAGAAGTAGTCCTAGGTGGACACCACCAACTTATTATACAGAAAGTTATCAACTATCAGATAGAAATAATGCAATATGGAACAGTAGATTAAATAAAAATTGTATACCGAAACCAATAAGTGAACAATATAATTTCTTAGATTTAGATTGCGTCACAGACATAAATAAAGCAATATTACTATGGACAGGAAATATATCTAAGCAGTTAATAGATAACAAAATAGAAACAACAAAAACGCCAAGATATATAGAAAGAACATTCATAGGAACGGCAAAATTATGGATAGAAAATCTACCCCCAGAAAGTTTAGAAGTACTTAGAAATGATAAGAAAATGGATGGATCCCCATCAGCAACAAATATAGATATACTAGACAAATATGAATCAGCAATAAGAAATAAATTTGGAGGTATGACCACGGATATAAGAGAACAAAATAGGGAAAAAATAATAAATAGACAACTTATGACAAAATTAGCTATATGTAAAATGTGTTATATAGAAGAATATACTTGTGCATTCAAAGAATACTATTACAAATCTAAATACAATTTAGACGAAGCAAAAGAAATAAGAAAACAATATTTTACAAAATTACCAGAACCGTTTAGCACAAAAATAATAAAGGATTGGAATAATGAAGGAATGGTAGATACTTTAGGAGCTAGAATAAAATTTCTATCTCAATGGTTTACACAATTATGCGAAAACCAAAAAGAAAAATTAAAAATTGAAAAAGTACTAAATAAAAATTTATCATGTTGTAAAAATAAAATGGCACCACAGTTTGGGTGTACAAATAAGAAACAAAAATCTAGAAGATATAAAAATTATAGAAAAAATAAAACTAAGTATAAATATAAACAACCAAGACGAAGATATTATGTAAAAAACTATAAAATAAAAAGACCATATAGACCAAAAAGAAAGATATCCCAATGTACATGTTCTAATTGTGGAAAGATAGGACACATAGCTAAAGACTGTAAATTACCCAAAAATTCAAAAAGAAAACAAATTGCAGAAATAGTTATAGGTAATGACGAATATATGCAAATAGAATACATAGACTATGAATTAAGTGAAAACGATAGTATATATGAAGTATCAGATATAGAAACTGAAAATGGAGAAGAAAAACTAGATAATGAAATAGAAGAAGAGGAAGAAATATAATGTCTGAAAACGAAATAATATCTAAAGAGAATTATGAAGATGAAGAATCATCGCACCAAAAAATCATATTTGATAATACACTTTTTGAACAAATAAAAGGAAAAGAAATAGATTTAAGTGTTGAAAAAATACTTGACATACCTATACTAAAAAACTTTTTTAAAAGACAGAAAGAAGAATATTATGTGGTTAGTCAAAAAGAACATATCATAGATGGAAAATATACAAGTGGAAAAGCATATATACCTATAATAAACAAACGAATAATAAATAAAGAAATACAAAACATAAAAAATAAAGAAGCGATAAAATATGTACATTTAGGAGGAACTGAAATACTAATAAAAGCTTGTTTCAGAGAAGGAATAGATACGCCCATTGAAATATATTTAGCAGATGATAGAATAAAATATCCTATAGAAAAAAGCGTAATAAGTGCAGTTAAAGGAAATTTAATATACCAGAAATTTAAATTTATAATAAGTGCTAATTATACAGTAGCATTACCAGATACAAATATAGATAAATCATTAGTATTATATTGGAAAATGTCAGGAATAGAATTAGCACCAGGAAGTAAGGTATTCACAGCAAGATGTAAAAATCTTTATATATTAACAACAAAACATAAAATAACAGCAAAAAATAAAATTGATAAAATAAAAATAGAAAATCCTTTTGAAAGAATAATTACGGTAATAGATAATAATGACTATAGTTATAAAGAAATGGATACAGAAGAAGAATTGGAGATAGTAAAAGAAAGATTAAGTACCTCAAGTACACCAAATATAAACTCATTAAATATGATGACTAGAGCTTCCTCATCAAGAATGAGTTCATCTAAAAGAAAATATGAAATATCACAAGATTTAGGAGAAATAACAATATATCATTATTTAATAACAGGAATAATGGACCAAAGAAAATATAAAATCTTGATAAACACAGGACAAGAAGAAAATCATATAACAAGAGAACTAGTATTAGAAGAAGAAATTATGAAAACACGACACATATGCCCTGGATTACCTAGTGAAATAATAAATACAAATGAAGAGACAACAGAAAAAGAAATAATTATAGGAGGAATTCAATTGAAAATACAATTTAAGATATATGAAGGAAATCATAATATCACATTAGGAATAAAATGGTTAGAAAAAGTTAAACCATACAGCATAGAAAATGAACAATTAACAATAACTTGCCAAAATAAAAAAATAATTATAAAAAGAATCAAAAATAATTAATGAAAATATTCATACTTGCAAAAATTATTGTAGAAGGATATCACAACAGATATTATACACCTATGATAGATACGGGAGCAGAAGCGAATATATGTAAATATAATTGTTTACCAGAAGATAAATGGGAAAAATTAAAAACACCTATGGTAGTAACAGGATTTAACAATGAAGGAAGTATGATCAAATATAAAGCAAAAAATATAAAAATACAAATATGGGATAAGATACTAACAATAGAAGAAATGTATAATTTTGAATTTACCACAAAAGATATGTTATTAGGAATGCCATTTTTAGATAAATTTTACCCTCACATAATAACAAAAACACACTGGTGGCTTACTACGCCATGTGGCTATAAAATAGGAGCAAAAAGAGTAAAAAATAAACAACGAAAATCTATAGAATGGATTAGAGGTAGTGAAAAAATAAACCAGGAAATGGAAAATATAAGTGAAAAACAAATATCACAACTAGAAATCATTATATTTGCAATAGACAAAGTTAAAGTAATCAATGAACAGCTAGAACAACTATATAATGAAGACCCATTACAAGGATGGGAAAAACATAAAACAAAAATAAAGATTGAACTAATAGATGAAAATAGTATAATAACACAAAAACCATTAAAATATAACTTTGATGATTTACAAGAATTTAAAGTACATATAAATGAATTACTAGAAAAAAATTACATACAAGAAAGTAATAGTAAACATACAAGCCCATCATTTATAGTAATAAAACACAGTGAACAAAAAAGAGGTAAAAGTAGAATGGTTATAGATTACAGAAATCTAAATGCTAAAACTAAAACATATAACTACCCAATACCTAATAAAATACTTAAAATAAGACAAATACAAGGATATAATTATTTTAGTAAATTTGGCTGTAAATCAGGATTTTACCACCTAAAACTAGAAGAAGAATCTAAACAATTAACAGCATTCACAGTGCCACAAGGATTGTATGAATGGAATGTATTACCGTTTGGATATAAAAATGCACCAGGTAGATACCAACATTTTATGGATAACTATTTTAACCAATTAGAAAATTGTATCATATATATAGATGATATATTATTATACTCCAAAACACAAGATGAACATATAAAATTATTAGAAAAATTTATACACATAATTAAACACTCAGGTATAAGTTTAAGTAAAAGTAAAGCAGAAATTATGAAACCACAGATAGAATTTCTAGGGATACAAATAGATAAAAATGGAATAAAAATGCAAACTCACATAGTACAAAAAATTATCACTATTGATGAAAATATAGATACAAAAAAGAAATTACAATCATTTTTAGGATTAGTAAATCAAGTAAGAGAATATATACCAAAATTAGCAGAACATTTAAAACCATTATACAAAAAACTCAAAAAAGATATTGAATATCATTTGACAATAAAGATAAAGAGGACATAAAAAATATTAAAAATTATGCAAAAAATTACCAAAATTATATTTTCCTGATGAAAATAGAACTTTCACATATATAATTGAAACAGATTCAAGTGACCACAGTTACGGAGGAGTATTAAAATATAAATATGACAAAGAAAAGGTAGAACACCATTGCAGGTATTGCTCAGGATCATATACTGAGGCACAAGCAAAATGGGAAATAAATAGAAAGGAATTATTTGCATTATATAAATGTTTGTTAGCATTTGAGCCATATATAGTTTACAATAAATTTATTGTAAGAACAGATAACACACAAGTAAAATGGTGGATAACAAAAAAGCTAGATGATTCAGTTACAACAAAAGAAATAAGGAGATTAGTATTGAATATATTAAATTTTACATTTACAATTGAAATTATAAAAACTAATGAAAATCTTGTTGCAGATTACCTATCAAGAAAAAGGAACACAAACTGAACCAGATACAACAGAAGAAATACTCAAAGCTATTACTACACTTTCTACGAAAGTAGATAGTATGAATAAAGAATTACAAAATTTGAAAACTAAAAGTCAGCAGCATGACTATAAATATGCGGAGCTATGTCGATCGGAAGACACAAAAATTCCAGAGCTACAAGGAGACGATGGGATACTCCAAAAAACCCAAAACATCTGTTTAAATGAAGCTACAGCCAGCACATCTACAGCAGGACAATCTACAAAAAAGGAGGAGACTAAAATAAAATACACAAATACAAACTTGAATAAGTTATTCTCAAAACCATATACTCCTCAAGGTACCCAGAAAGATATATTCATACCACCACAGGTAAATACCTACAAAGCCAGCCTAGATTCAGATAAACAAGCATATAACCACATTACCAGAATGTATATAGAAAACATATACAAAGTACAGACTTTTCTAAACAAAAACCCTAAAGCCAAAAATACGAGAAACCCTGAACAAGACTACATAACCCAACATCTACATGGATACAATAAACTAATTGCACAACCAGGAACGAATCTGAACCTAGTAGCAACTTGCTACAATTACGGACTTATAAGCACAGTATATACTATTACAGGAGACGAAGTAGCTAAAATACCTGAGCTACATAAGGCATTTCTGCAATAGAAAAGAATAACAAAAGGAACTTTATTTTATATAAAGTTCTACTCAGCAACAGCAGAGATACTATATGAAGAAATTAAACCTACAATACAAGTTATTAAGATAGGTTTAACTAGAGATATGATAATACCAGAAAAAATAGATACACAAGAAGAGATACAGAGGGTGGATATCCCAGATTTTTATGCAAACAAAAGGACTATTGGGATAGCTACTATATTAAATGAGTTTTCAAACAACTACCTAAATGAAAATGCAATTTGGAGTTATTACAACAGAGATCAAACAATGATATACTCCAATTGTAAAGACATAAGAGTAGCAGATATGGAAGAAGTACGACAATGGATATTAAGTCTACTGAAGCCAGAACAAACACCTACAACAAGGGCTATCAGAAAAAATTTCATTTCTCAAGACTTGATGACCAGATACTGCAAACTAATTGGACAAAAGTATCCAGACCATCTATGTTCAAAATGCAATGGCGAAGATAACTATGTCCCCGGAGTACAACTGGAATAGGCTAAGAAAAAGAAGATAAAAAAAATTATTATTATTATTATTATTGTTGGCTGAATATCAGCCATATGTATAAAGTGAGAGTCTTTTTATTTTTGTCGTCTTGCGTCGGCTGAAAAAAGCCAAATGTACAAAAGTCGTAAAGTAAATAGTTTGTCGGCCAATCATGTAAAATGTTTGTCGGCCAATTATGTAAAGTAAATAGTATGACGGTGTAATTTATGTGTATAAATAGAGGAGCTTTCCTCATAAAAAGACTCTCACTTTATACATATGGCTGATATTCAGCCAACAATAATAATAATAATAATAATTTTTTTTTATCTTCTTTTTCTTAGCCTATTCCAGTTGTACTCCGGGGACATAGTTATCTTCGCCATTGCATTTTGAACATAGATGGTCTGGATACTTTTGTCCAATTAGATTGCAGTATCTGGTCATCAAGTCTTGAGAAATGAAATTTTTTCTGATAGCCCTTGTTGTAGGTGTTTGTTCTGGCTTCAGTAGACTTAATATCCATTGTCGTACTTCTTCCATATCTGCTACTCTTATGTCTTTACAATTGGAGTATATCATTGTTTGATCTCTGTTGTAATAACTCCAAATTGCATTTTCATTTAGGTAGTTGTTTGATAACTCATTTAATATAGTAGCTATCCCAATAGTCCTTTTGTTTTGCATAAAAATCTGCGATATCCACCCTCTGTATCTCTTCTTGTGTATCTATTTTTTCTGGTATTATCATATCTCTAGTTAAACCTATCTTAATAACTTGTATTGTAGGTTTAATTTCTTCATATAGTATCTCTGCTGTTGCTGAGTAGAACTTTATATAAAATAAAGTTCCTTTTGTTATTCTTTTATATTGCAGAAATGCCTTATGTAGCTCAGGTATTTTAGCTACTTCGTCTCCTGTAATAGTATATACTGTGCTTATAAGTCCGTAATTGTAGCAAGTTGCTACTAGGTTCAGATTCGTTCCTGGTTGTGCAATTAGTTTATTGTATCCATGTAGATGTTGGGTTATGTAGTCTTGTTCAGGGTTTCTCGTATTTTTGGCTTTAGGGTTTTTGTTTAGAAAAGTCTGTACTTTGTATATGTTTTCTATATACATTCTGGTAATGTGGTTATATGCTTGTTTATTTGAATCTAGGCTGGCTTTGTAGGTATTTACCTGTGGTGGTATGAATATATCTTTCTGGGTACCTTGAGGAGTATATGGTTTTGAGAATAACTTATTCAAGTTTGTATTTGTGTATTTTATTTTAGTCTCCTCCTTTTTTGTAGATTGTCCTGCTGTAGATGTGCTGGCTGTAGCTGCATTTAAACAGATGTTATGGGTTTTTTGGAGTATCCCATCGTCTCCTTGTAGCTCTGGAATTTTTGTGTCTTCCGATCGACATAGCTCCGCATATTTATAGTCATGCTGCTGACTTTTAGTTTTCAAATTTTGTAATTCTTTATTCATACTATCTACTTTCGTAGAAAGTGTAGTAATAGCTTTGAGTATTTCTTCTGTTGTATCTGGTTCTGTTTGTGTTCCTTTTTCTTGATAGGTAATCTGCAACAAGATTTTCATTAGTTTTTATAATTTCAATTGTAAATGTAAAATTTAATATATTCAATACTAATCTCCTTATTTCTTTTGTTGTAACTGAATCATCTAGCTTTTTTGTTATCCACCATTTTACTTGTGTGTTATCTGTTCTTACAATAAATTTATTGTAAACTATATATGGCTCAAATGCTAACAAACATTTATATAATGCAAATAATTCCTTTCTATTTATTTCCCATTTTGCTTGTGCCTCAGTATATGATCCTGAGCAATACCTGCAATGGTGTTCTACCTTTTCTTTGTCATATTTATATTTTAATACTCCTCCGTAACTGTGGTCACTTGAATCTGTTTCAATTATATATGTGAAAGTTCTATTTTCATCAGGAAAATATAATTTTGGTAATTTTTTGCATAATTTTTAATATTTTTTATGTCCTCTTTATCTTTATTGTCAAATGATATTCAATATCTTTTTTGAGTTTTTTGTATAATGGTTTTAAATGTTCTGCTAATTTTGGTATATATTCTCTTACTTGATTTACTAATCCTAAAAATGATTGTAATTTCTTTTTTGTATCTATATTTTCATCAATAGTGATAATTTTTTGTACTATGTGAGTTTGCATTTTTATTCCATTTTTATCTATTTGTATCCCTAGAAATTCTATCTGTGGTTTCATAATTTCTGCTTTACTTTTACTTAAACTTATACCTGAGTGTTTAATTATGTGTATAAATTTTTCTAATAATTTTATATGTTCATCTTGTGTTTTGGAGTATAATAATATATCATCTATATATATGATACAATTTTCTAATTGGTTAAAATAGTTATCCATAAAATGTTGGTATCTACCTGGTGCATTTTTATATCCAAACGGTAATACATTCCATTCATACAATCCTTGTGGCACTGTGAATGCTGTTAATTGTTTAGATTCTTCTTCTAGTTTTAGGTGGTAAAATCCTGATTTACAGCCAAATTTACTAAAATAATTATATCCTTGTATTTGTCTTATTTTAAGTATTTTATTAGGTATTGGGTAGTTATATGTTTTAGTTTTAGCATTTAGATTTCTGTAATCTATAACCATTCTACTTTTACCTCTTTTTTGTTCACTGTGTTTTATTACTATAAATGATGGGCTTGTATGTTTACTATTACTTTCTTGTATGTAATTTTTTTCTAGTAATTCATTTATATGTACTTTAAATTCTTGTAAATCATCAAAGTTATATTTTAATGGTTTTTGTGTTATTATACTATTTTCATCTATTAGTTCAATCTTTATTTTTGTTTTATGTTTTTCCCATCCTTGTAATGGGTCTTCATTATATAGTTGTTCTAGCTGTTCATTGATTACATTAACTTTGTCTATTGCAAATATAATGATTTCTAGTTGTGATATTTGTTTTTCACTTATATTTTCCATTTCCTGGTTTATTTTTTCACTACCTCTAATCCATTCTATAGATTTTCGTTGTTTATTTTTTACTCTTTTTGCTCCTATTTTATAGCCACATGGCGTAGTAAGCCACCAGTGTGTTTTTGTTATTATGTGAGGGTAAAATTTATCTAAAAATGGCATTCCTAATAACATATCTTTTGTGGTAAATTCAAAATTATACATTTCTTCTATTGTTAGTATCTTATCCCATATTTGTATTTTTATATTTTTTGCTTTATATTTGATCATACTTCCTTCATTGTTAAATCCTGTTACTACCATAGGTGTTTTTAATTTTTCCCATTTATCTTCTGGTAAGCAATTATATTTACATATATTCGCTTCTGCTCCCGTATCTATCATAGGTGTATAATATCTGTTGTGATATCCTTCTACAATAATTTTTGCAAGTATGAATATTTTCATTAATTATTTTTGATTCTTTTTATAATTATTTTTTTATTTTGGCAAGTTATTGTTAATTGTTCATTTTCTATGCTGTATGGTTTAACTTTTTCTAACCATTTTATTCCTAATGTGATATTATGATTTCCTTCATATATCTTAAATTGTATTTTCAATTGAATTCCTCCTATAATTATTTCTTTTTCTGTTGTCTCTTCATTTGTATTTATTATTTCACTAGGTAATCCAGGGCATATGTGTCGTGTTTTCATAATTTCTTCTTCTAATACTAGTTCTCTTGTTATATGATTTTCTTCTTGTCCTGTGTTTATCAAGATTTTATATTTTCTTTGGTCCATTATTCCTGTTATTAAATAATGATATATTGTTATTTCTCCTAAATCTTGTGATATTTCATATTTTCTTTTAGATGAACTCATTCTTGATGAGGAAGCTCTAGTCATCATATTTAATGAGTTTATATTTGGTGTACTTGAGGTACTTAATCTTTCTTTTACTATCTCCAATTCTTCTTCTGTATCCATTTCTTTATAACTATAGTCATTATTATCTATTACCGTAATTATTCTTTCAAAAGGATTTTCTATTTTTATTTTATCAATTTTATTTGTTGCTGTTATTTTATGTTTTGTTGTTAATATATAAATATTTTTACATCTCGATGTGAATACCTTACTTCCTGGTGCTAATTCTATTCCTGACATTTTCCAATATAATACTAATGATTTATCCATATTTGTATCTGTTAATGCTACTGTATAATTAGCACTTATTATAAATTTAAATTTCTGGTATATTAAATTTCCTTTAACTGCACTTATTACGCTTTTTTCTATAGGATATTTTATTCTATCATCTGCTAAATATATTTCAATGGGCGTATCTATTCCTTCTCTGAAACAAGCTTTTATTAGTATTTCCGTTCCTCCTAAATGTACATATTTTATTCTTTCTTTATTTTTTATGTTTTGTATTTCTTTATTTGTCTGTTGTAAGATTTCTGTATATGTTTCACTTATGTCACTTATTTCTGATTTTTGGTCATTTTCATTTTCATCTATTTCATTTACTTCATTTACCTCAATATCTTCATTTAATTTTTGTTCCATTTCTTTTATTTCATTAGTTAATTCAAGCTCTTTATCTTTTTCCTTTTGTTTTTGCTTATTTTCATATAATAATTTTAACCTAGCTAGTTCTTTTTCTAATTCACTTATTCTTGTATTTTTTATTTCTTCTAATTGTTGTACTTCTTGTTTTGCTTGTATTTTTATTTTTTCAATTTCTCTTGATTTGTCTATTTCTTCGTTTTCTTTTGTTATTCTTATCATAGCTGTTAAACTATCTTCTAATTTTGCCGTTTCTTTTTCTAACATTAAGTATAAATTATTTCCAATTTTTTTATATCTTCTTCCTAGATTTGAAAATATTATTTTTATTATCATTCCGTCTTGATTTTCGTATGTTTTTTCGTCTACTGCAAATTCTTCTTTATTCATTATAATCTATGTATTATATTATGCTGTAACTCATATTCAAGACAATCTAATTCTAATTTTAACATGGATATATCTTTTCTTTGTGCTAGTAATGATTTATTACATACTCCTGCTAATATGTTTTCTTCTAATCTTCTTTTTCTATGTTGTAATTCTTGTACTTTTTCAGCCATTTTTTCCATTATTTCTTCTATTAATTGTTGTTTATAGATTTCTCTGTTCATACTGTTTTTTCAAATAGCAGACATATTTATATTCTGTTTTTGAAATTATGTTTATCAATTGATCTTTTCTATCATTATCTATTTTGACTAGTTGTGATAGTTCATATTCTATATATAAAGATCTTAATTTTTTCCATATTTTTCTTACCTTTTTATCTATTTTAGTTCTTTTTATTTTAGTATTTTTATTTTTATTCTCCAATTTCACTTTAACCCTCTTAGGTTCTTCTTCAGTTTGATCCCTCTTCTTAAACCTACTTTGTTCATTGTCACTACGACCACCCCTTTCTAGTTTTCATCCATCCTCCTAGGTTTAGACTCGTCAATTGATTGTGAATTCACCATAATTTTAGCTACGGTCATATCATAATGTAGCATCGTCGTACCGCATTCGTCTCTTAGTAGATTGGCTAAACTTGTCACAAAATGACTCATTTCATGCCTCAAATTAGACACAAGGGAAGGGGCATATCTTGATAACATTGAGAAGTTCAAAGAGTATTCCTCAACACTCATATTGCCTTGCTTGAGATTGATAAACTCCTCCACCTTAACTTCCATCCTCTCACGGGGATAGAAATTACCATGAAACGCTTCCTTAAATTCTTCCCACTCAATAGGACCCGATTCCCCCGGCCTATTGTCCTTGCATTGAGTGTGCCATATTTGAGAAACATCCCTTAATCTATACGATTCCAACACCGCCTTCTCCCTAGATGTAATTCCCATAACACTCAACACCTTGTACACTCTATCTAGGAACTCTTGGGGATCCTCTTTCACCTTAGAGACAAAAATATAGGATTATTCATTCTCACAAAATCTCTTAGCCTAGACGTCATAGTACTCATAAAAAATTCACCCTAGGCACCATACTCAAATTCACTTGCAGTCACGACTAAGGCTAAAGCAAGCAAATCCTCTCTAATATCTCTATTACACGATTCCGGGACATCATAACCTCCACCCACAATAGTGACATGATCACTTTACGAACCTTGAGGAACTTGCTCAACTTCCTCAAATTTTGAGGAGGAATCTCCTCTTTGACCTCATTCTCCTCAACTCTCAAAGTCGGTGTTCTCCTCGTATTCATCTTCCTAGGAAAAAAAACGAAAATCATAATAAAAGAGTAGTCATAACTTTTACTCTATGGAACGACATAGGAGTAGAAAAGAAAAGAAACTCTATCGTCCTATAGCCTCTCGCCCATAGATTTGTCACAACTCACAACGAGGGTCAAGACTCTACTGGCCTTGACTTGATGAAACTTCTTGATTCCTAAAACTACTTTCATAACCTAAACTCTGATACCAAGCTTGTCACGTCACGAAGCCACACCCTAGAAGATAGGGGCAAATCTCGGATTGGAATGGACATACTAAACCTCTCAGAGGTCTTGTACAAGCCCTTACATATTATTCATTTCATATACATAATGAAAAATAGTGTGGAATTAAAACTTTCCACAAAACATATCGTAGTCTTTCAAAACCCATTCATATAAAGTCATAGGAAATACTAAGTCTCAATCTCATCAATCTTATACACGAGATTACTTGGGACATGGCCCATACTTCAAAATACAGAAATACTTAGTCTATTTAAATACCTCAAATGGAAAAATAAACACATTTATGCCCTCGAAGCAAATGAGGACATACTTCAACTTCTCTTGAACGGTGTTAAGGTCCAAGTCTTCACTTCTCAAATGATCATCACCTACCAAAAACTATAAAGATAGATAAAATCATTGATTAATACAACCATATGTACTAAGTATTGCATGATGCATGAAAATCACGAAAATGGACATTTATTAGAAATATGCATCTTTTCATTTAAAAATCATATTATAGTCATAAGAACAGCATTTGACAACTTACAAACTCATAAGAAAACATTTCAACCAAATATCATAATTTTTAATTTCAATTAACAGTAAACCCATTTACTTGTTATAGTGAAGTCCCTTCACTTTACAGTGAAGTGTCTTACCCTTTATTTAGACCATTCCTAGCATGTAGTTCCCTCACTTAAAGTAATCCTAAGACTCGCTAAAGAAAAACAAAGAGAGAATGATCCTCAAGACTAATTATAATGAGTCACATACACACTAACAAGACATCAAAGCATCAACACACAGATAATATGACATTCTCCTTCCAAAGGCTATCAAAATACCTACTTAAGTAAATCAAGAAGATAATGTCAATGATTTACCCTTCAAGATTACCTTAGTAATCCATAAGACTACCTAAGTCTTAGATCATGTAAACATACTCAAACATTTTTTCTTAACCAAAATCATTATTAAGACTCATCTAGGTAAGATACGAAGTGATCATTCTTATTCCCCCTTCACACCTTCATTAGACAACCCTTAACTACTCTAGATAAGTACTTGTATTACTTAAATTTTGTCCCTTAACCTAAGTCATTAAGTTCATTAGTTCATTTAGGAAACATTCAACACATAAAGGAAATTCAACTAATGGTTTTGGACAAGACCTAGGAACTCCAAGTAACACCTTCAAAGACTATTGTGCAATGTCTAGATACCGTCCCCTACCACCACCAAAACTTCATGGAACTTCTCTAATGCTAATAGTATTCCATCTGATGAGAATAGGAAATAACCGACATAGACCATAATTGCAATACATGGAATCCATAGTTCTACTATGATGAGTTTTTTACTTTCCAATGGTATAACATAGAAACATCCCATGTAGGCACAAGGTTAAGGAATATTAAGGGCATGATTTCTAATCAACCTCATTCTTTAACTAGAACTACTTTTCTTACCATACTCACCCTGTGCTTGTTTCTTATAGAGTCATTTGCACATAAGGTTCATAAAAAGGGGTTCCATACCAAGTTCATAACCCAATCACATTCAAGACTAAGAGATTTTCCCATTCTAAGTCAAGACATCACTTATTTACATTCATACATACACCAAGCAAGGGACACAAGACAACCATGACAAGACACCACATACTTCAATGTAACTCATAATACATGTCATTCTGGAAACACGTAGAAATAACCCTTAACATCTTTAAGTCATCCTATATACTACCATATCATTATCATTACGAACATCATAGACTTATTTAGTCAAGTAGTAATAACATACGTAAACCCTAAGACTACACATATAAGTACATAGTCATAGTCTACATGATTCCCTAACATGCATATAAAGAACACCTACTTTCACAATACTTCACAATAGATAGATATTAGCATATTTAACATAATATAAACTATATAATTCATACTAATAATCCAAGTAGTGCCTACAAGTACATGATAATCATATTGCATAAAGTAACGCCGACAAGGCCACATCAACTACAGGTAAAGAATATAACACTGCCACCATAAGTGGACCATACCAGTCACAACATAATTTAAGTCTAATTAACATAAAAATAAAATAAACATGAATCTTACGATCACCTCATCCTGAACACCTCAATCCAATGTCAAATAACCACAATTATCATCACAAGGCTCTTACGCATGGTCATCACCAACAATTCAATATAATTGTAACAATATTAATGAAACTAGGTCAAATTACTACTTATTCATCAATCCAATACATTATAGGTATCAATTAATTATAATTATTACATCAATCAATAGCCTACATAAAACTACATTAGAGTTCATCAACATTAGATCAAATATCAAGTAACCCAAAAGTTAGTAAAAAACCAGGGTTCAATTAATTCATGGTTCATATGTTAATTTAGTTTAAAATAATCAATACATTAACAATTTAATCCATAATAAAAGTTTAAAAACAATTGATTCAAGCATCTACTCAATGGGTCACTCCAAGCCCTTCCTTGAGTTTGGACTCCAATGGAGTTCTAGAGGAATTCAAAGGGATTTGGGTTTTTAATTTGGAAGAATGAAATCTTCTAAGTGTTAAACACTTATATACACATTTAAAATACCCAAATGACCCCTAAATAACCAAAAATTCTCTTTTGATGAGCACACAACACAACCCTAACGGCGGTTGCCCATCGACGGGGCCTAGGTCCACACACAGACCATCCTATCCTCTTTTAATGGGTTCAGAGACTATAAACTGGAATATTTTCTCCCTATTCTAAGTACAAGACGACACCCACCATCTATGGGGTATCGACCAGGCCCCTGGCCGTCGTTTGCCATCCGTAGGTGGGACTGCCTTTGGCAGTTTTGGCCACCAACACGTGTCCTTCCTCAAGGACCCTTTGTTGGTCCTTGGGGATGTTTTCCCAGATGTTTACAACACAAACATTCTCATATACTAGAACCTATCACATTAATTTCAACCAAAATGAACACATAAAACTCGACAAAACGTGCGTAGATAAAAAAGGTCCTTTCAAGGCAACACTTTTGAACGTCATGGACGTTCTTTGACGTTTCACCTCCAAACTCTATGAAACTCGACACACTACCTATATATGCATAATAAATCATGTAAATACCCTTAAAACCTCATGGATTAAATATAAACACATAAAACCACACATGAGGCACATAGGTGACTTAGTCATCGGACATCTTAGTCGTTCCTTGACGTTTAACTTCCAATGCACCTAAACTCTTAGACAATACCTCAATACCATATAATAGAACTATTTAGGACCATAGAAAACCATGAGCAATATATTAGGCTCTAGTTCACCTAATTCATTTGCGAGGTCTTACTATATATATCCACTCAGGGATTATACATGATTTTATTTAATGATCCAATTTGCATCATTATATCCTTTCAATAGTGCTTGTTATTTTTATTGTAAGACCCTATTTTTGAGTCTTTTTAAGCACCCCAAAACACTTTTAAATGTCATTATTTGAGGTTTATTGGAGTACTCATGAAAGGACTTAGCATATATAAGCGTGTATAAATCCTTATAAACATCATTACTTCCCAATACACTAGTATAATCATATTGAGAGTCACTTTCACTTTCATTCTTTGGAAGTTAAAAGATCACATTTATTGGATTCTTGGCAATACCATCGTATAAATATTTGAAATAGTCACGTATCTTTTCAAGAAATGAGATCCTGAGAATGCTAAACTTTATGGATACAAAGGGATTCTATACTATGATCGCATCAGTAACTCCAAAACCTTTCATATAAAAGTTGTTTTCAAGAATATTTTTATTACTATTTATGTTATTAATGTCTCTATTGATGATCAACTTGTTAGAAGTATAAAAACAAACATTGACCTTGTTATTTTAATTCATAATTATTTCTCACTTTGATCACTCTTATATCTATTTGACAATATGATTTGCTCAAGTTTCTTATTTTATTGATTGAGTGCTTATTTTAGTCCATAAAGTGACTTAACAAGTTTGCAGAATTTCTTTTCTTTACCAGAAACTATAAAGCTCTAAGATTGTTCCATGTAAATTTCTTCCTCCAATTCTCCATTGAAGTAAAAAAAGTTTTACATTGATTTGATGAATTTGGAGGTCACAGAAGACAGCTAATGCAATTAACATCCAAATTAATGTTAAACTAATTACTAGTGATTATGTGTAATAAAGACTTTTTCTATATAGTTCTCACATCTAAGATAATTTAGACAATATAGATTAACTACATAGTTCACAATATAATATAGCTTTATGACATGAAACTAGCTAGTTATCACATAAAAGGTTAGAAAGCAAATGTGCCTTTTGTCTCTCTTAATAAACAACACAAGCTATCAAGAACTATACGAGACCTGATTGAGTTTTCAAGTGTGGGTTTAGTTGTTGACAAAAAAAAATTCATGTGTGTTTTAAACTTTTAAGATTCGTTCCTAATCTGTAAAGGAATGTATTGTGTCTTTATTATTCCAGTAAACAATATGCATAGTTATATATAACTTTGAATTATATGATTGGAGTCTGTATAAACAAGAGTTTGTTGATATAGTGGGAAATAGAGGTATTGCTTTGGCTCTTTATGTAATAGTGGTGTTATAGGTCATAAGATTCATAATTTAATCAGTGTATATTGTTGGAGTCTATGTGTACTTGTTTCTTGAATATAGTGTAGGAAAATATTGTTGAACAGGTCGTGGTTATTCCTCCCTTGAGCAAGGAGATTTCCACAAAAAACTTGTTGTTTTTCTAACTATTTATTTTAGTTTTTAGTGCGTTGAAGTTTGATAAGGACATGGTTTTGTAGTGTGTGGTTGACTTGCATAAAGTAACAATTTAATATGCGTATTCCCTTTAACAGTTGTTTAAACTAAGTTAGCTCACTAAATTCCAATAGTTAATAGTTTTTTGTGCCACACTAGACCTCGTACAAGCTTCTAACTAGCATATTTTGTTGGACAAAAGTCATTATATGTGCTTCACTATAAGACATTGCTTAAGAGTTTGTTAACTTCAAGACTGTCCGTGATTATCAATAAAACTAGTTTATGTCTGAATTTATGTAGGTTAATTGTTAGTAAGAGCAGAGAGGTAAATACTATCTTGATTGCATATATTCGTGTAAGGGAAGTTTTAGTAAAGAAAGAGTTGGATTAAGAAGTTAAAAGAGTTAACAAATATCGGTTATATCATTAAATAATAAAATTGTGCTCTATCTACAAACATAAGCTTTTATATGAGATTTTCACTCATACAACATGGTATAAGAGCAGCGCTAATCTCACCGAATTTCTTATCCCCCAAAATCAAAATTGTCCACACATCAGATACTATGCACTAGGCATGAGGTGGTGTGTTAAAGAGTAAAAAAAGTCCAACATCGAAATAAAATGATATATGTGAGCTCTTTGTAAGAGTTGGTTAATCCTTCTCACTTTGAGATAGCTTTTGGTGTATGAGCTAGGCCTAAGACCTAATATAACATGGTATCATAGTAGGTGGAGTTTCTCGAATTGAATCTCACAACCGCCCAAATTATAAGAATTTCCACATGTTTGGAAGATGGAAAAGACGCTTGAAACATATATATCAAGCTCACCCAATAATAAAATAATTGGAAGAAAAAAACAGCTAGTAGGCAGAAAACGTTCTTGAATTGTAGGCTTTTTTTCTTATATTATTCAACAGCAACGATGCCTTTAAAATAGGTTTACAACTCAACTGAAATACAAAATTATAAGGAAACTTACTCAGTAGTGCTTTCAACTTTAAGGGGAAACTTAAGGACCAAATAAAAATCACCATAGACTAAGTCAAAGTGTAGTAAAATACAAAAAGATTGTTGCAATAATTTTTCTCTTTCTTATGTTTGAATTATTTATTCAACATTCCCCCTTGATCAAAATTGCTATCACCATACAATAATGGGAAGTAGGAAAGTTTGTTTATATGCCAGTGCCTTTGAGAATATATATACCCTTTGTTCATTTGTGTTTCAAAAATTCAATATGGGCTCTTCATTTTCCACCAACATGCGAATAAATAGTAGTGAATGTCTGTGTTCTTTGCTGTTCCATGAAATGTTGTAATTTTAGCCTTTAAAATTGTAGAATTGTTTTTACAATAAATTTTTGTTGCTTTCTCTTGCTTATAGTTGAGATCAACTAAAATTCTCCTAAGCCAAAATATGGAAAAGCTGAAGAAGTTGTTGCATTGTACTCCGCCTCTCAAGACAAAAATATTGCCGTTACTTATTTCTTCCGACTCCATGTTACTACACCCTATCCAAAGGTGAACATATTGCATGATCTACTCTTCCTATCATCCGTCGAGCCTCCCTTATTTCTGTCACTAATGTCTAACAATCAGAAAATTGAAACATGATACTATGAAATAACAGGCATGAAGACAAACCATAAAAAGAATGATATCAAATTCTACCATGTCTAACTTGACTAAATGAGTCATGGTGTTCTTATGATTGAAGGAAAGGGTACAATCACGTTAAACTCTCTCAGGCTAATAGACTCACCGACGGGTGTAGAAACACTGAAGGCTCAAGAAATTTCTCATGGAGAACATCAAATTCATCGCACTATATGGAGTCACAAAAGACATACTCGTTCTTAAATCTAGCAAGCCATACAAATCAAACAGAAATACTTTGATCATACTAGTGAAAATAATTGGGAATACTCATTTTTTTTGCGACTAGTAATGGGATACAAACGGTTTTATCCTCCGCCTTCCCCCCAAACTAGCTCCTCCTAGTGTATCTATGTTTGGTGGAGCAACTGAAGAAGATTGAGCTGTATTGCCCCCATTACCATAACCTTGTCTTCCCATAGGGGAATCTTTCATAAAGTGACCTTCAGATTATAGTTGAAAAAAAGCAACCGGTGGAGCAATCATGACACATCCTCGAGTGATTCCTACAACACTTAGCACATGTTTGAGTCCCATTACATCCTAGTGCAACACTACCTTGAGACTCTGCACGTCTAGCTCTAAAATTTTGTGAATTATAATTGTTGAACTCACCTGTGTTCCTTAGTGTAGGTGCACTAGAAGATAATGGAGTAGGTCCCTTTTTCTTATGTTAGATCGAATACAGGTACATATTATGTTTTTGCTTCTCGGAATCATTCCATGATGTCCTAGCCTTCTTGTTTCTAAATTCTTTTCTTCCCCTAAACTTGTCCTCCTCAACCTGTTTCATAGGGATCATGACCCTTATTATGTCCATATCTCTTATCACTCTAGTTTCCTTTTGATTCCTTACTTGAAAGATGAGATAACCCGGCAACAAATAAACTCATCATGCTCCTCATGACATCAACCATCTCCTGAGCATAAAGGGAAAGTTAATTGAACTTTAGATTGTACTTATAAACACTCATAAATTACTTCTTAAGAACGAAGAAATCTCTTACCTTTAACTCTCTTATCTCAAGGGGAAAGAAACACCCATGAAGTAACTGTCAAACAAAACCCAACTTACAACCGGTGCATCCTAATCTCTACCTTTTTCCATAGGTCAAACAATATTCTAGCAGCACTCTTCATCTCATATGCAACTAAAAGAATATTCTTCAACACTCTTCAGCATTGGCAACATGCATAACCTCAAACATTTTCTGCAGTACCTCGACAATGTTTTTTGGGTCCTCATTGACACTAGAATTGTTGAAGCTTGGAAAACTCATCCTAGGTGGGACTGACATCGAGAACCATTGTAATCCCAAGCAAACCATTGTCCTGACTTACTCTTAAGTGAAAGACTTTAGTGGACGAAGATAATTCATGAAATACATAGAATGTTGTAAAGGGAACATTCAATAGCCAATAAGGAAACTCAAGTCTTATAACAAAACAAAACAATTGAAATGAATATGAATAATGAGCTAGTAAAGTCTAACTATCTATGAAAGCTCTATTACTATGAGGGATGTCGGGACAAGACCCTTTATCATCCTTACAACTGAAATAAACAAAGAAGCAAAAGAGAGCCTATGGAAAGCAAATAACCTTGAGTTTTACACTTGATTAATGAAGTGTTCGATGTTGATCCTTGTTATATGTATATGAATCATAAAACGATGCAGGCCAAATGTAATCACTATTGAATGTACGATCATGCGTGGGGAGTTCTAAAACGAAATGTAACCCTGAAAAGGGAACTGAAGCAACTTACTTCTCATTAACTCAACTCTACTCATTCCAATATAAAGTTGTAATAAGGATGCAATATAAATAAAAACATTAAAACATGAAGATAATTAGTATATAAGAAAATCAGAATAGTTCTTAGTTTTTATAGATAAATGTACAAGTAACTCGCTGTGATATTCTCTAACCAACAACCATTACTATAAGATATGAATTGAAACAACACCTTGCCTCACACTACAAGGGATGTCCAAATACCTGTAACTAGTATAGAACCTACTAATAAGAACATAAAGTAGTCTATTCTAAATGCATTAAGGAATCACATAAAAAGTATGATCCTCTTCTACCCATATTAGTTACTCTGTTTATGAAGATATTGAATTATCTAAACTCAAACTCGTCCAGAAATCACTACCGAATACTACTCCCAAAATGTAATTAGCTCGTATTTTTAAAAACATAACTCATTCTCTGACTTGATATTATTACAAAAAACTATAGCTAACTCAGAAGATCTCTTGGAAATATGTGTTTCCTCCCTTGTTTAAATATGCAAACATTTTCACTCTAGGGAATACTTAGTTCTCATATTGTCTTTTCAAGAACTGATCTTCACTCTTACTCTTATTCAACACAATTCTCATATCTTATGAACAAGATAAAACATTTGTAAAAGACTTTTTAAAAGGCTTTAAGAACTCTCTAGACTTTGCACTTGAACTTCCTTGAATGTGAATTTATGGATTCAATGTTATGATTCATGTTTAAAGATGAATACTGCAAGTTTAGAAGTCGTATAGCGTACTTAGAATCGGTAGGAAGTGTTAGTACACTTTAAAAGGAATTAAAAGAATAAAATGATTGAAAATGGGTTGGGGCAGGTGACCCTGGCGCATTGCTACTGCGAGGCGCCAACCCCTAAAATTCAGAGGTCAAATTTTTGCACATTGCTAGTGCGCCCGTGGTTTGTCACACCATCCCTCCCCTGGATCAATCCAACTTTTTTCCAACTCGTTCTCTTATCTTAATTCTACTAATTCAATTGGTTTTCTCTATTTCTCTTTATATTAAGATACCCAATTCATGTATACAAGAGTCTAATCAAACACAACTCTAAAATCAACACGATTTCCGAAAGAACTCATCAATCTAATAAAGAACACAATTAATGAACATAATACCTTCAAAATTATAGAACTAATTTATTGCTGAAATTAACATGATTGGCTCCAGGGTGAACGAGCTAACACTAAATGAAATCATACACCTCTTAGGGATCAACTGTTGGCGAAACGACTTTGATTCTGCAAAAAATCTGCATGAATGCTTTGAGTTTTTCTCATCTTTTATCTTCACTCAAAGCCCTAGCATAGTTGTGATGAAGTAAAATGGTCCAAATCAGTTTGGAAACCTAATTAATTACTAAAAATGAAATAACTTAATTGTGTAAGGAAAAGAAAAAAAAATCCCTCTTATTTCCAAGTGACTTTCCATATCAAGACAGTCTGAACTTAAACATGCATGTCTCTCCCATAGAAGCTCATAAAATAGAAAACTCTGTGTATTTGGTACGATAATTCCATGATCTTTCATTTGATACCTTATATCCCATCTGACTCATCTTATACTAAAAGTTATGGTCGTTTGAAGTTGACCTAAATCTCATACTTGACATAACTTGTAAAATTTCTGATTTTCATTTTGTCCAAAAATGGTGCACACTAATGCTAGCTCTTTCAAATAGCCGGATGTTACACTAAGAAGGAAAACCATGAGAAAGACTCTCATTTAGATCACTTGCAGTACGAGAAAATAAATATTAGTCACAAAAAATTTCGTGATGTTATTTAGTTATGAATAAGTAACGGATTATAAGAAAATTAAATTGCCTAGGAGCTATTTAGCGATAATTAAATTGTGCAGCTTATTGTAAAGTTTCTAGGAATGTGGTGATCATCGTCACTAGGTGATATTTGGCTAGTATATCTATCTTACATTAAAGTCTCATATATTACGCAAAAGTGTTTCTTTACATTTTTTTGTGTGTTTTGAGGTTATTACGAGTTCTGTGTATATAGAAAATGTGTTGGATAAACTTGATCAAAATAAGGTAATTTTGACTTGATTTGAATAAAAAGATTAAAGATTAAAGGATGGGGGGCTCATCTAAGGGCCTCGTGAAGCGAAACAAACATGATATGTTCTTGGGAGGCACATAATTTTTTTATGTGTGAGAGAGAAAACTGTTGTTATATGTAAGTCCTAGAATATATTTTATTTTACGGAAAAGAGCCTAAAATACCCTCAAAATATTGGAAATAGTACAAAATTACCCCCATCCACCTATTGGCTCCAAAATACTCTTCCCACCCACCTATTGGGTCCAAAATACCCTTGTCATCCACCTTTTGGTTCAAAATTGACCACTTATTTAATGGTTTTATATTTAAACTATTTTTAAAAAATTTAAAATACGTGGTGCTCAACTATATGTTATAATTTAATTTATTAGTATAATTTATAAATCAATCCACTACCCACCCCATTAATAATTAAATCCCTCTAAATTAATGAACCTGTCACATTATTAATGCAAGCTACTGCCAATTGAGTGTTTTTAAAAATTATAGAAGTAAATAATCATACATTAAAGTGGCTAAATAAAATTCACCAATTAACTTAAAAGTCTGTCTATGTTTATTTTAATTATTCCTACATCTCAATTATGTGATGTTACTTCATAGGTAATTTTTTTTTCAAAATAATATATTAGAGTTCTAAAACAAATCATAAATATTTATAGAATTATATTTTAAAAAAGTGCATGAATCAATTCGGGATGTATTACTTCTTTACCTTTAATCATAAATTTCTAATTCTATTTTGAAAGAAAGTGTCCTTATAAATAAGCGGCTCAACCTAAATTTAATTGGGGCTCCGATTCGGACTCGAATAATTTTGAATGTCATTTTCAGAAATCTATAATTTATCGTGTTTTAGTAGTGTTTATGATGATTTTGATATTATAATTGGTTTATTAATTGGGTGAGGTTTAGTTAATAATGAGTGTGTAGTGGGTTGGTTTATAAATTATATTAATAAATTATAATTATAATCAATAATTGAACGCCAAGTATTTTATAAAAATTTTAAAGAGTTTAATTTTAAAACAATTAAAAAAGTGGTCAATTTTGAACACAAAGGTGGATGACTAGGGTATTTTGGAGTCAATAGGTGGATGAAAAGGGCATTTTAGAGCCAATAGGTGGATGAAGGGTAATTTTATACCATTTTCAATACTTTAAGTATATTTTAGGCCCTTGTCTGTTGATTTTATTGAGTTTGTCGACTGAGTCTTTTCTGGTTTGATCGACGAGCGTACATTATATGCAAAATGGTTTCGAGGTGTTTAGCACTTACATTGATGTAAGAAAGAAAGTCAACAAATCAGATAGGAGGAAAGTCAACTATTAACGCTAAGATGTTGCAAGAAATCATTTGAAATGTTTCTAATAGTGTTGGCATAAAAAGGTTGACAAAGGTGTCAATATGCATACATTAGATTCTAAATGTCAATATAAATCATTATCATGAATTACCATGCAGGAGCATGCCTGGAAGTTTTTCTTGGCAATGATATTAATTTTTGACCTTGTTCAAGGACAAGCAAAAGTCTAAGAATGCGATGGTAATATTCAGAAAAAAAAGTGTAATTTATATTACATTTTCGCCTCATATCTTATGCATTATTGTGCGTAATATCATTTTCTTTGGTGTTTTGTACTTATTACGAGGTTTATTGAAGCCTCATATTTTATGCATATAGTTTAACAATTTTCTCGGGTGTTTTGTACTAATTACGAGTTTTATATGTGTAGAAATTATTTGGATCAACATAATCAAATGAATATAATTTTTACTTGATTTGAAACAAAAGAGCTTATTCTTTTTTTCATTTTTTTCTTTTTCTTTTTTTTGTGGAGGGGGGGGGGGGGGTTCATTTTTGGAGAGAAGGCAAGGTACACATTACTTAGGAGGAAGAACAGTCAAAGCGTTAGGATATTAATAACTAAAACTTTAAATTGAAGGTTAAAGACAATAAAGCTTTGATGCAATCTACGTGAAAGATTTATAATTGATTAGCAAATAAGGTTAAGAGAAAATATTAGAGAATTGATATATTTGATCCAGAGATATTTGTGATTAGAAATGATTCATAATTTAGAGTGATTAGTTAAAAAAGAATATTGATTTATCCTTTTTGCACCTATTCATAAAATAAAATAAAAAATTTACCCTGTCAATTAGTTCCTGACTCCTACTCAACATTGAATAGTTGAAAATATATCACTAAAATTATAGTTAAAAATCTACTTTCTTTGCTCCTACTTATCAAATTAAATTAAATTGAACTTCAAATTTACTCGTCTAGATCCTACTCATCAAATCAATTACATAAGAAAATAAAAGAAGTAAAATTTAAAAATTACCCTCTTAGCTCCAACTCATCGAAGTAAATGAATTTTTTTTTCCAATTTACGCTCTTAACTACTACTACTTGTGGATCCTACTCCTCGATGCATACTGTATTAACATAATCTTGAATTTTTTTCCATACATACAAATTTCATCACTCTCTATTTGTTTCCACTCCTCTTTAATTTTATTCACAAACAAACAAGTTATCAACTTCTTGTAAATCTCTTCATAACTCTCTATTTTTATTGTAAGGAAATAAAAGTCAAGTTCTTGTTTGTTTCTATCAATTAAAAAGTGATATATTATGTTTTTTTTGTTTGTTGGATTCCTTTATTTGATAGTTTGAGGCTTGATTTCTGTACAAAGTTTTGATCTTTATGATCTTTTTTCACTCTAGAGTAGTCATGAACTGCACCAAAGAAGAGTGCATCATTTATTCAATCTATTTTCTCGAGTCAATCCAATATTGTAAATAAAACGTATTAATTATATATATTAAGATCATTCTCCCAAAAAATAGTCTGAAATATAATTTAACCAAGTCATAGTATAAATGCATGTTAGCTTACACTTCAAATGCCTTAAACCCCGTCTTAAAGTGTTAATTTGTGAAGATTAAATATGTTACAGACTTTTTAAATTAAGTTTCTTAAATTTCCTTACAAAATTAAGTTCCGACTCTTTCCTAAATATTTTTCTTGAATTCTTTTTTTAATGACAACATTTCAATAAGTGTTCTTTTGTAAAGATAGTAAAATTACGACATAACGTTTAGTATAGACTTAACTTGTCCACTTCTTTTGTCGCAAGTTAAAAAATTTGTAATTTTTCTTCATCTCTTCTTTTTGGGTATAAAAGAAATAAAGTTTTCTTGAAATAAACAATTGTCCAAAATACACCATAACGAAAATATTTTTTGTCGGCAATATATATGCACATTAACAAAGTGTGCCAGAGCCTTTTACCGAAATTAATTAATTGTCAATAGATTCAATGTTGATATAATCTTTAGGAACATTTATAGAGAGTACAAATTACCTTAATTTAACTATTAGCTACTGTGAAATCTCATTTTTACAATAATGATAACTCTTTGTTTTGATGAATTTTCTTATTTTTTAAGTACAGAAGTAAAAGCTCTTTCTTTTGGATTATGTCAATTAAACTTGTAAACTATAAACTTGGATTAGTCCACTTCTTTTGTCGCCAGACAAATAATTTGTCATATTTCGTCGTCTCTTTCTTTTGGGCATAATAAGATATCAAGTTTCTTGAAATAAACAAATTTCCAAAATACACAATTAAAAAAAATTATGGACAATAAGTACGCACATTAATGGAAGAGTGCCAGAGCCATTACCAACATTAATCAATTGTTATTAAATTGAATGTTGCTATAATTTTAATGAATATTTTTAGAGAGTACAAATTGCTATGAAGATACATATGATAATTAATTTATTAATTGTTATATGAAGATACATATTTATCGATAATTAAACTATTAATTGTTATTAAATATCATTTTTACTGTAGTTATAACTCTTTTACGTTGATAAAGTTTATTTTATATTTTTTATAAAGCAATAACAACTCTTTCATTTGAACTATTCTAATTAAACTTTTGAACTATAAACTTGGATACAACTTGTTAGACGATGCTGTTGAATAATATGATTACCAACTTGCCTTTTTCATGTTGATTGCTAGTAAAATAGGGTTGTATTTATTATTGTTTGTGAGTTCAAGTGCTCACAAAAGTACATTCTGAGATTTTAATATGGTATGTGTCTAAATTTTGGTTTATAATATATAGTTGTGAACAGTTTAATTCAGATGTGACCTACTTCATGGTTGATAATGCAATAATTTTTTCTAACTGCATACTATTATTACTATGAAATTAAATATGGTTCAATTCAAAATAAGTTGGAGTCGGTGATATGAAACATAAGCAATAGTAATGACCACTCTGGGATAATGAGATAAAACTTTTATTATACAAATCATTATACACTCAATTTTAAACATATACATGATAAGTCATACTATAATGAAAACAAATTGATGTAGGTTTATAAAAAAGGATTTGAATTCCTTCCATTTGATTATGCTAATTATGTTCTTGTATGGACGTGATGTTGCACTTTACTTGGAAGTGTTGTTGTTCGAGTCTTTTTTGTCTTTTAATTATTATTCTTGATAACTATTTGGAATATAGAAAATTTCATTAATTCTGACCGGCTATTTCTATGGAGATTTTCTTAGACTTCTTTCTTATACTCAAAATCCCTCTCTAACTCATAATTTTTATACCAAAAAATTAAAAAATAAAAATATACCACTTTAAGATTTTGGAGGAACGCTTTGCCTTAAACTAAATTGTTCTTTACAATATAGCTTATATATAGAAAATATAAATATTATCGAATGATTATGTGTGAGTAGAATGAAATAGTTGAATCTCATGAAAACATGTATATTTTACCTTCTCTAGTAAAAATTGAGATGTAAGTTCTCATCAGTGGAGGTAGAATTTTCAGTGTCTTAATGATAAAAAATAAACCAGGATCTATGTAGCGTATCAAGAGTGTCAATTATACAAGTGATGAAGAAGATCCTTTAAAGTGATTTAAGGGTGTTATATATCCCACTCTTACAAAGGAGTACGGGATGCAAGATTTGTCCTCTAAAGAGAGCTTGCAGAACACTGAGATGGAAATTGAGACTGCAAAAGGAATTGTTGTTCTTCATTGATGTAGAGCCTTCTACTATGGTTGTGTACGAAACATTTAAATATTATGATCCAGATTTAGTGATTTGGACAAGGAAAAGAAAGAAACAATTTGTAACACCCCATATCCAAAAGTAGACTAGATTTTAGTTTTTCAAAAATATCAGGTGCAACCTACGATAGCCATCCATGGACCGTAGTCTAATATATGACCTATGTCGTAGGTCAGTAGTTAACCATTGTAACTCCTCCGCAAACACAACTCAGAAAATTAGCTAATTCTCGACCCACGAAATAGACCTACGCCCCATAGACCAGACCACGGTCTTTTTCTGTCACCGTAGATTGAGGCCTCTTTTACCCAGCCTCTGATGCAAACCACAATCAACCAGTACGGTTCATAGATGAACCGCAGGCGAAGGTTAGCAGTCAGTAAAGGGGAAGTTGCTGATTGGTCAACTATAAATAGTAATAAATCTTAGAAATAATGAATTTGGTGTCCCATGATCTATGATAAAATAGATAATTGAATAATCTTTCAAACTCCACCTAGTTTGTTAAAATCCGACCTCCTCGTAAAAATTTATGCTCGTTTTAGTAAAGCCCTCTCAAAAAAAAACATCACTTACGACCCCAACCTATGGCCCGTAGGTCCAATCCGTCTGTCACCTCCGCAACAGTAAGTTCAATGGTCTTTTGGTCTTTTCTTATTTTGTTGGACCCTTAAGATACATAATTTAGTCCCTAAATCATGAGTTTTTATTCATAGGATTAGAAACATAACTAGAACATACCTAACATTAATCAAAACATAGAAAATAAGAGGCAAACAGGAGAAAAATGTCACGAACACTTGTTCAAGAACACAAAAAGGATCCATCACATCTAACCCAAAAATCAAAGGATTTCTACGTAGAGTTTGTCACCGGGTATGTGGGATTTCACTTGCGGATACCTTTTGCCATTAGGTTATAACAAAAGAAAGGTGAAGGAACAACAATGAAGGAAAGGAAAAGAAACAACCGAAAGCTCTAGTTGAATAGCAAAAGTACTAACTAAAAGTTACAGAAGAAAACAAAGAGAACGCAGTTTTAACTCTACATTAACTTGAATCCTACTTCTAATATAACTCCTAGCTTATAGTGTTTTTATTCCACTAAACAAACTCCTAAACTTACTACTAAAGTTCCTAACTTTCAGGCAACTTTCTAAGACTGGTTTGACTTTGTAAATGCAGTAAACAAAGAACACAACAAGTTGCACTAATTTGTTACGCTCCCCCTTAGTGCAAGCTCAGGATCAACATCTTCCTAAGCATCTTGAAAGTACTGAAACTTAGACTTCTCCAAAGCTTTGGTAATAAATCAGCAACTTGATTGTTGGTGCGAACAGTCCTCAGTTCAATCTTTTCACTTAGAATATTCTCACAAACAAAGTTATGGCGGATCTAAAAATGCTTCATTCAGGCGTGAAATACTGGATTTGATGCAAGTTTTATCGCACTTTCGTTGTCACACTTGATTTTCATATTAAAGTAAACTTTGTAGGAACTTTTCTTTGATTAATCATTTCAACCAAATACACTCTTGTGCAGCCATGGTTGCTACTACATAGTAAGATTCAGTGGTAGACAAAGAAACAACATCATGCTTCTTTCTGGACCCGGAAACCACTGCTGATCCTGTACTAAAACAATAACCTGAAGTTGGGCGATGATCATTTGAATAACCTTCCCAATTTGCATCAGTAAATCCACTCAATAAAAAATTGCGCACCTCTTGTATCAACGTCCATGACTAAGAGATCCCTTCACATATAAGAAAAATCATTTTTGTTGCATATAAATGAGAAGTTGGACTATGCATACATTGAGAAACAACACCAACTGAATAACGTATTTCTGTCCTTGTGATAGTTAGATAGATCAAACTTCCAACTAGCTGTCAGAACTTCATACCATTCTTCAAAGACTGACCTTCATCCTTCATCAAGTTGAAATTTGGCTCCATTGGAGTAGCTTTTTCTTTCGACTCCTCCATGCCGAAATGCTCTAAGAGACTCTCAGCATAACCTCTTTGAGAAAAAGCAACCTTGATCTGACTTTTCCACTTCCAAACCAAGAAAACATCCCATCTACCCCAAATTTTTCATATCAAAATGAATAGACAAGTCAGTTCTTAAATTAGAAATTTCTGATTCATTATCTCCGATTATTATCATATCATAAACATATAATAATATCAGGATATGCACACTTGATTCTAGTTTCATAAATAAACTAGAATCAAAATCAGAAACTCTAAAACCACAAAAGATTAGGCATTGTGCAACTATACCATTCCAAGCTTGTGGTGTTTGCTTGAGGCCATATAGATCTTTCTTCAAACAGCAAACATGACTTGGAAATTGTTTAGGGACAAAATCGTGAGGTTTCTCCTTAAATACTTCTCGATCCAACTCTCCATCAAGAAATGTATTCTTTACAAGCTGCCAGAATTCCAACCTTTGAATGAAACTAGAGAAATAAGCAGCCTTACTGTCACCTCTTCGCCACCGGATTGAACATTCCCTAATAATCTTATCCATAGTTTTGAGAGAACCCACGAGCAACTAGACGATCTATAAACCTGTCAATGGTACCATCTGATTTTTTCTTCAAGCGAAATACCCATTTACAAGTAACTGGAGCACATTTTTCTGGATTGGGTACCAATTCCCATTTTTTATTTTTGTCTGAAGCATCAATCTCCTCTTGTGTTGATCTTTCGAAAACTGGACAACCATTATATTCTTCATAACTTAGTGGTTCTTTTGTAGCTAATGCTCCTGTAAAGAAACATGAGGTCATAGAATAGTTTTAAAGTTTTACCTCATAATCATATAGGTAGTCTGGCTGCCTTTTCTCCCTTGTTGACCTTTTCATTGCTTGATGTTCACCATCTGCTTCCTTTGAAATGTTCTGACTCGGAGATGCACTTTATACCTCTTCTTTCTATCCCATTTACTTCAGGAAATATTAGCTCTAAATTATATTGATCATCTTCAAGAACTACAACCTTTTGAGCAGAAAATAATGATGACACTTCATCAAATACCACAACCCTAGAAATGCTAAACTTATTTGTCTTTGGGTCCATGCATCGCTAACCCTTCCAATAAGAATCATAGCCGCCAAATACATATTTTCCTTCTTTCGGATCAAGCTTGGTTCTATTAGTTCTGGGAATATGAACATAACAGATTGAACCAGAAACTCGAAAATAGTTCACATTTGGCTTCTGACTATATAGAATATCGAAAGGGGATTTTTGTATAACTAGCCAAGGAGGCATTCTATTTGTCACATGGCACCCATATTGAATAGCTTCATCCCAAATCTCTCGAGGAGGATTCTTGTCATGCAACCATGAAAGACAAAGTGAAGTAAGATAGTCAAGTTTTGTTTCCATAACTTCATTCTATTGAGGTGTATCAGCACGTGTCATTTGTCAAACAATTCCATTATCATGACAGTACTAGAAAAACTCATCTGACATATGTGCTCTACCATTACCATTACGGAGACATTTTATCTTCTTCTCGAACTCATTTGCAATAGCATCTTTGAACTCCATAAACTTGGATAATGCTTCGCTCTTTTCTTTCAAAAATTTCACCCAAGTAAACCTTGAATGATCTTCTACCAACACCATAACATAGCGATGCTCGCTATAACTTGGTGTTCTTGTTGGTCCCATCAAATATGTATTAACCAATTCAAACATTGTGGTTCTCTGATTTGATAACCTTTTGAAGGAAAGACGATGAGATTTTCCATATTAAAGTTTACCAATCATCTATCCTTCATAGAAGAAGACCCATCTGTTAAATTTGAAAACTTGACGAAAGAAAACTACAAAAAGATATGTTTTTCTAAGAAGCAAAATTCCTATGGATGCAGACCAAATTTTGATGGCTCTCATAGTCCTCTATAATTGACCTCATGTACCAATATCAAGATAATAAATTCTTGATTTTATTCAGCTTTTTCAAACATTAATATTAAAATTCAATCTCAATATTCTTAAGCACATGTAAAAACTGCAAGTATAATATTTTCATATTTTTATATCAACATGTGTGACGGCAGAATTTCCATTGGGAAAATATTTCTAGCATATGTTGTTGGATGAAAAGACAAAAATAAATTAAAGAGTTTGAGAGACAAAATGTGTCTTTTTGTACAAAACTTTCTTACTACTTATAGGTTTACAATTAACCACAAAAGGTTTCTTTTACTTCAAAACATTCTTACTTCAAAACCAAAACTTCTTTTGCCCTTTATAGGCTTACAATTAACTACTAAAGTTAAAATACGCAACACACAAGTAATGGAAAACAAGGAAAAGTAGTAAACATTGTCAACTACCATAAGAATATAATTTCATTGACTAAGTAAAATATAAACCCACTAATCATAGAAAATAGAACAACCTAATTTCTTCAACCTAACTATTTTGAAGGATTAGTCAACACTTATCCTTTCTTTAAAAACACAAACTCCCATTTGTCGTCGGAACAAGTCATGCTTGTTACGGGGTAGAGACTTCATAAAAACATCAGCAGTTTGTTTATTTGTACCACAAAATTTCAGTGAGATTATTCCACCATTGACTAGATCGCGAATAAAGTGATAGCGAGTGTAGATGTGCTTCGTTCTATTATGAAAACATGATTTTTTGTAATAGCAATTGTCACCTTGTTGTCACACCATATTTCCATTAGACCAATCTATTTTTGTTAAAGTTCTGCTAACAACTTCCTTAACCAAATAACTTAATGACATGCTGAAGTTACAACTATGTATTCTGCTTCGGAAGATGACTAAGCTACTGTTTCTTGTTTTTTTGAACTCCATGATACTTCTCCAAAACCAAATATAAAAACGTTCCTAGATGTGCTCCTGCGATTATCGAAGCTACTTGTCCAATTACTATCAATAGAGCTAATGAAACTGAAACCTGAAACTTTTGAGTACCAAATTCCGTAACTTGTTATGTCAAAAACATATAACAATATAGTAACACTTCAAGAATTCTAGATGTGTCGTGAAGCTCAAAAACTTTGTAGCAGGGTCTAAACACTGTTTCTAAGACAATTCAAATGAATTTAGGTCATGCTAGATGTTTACGGAGCAAGTCACTCAAGAACACCCATAACATCCGGAAAGTGGTTCATAAGGATGCTAGTGTCTTAAAGTGATTTAACTATGTTTAAGGAGTTGAAATTAGGCCATATTAGGTTTAACGCGTGTTAAAGATGTTTCATAGTCAAAACGTCTAGGTACGACTCCATAAGGACCAACCAAGGGCCCTTGAAGAGGACCCTTGTTGGTTGGCTGCAACACTGCTAACAGTGTGCTTCGATGGATGGGCCGACGGGGAGTAGGTGTCTCGATGGGACGTCGAGGCCACTGTGGCCCCACATAAAAAGGGAAGCATGGAGTGGCGTAAGGGACGGAAGGGTGTAGGTGGGTCGACGGGGCATCGACTGCCAGCGTCGTTCCACACTTAGAGAATTTCAATAATTTCTCCCTTGGGCAGCCACTGTTCGTGACGACGGAGGGGGGACGATGGCTCGTCGTTGAGGTCCACTCGATAGGTCCTGCAGGTTCGTCTACACGTTTTAATTAATTTCATTTAATTAGTTAGGAGGTTAGGCGGTTTAATTAAGGGTTAAAGGAGTTGATTAAGTTGATTTAAGACCCTCTATAAATACCCATAACTCTCATTAGTCTAATCATTACTCACCCAAAACAACTCTCTTCTTTCTCTCTTCTTTCTTTCTCTAAAATTTGAAGACTCCATTGAAGGGCTTAGGAGGTGAATTCGGGGATGGAAACGGAGGATTCTTCTTCAAAATATTATGAAATCATCAAGGTATGGGTTCTTTCACCTTTGAGAGTTTTTCCTCAAAGGGTTCCTTCAAAAATGGTTTTCAAAAGTTGAATTTCTTGTGGGTTTCATGTAATTACAAAATTGAAGTGGTAAATTGTATTGGTTATGATTTTTTTAGAGTTTGATGGAAATATTAACATGTTTATAAACTTAATTATAGTGATTGGGGTGGTTTGATCTAAGAGTATGATCCTAAACCCTTAACCCTACGCTTGATCTTGACTTGAATTATGAAGGGTTGGATTAAATTGACTTTGTTAATGGCTAAATCATCTTTAATTGCTGCTGTTATACTTATCATGACCATATTGTAATAAATTGTAGTAATTCATGCTAATCCTTCATTATTGATATAGGTTAGGAAGATAGACTTTTATATCATTGCTTAATGTTTTGTGTTGATATTGAATTATGATATGGTGACTTTCCTAACTTCATTATCATGTTGATTATCGAATTATATTGATGTGATATCCAATTGTGTTGAATTGTGGGTTGATGGTATGTCCCTTATGATGAATTATGGAGTAGTGTTGGTAAGTCTTGATTATCCTATTTCATACTCTAAGTGTGGTTAATTATGATCAAGTTATTATGTAGTGACTGGAGTATACCTTAATTTGGGTTTATAGGATGGAGTGATGATTAAATTGAAATGCCTTAACTTTGGTTGTGAGGTTTCTTAGGGTGTACATGATACAAGCATGAAGATGTGTATTAATGTGCCCTACTATGATGAGATATGTAAAGTAGTAAACCTTATTTATATGAATTGTGATGAAAGGAATATTACTCATGCAATTCTTATTAAGCTACAATGATGGTGATTATACAAGATCTAGGCCCTATGAATTAAACAATGTTATGATATGTTTAATAATGATTTAAATACATTTCAATAAAGGGGCCTCGCTTAGCATCGAGTGATCTTGTAAGTGAGGGAGTGACCCTTTCCCAAATTGGGAAGGTACGGTTAACTATGGTCTTCACGGGGTGGATAGCCTTATGACCCGACTTAGGGTGTAGAGTTTATATTTCCCTTAATCCCCCGAGTTCTATTAACTATATTGCTGCCATAGGATACTAGCTAGTGGATCCACCTAGATAGCTATGTTATGTTTGGTTCTACCTTCGACTACCTTCCATCGGTGTAAGGTTGAATGACACCGCATTCAACATTTAGCTCATGTGGTCTATGTCGGTTAAGGCAAATGTTCCCTGAACTAAAATGAAGTAATGATGTATGAAATAACTAAAGTGACTTGAAGGGTTATCTTGACTTAGATAGGGGTATGGCAATCTACCTATGTCTTGAACTAATTTGACTTGATAGGGACTTTAAGAAGTTAATATTATGTATATGTATGATGATATATGTAAATGCTCTTATATGATGAATTCTATGCTCACGAACATGTAAATAGACTAAAGGGTTAAAGATATGAAATTATGCATATATGAAGGCTATTAGTGAGTGAAGTATGTTGCTAATCATAGTTCTTATTTGCTCACTTGATTTAATAGGGTTATGGGGATTTACTTGATCATTGCACATGTGAACTCTATGGGGATTTATTATTGGTTATCTATTGCTTAGTGAGACGTTCTCCCTAGGTGGGGATGGTGTTTTGAGGTTTCAAGGCAGACTATGCATTCCGAATGTTGATGGGTTGAGGGACCGAATACTTGAAGAAGCCCATGGATCCCTCTACTCCATTCATACTGGTGCGACTATGATGTACCATGACTTAAGGGAGATTTATTGGTGGGAAGGTCTGAAGAAGGACATAGTAGAGTTCTTTGGTAAATGTCCATATTGCCAACAAGTGAAGGCTGAAAATCAAAAGCTGGTGTGGCGTACTACAAGATATCCAGATTCATACTTGGAAGTAGAAGGACATTAATATGGACTTTGTAGTAGGGTTGCCTCGGATACAGAAGTCTTATGATTCGATATGGGTGATTGTCGATAGGTTGACTAAGTCCTTTATTTCATTCCCGGCAAATCCACTTACTCGACGGAGGACTATGCAAAGATCTTCATTGATGTGGTTGTGTGTCATTACGGAGTTCCAATGTCCATTATATCGAATCAGGGTGTGCAATTTACATCTAGATTTTTGAGATAGTTCCAAGAGGGTTTGGGTAATAAGATGAAGTTGAGCACCGCTTTTCATCCTCAGACGGATGGTCTAAAGGAATGTACAATTAAGACCCTTGAGGATATGCTTAGAGCTTGAATTATTGATTTTAAGGGTAATTGGGATAATCACTTTCTTTTGGTAGAGTTAGCTTATAACAACAATTTTCATTCATCCATCTCTATGGGTCCTTATGAAGCCTTGTATGGTAGGAGGTGTAGGTTTCCTATAGGGTGGTTTGAAGTTGGTGAGTCAGCAATACTGGGTCCGATTTAATTTACAAGACCTTAGAGATGGTCGACATAATAATAAATCGATTAGAAACGGCCTATAGTCGACAAAAGTCTTATGCCGATAATAGAAGGAGACAGTTGGAGATTGAAAAGGGTGACAAAGTGTATTTGAAGACTTCACCAATGAAGGGGGTTGTTAGATTTGGTAAGACGGGGAAATTGAGTCATCGCATTGTGGGGCGATATGAAATCATCCAAAGGGTTGGTGAGGTGTCCTATAGATTGTAACTTCCTAATGAGTTAGTTTCGGTTCATCCTATTTTCCATGTTTTGATGTTGAAAAAGTGTATTCGAAATCCCGGGTCCATTTTTCCTATTAAGTCTTAGTGTGAAGGATAACCTCTCTTATGAGGAAGTTTTGGTTCAAATTCTGGATAGGCAAGTCAAAAGACTAAGAATTAAAGAAGTAGTATCCGTAAAGGTGTTATGGAGAAATCAATTAGTTGAGGCTGCTACATGGGAGGTCGAGGCCGATATGAAGTTGCGTTATCCACAACTTTTTGATAATTAAGGTTAATCATTCTTTTCAACTATATCGATATGATTAAGGATTTAGGTTTCTCAATTTTTGGGTAAGTTTTGCAAAAAAAAAAGTAATTTTTGAAAATTTTGCAAATGCTTTCAATGAAGTCATTGTAATGTTTCTTTAGAAACTCAAAAATGTTGCTTTTTGCTAGTTTTGAGTTATATGGTGTACTTTTATATGGTGAGTCCATATGTTAATTATGTGTAACATTTTGTTGAAATCGACTTTGTACTAATTGACTAATGTTATGTATTTTAAGCTCATGTGTGTTATCAGAAAGAGATACCTCATAATGAAATGTGTGAGCCTTAAGCTAATAATTAATGTTTTGAGATTTGCGTTATTGTAATGATGAATTTAATATTGGTTTTATACGATGGATTGGTTGAGCTGCTTGTCTTGAGTCTATTCTCTCCTTTAAAAGAATGTTAGTTTCATTCGGGGACGAATGTTCCTAACGGGGGGATAATATAACACTTTAAAAATTCTAGACGTGTCGTGAAGATAAAAAATTGTGTAGCAGGGTCTAAACACTATTTAGACGTGTCGTGAAGATAAAAAATTGTGTAGCAGGGTCTAAACACTATTTCTAAGCCAATTCAAATTATTTTAGGTCGTGCTAGAAGTTTAAGGAGTTCAAATTGGGCCATATTATGTGTAACACATGTTAAAGATGTTTCACAGTTGAAACGTCTAGGTACGACTCCCCAAGGACCAACCAAGGGTCCTTGAGGAGGACCCTTGTTTGTTGGCTGCAACACTACCTGCAGTGTGCTTCGACGAAAGGGTCGACGAGGCGTAGGTGGCTCGACGGGCGTCGAGGCCGCCGTCGCTCCACATAAAAAGGGAAGCGTGCAGTGGAGAAAGGGATTATGGGGTGTAGGTAGGTCGACGGGGCGTCGACGACAACCGTCGTCTTACAGTTAGAGAATCGCAATAAGATTTCCCTTGGCATCTACTATTTATGACGAAGGAGGGGAGGGGGCGACGGATCATCGACTCGCTGATGGACCGTCGTCGAGGTCCCGTCGGTAGGGTCTGTAGGTTTTTCTGCACGTTTTAATTAATTTTGTTTCATTAGTTGGAGGTTAGGAGGTTTCAAAAAGGGTTAAAGGAGTTATATAAGTTTATTTAAGACCCTCTATAAATACCCATAACCCTCATTAGTCTAATAATAATTCACCTAAATAAACTCTCTTTCTTTTCTCTTCTTTTTCTCTCTAAGATTGGAAGACTCCATTGAAGATCTTAGGTGGCGAATTGGGGGCTGGAAAGGGAGAATTCTTCTTCAAAATCTTAGGAAAACATTAAGGTATGTGTTCTATTCACCATTGAGATCCTTTCCTCAAAGGTTTCTTAAAAATTTTGTTTCAAAAGTTGAATTTCTTATGGGTTTCATCTAGTTACGAAATTGAAGTTGTGAATTATATTGGTTATGATTTCTTTAGAGTTTAATGGATAAATTAACATGTTTATCAACTTAATTATAGTAATTGGGGGTGGTTTGATCTAAGAGTATAATCCTAAACCCTTAACCCTAATCTTGATCTTCACATGAATTGTGATTGGTAGGATTCCATTGACTTTGTTAATGGCTAAATCATCTTTAATTCTTGTTTTTCTACTCATCATAACCATATTGTAGTAAATTCTAGTCAATCATGCTTATCCTTGAATATTGATCTAGGTTAAAAAGATAGACTTAGATATAATTGCTTAAAGTTTTGGGTTGATATTGAATTATGATATGGTGACTTTCGATGTGATATCTAATTGAGTTGAATTGTGGGTTGATGGTAAGTCCCTTATGATGAATTATGGAGAAGTATTGGTAAGTCCTGATTATCGTATTTCTTAAGTCTTGATTATCCTATTTCTTACTATAAGTATGGTTAATTGTGATCAAATTATGATGTGTTGATTGGAGTATACCTTAATTAGGGTTTATAGGATAGAGTGATGATTAAATTGAGATGCCTTAACTATGGTTGTGAGGTTTCTTAGGGTGCACATGATACAAGGATGAAGATGTTTATTGATGTGCCCTACTATGAGCAGATATATAAAGTACTAACCTAATTTGTATGAATTGGGATGAAAGGACTATTACTCGTGCAATTCTTATTAAGCTACAATAATTATGATTATACAAGGTCTGGTCCCTATTACTAAAACTAAGTTATGATATATTTGATCAAAATTTAAAGACATTTCAATAAAGGGACCTCACTTAGCACCGAGTGATCTTGTAAGTGAGGGAGTGACACTTTCCCAAATAGAGAAGGTACCGTTCACTACAGTCTTCACGGGGTGGATAGCCTCATGACCCGACTTAGGGTGTAGAGTTGATATTTCCATGAAACCCCCAAGTTATATTAAACATGTTGCCGCCATAGGATACTAGCTAGTGGATCCACCTAGATAGCTATGTTATGTTTGGTTCTACCTTAGACTACCTTCCATTGGTGTAAGGTTTCATGACACCACATTCAACATTTAGCTCATGTGGTCTATGTCAGTTAATGTAAATCTTCCCAGAACTAAAATAAAGTAATGATATATGAACAAACTAAAGCGACTTGAAGGTTAACTTGACTTAGGGTTTGGCACTCTACCTATGTCTTGAACTAATTTTTCTTTATAGAGACTTTAAGAAGTTAATATTATGTATATGTATGATGATATATGTAAATGCTCTTATATGATGAATTCTATACTCACGAACATGTAAATAGCCTAAAGGGTTAAAGATATGAAATTATGCATACATGAAGGCTATAAGTGAGTGAAGTATGTTGCTAATTGTAGTTCTTATTTGCGTTACTTTATTTAGTAGGGTTATGGGGCTTTACTTCATCATTGCACATGCAAACTCTATGTGGATTGATGATTGGTTATCTTACTTTACTATTTATGTAATAACTCTTGATATGATATGACGTTAATCATTACTAGTAGAGTTATATGAGGTTTGGGTTCAAATATGTTTAGATACATTTCACTTCCTTAAATGAGGTGTTGTGTATAAGTCTTAGAAATATAGGGGATCATGGTTTTAATTCAAAATGTCCCTTTTTACATGCTTTCGTGTTATTTGTGCATATGATCTCATACTTAGTACATGTGGAGTACTATCCCCATTTTCTTCCCTTTCTCCCAAACATTTTAGATTCCGACTGTTGAAGTGTGATACAAGGCGCTTGAGACAAATACTTTGATATTCTTATCATCCAAGTGGTAGGTCATCATTTCCCTGAGGATAATGACGATATTTTTCCTAATAGATTTATGTAGATATTAAGACTTTCTTATTGATTCTTATTTTTAATTTGAGACGATGTTGTATAAATCCAATATGTGGCTTACTCTTATTGTTGTAGGGCTATGCCCATGTTTAGATTGTCTTCGTTAGATGGCTTATGAAATTACACAGATTTTATGACTCTAATTCTATCTTATATATGTGTATGAACTAAAAGTAGAACGTTATGTAATCTTCTAATACGAAAGAGTCTATGTATATACGATATGAATATGATAATGTGTATGAAGAGGTCTATGTCAACCTCCGATTATCTATACTTAAAAAGTTTTAAATTCTTCGATATTTTTAATCGATGAATGCAATGATGTATAGCTGAGAGGCTAGTGGTAGTCCTTAAACGGGACGCCTACGCCGGTTCCATCTAGGGGGTAAACCCCGATGTGACAAAGATCCTCTTGTATGCACCTAGTTGTTGCATTGAAGGACTACACATAAACCTTGAAATAAAACTGATAGAAAATGTTATATCGGGCCTTGTGTGTGATAAGTAGTTTAGACCACCAACCAAACTTCTATAATAAAAAGCATTTGCTGCACCTGTACCATCATTGAGTACCAACTTGTCATTCATATTCATAAATGTGGGATATGGATTACAATTCAGCATGTAGAACCTCTTTAAAAGTTCAGTCACATATTTCCTTTGTGAAATAAAAATTCCATCTAAATCTTGTCTCACCTTAAGCCTAAGAAAGTTTGTAGTATACCCAAGTCGGACATCTTAAATTTACTCATCATGGAACTCTTAATTTTAGAAACAATAGATTCATAAGAGCCCATATATATAATATCATCGACATAAAGACAAACAACTAGAAAGTCACTATTACCTCGCTTCTTCACACAAAGTATAGGTTCATTTTAACTTTTCCTAAATTGCTGCTCTTGAAAAAAAGTCAATTTTGCTATTCCATGGTTGTGGTTGTTTCTTTAAACCATACAATGCCTAACTCAATTTGTATACTTTGCTCTTTACTTCACTAAAATTGAAGCCTTTAGGTTTACAAACATAATTTTCTTCTTGTAAGCCTCCATTTAGGAAAGAAGACTTAAAATCAAACCGGTACACACACCAACCAAGTTGAACAACTAAGTCTAGAGTAGTTCTTACAGTTTCAAAGTGAGATACTAGTGAGAACATCTCATCAAAGTCAATGCCTTATTGTTGAGAGTATCCTTTTACAACAAGTCGAGCATTATGTTATTTGACACTTTTATCAACATGTTACTTTGTTTTGAAAATCCATTTTAACCAGATAACATTCTTCCCTTCCGGCAAATAAACTATGTCCTAGTTCTAATTTTTCTCGATTGAATGAATCTCTTCAATCATCGCATCCTACCAGTCTGAGTGCATTGCAACTTCTTCATAATATTTCGGTTCGGCAGCTAATAGGGCAAAACTACAAGATGCATAAACATCTTGCAGGTACCGGAACTTTGTTGGTTGCGTCTCACTGAATGACGCTAAAGGCGGAGAATGATATCTTGATGGAGTAGAATTGTTGCTACTTCCTTGAGCAGTATGAACAATATTGCTTCTACCAGGTGATAAAAAATCTAAACTTGTTGTTTCAAGTATCCCTGAATGCCCTACTTCTGTGTGAGCTGGAATATGGATGAATGAATCTTCTTCCTTGTCTGTCCACTACCAAAAAGATTCTTCATTAAATAAAACATTCTTGCTAATAATCACTTTGCCACTAGTATGGTATATAGTCTATATGTTTTGAATTGAGGACTACAACCAATGAAAATGCATTTTTGTGACTTTTCATCTAATTTAGAAAGTAAATTAACCAAAGCATAAGTGATACAAGAAAAAACATTCAAGTGACTTACTCATGATTTCCGTCCTGTCCATGCCTCATTTGGAGTTCTATTAAAAAAACTTTAGTTGGAGAAATGCGTAACAGGTACACAACTGCAACGACAACTTTTCCCCAAAAATGAACAGGAAGTCCCCTTGCATTAGCTTCTGGACATCTTAACCACAATATGATTCTTTTGCCCGACGACTAAATTTTGTTGTGAGGAGTATGGTGTTGTAAGATTCCTGTAAATCCATTCTCTTGAAAAAAACAAAGTAAAATTATTATATAACAATTCACCACCACGGTCTGTGTGAAGAGTCTTAATGTTGCAGCATGTTTGCTTCTCCACGAGTGCCTTAAATTTTCTGAAGTTCTCAAACGCCTCTGATTTGAAATTAAGAAAATAAGACCAATTCATATGGCTATAATAATTAGTAAATAAAAGAAAATACCGACTATCAGCAAGTGACTAGGTCTTCATTGGTCCACAAATGTTGGCATGTACAAGCTCAAGACAACATGTAACTCTCTAGGATTTTCCTACAGAAAATGATTTTCTACTTTGTTTCCAAAAGATGCAACCTTCACATAAATCCAGATCACCCATTTATGGTAACCCAACAATAATATTCTTCCTATTCAATAATTTCAGCCCATTGATGTTCAAATGATCATAACGAAGATGCCATAGTTGAGTTTCATTAACACCTTTAGAAATTAAGGCATGACTTTCCATACTTGAAACATTAAGGGGAAACATGTTATTTTGGGTCGTAGGCACAACTTCTATAGTCTGACTAGACTTAATATCTTTGACAGCACATGAACTATTTTTAAATAAAACATAGTAACCAGTAAACATCAATTGTCCAACATGTAATACACCGAAAGTCTAAATCCTATTATACAGCCTAGCATGAGACTATAAGAGTTGTAACACTATTATAAAGTCAGTTATAATGTATATAAGTCATTTATGAAGTTTTAAAATCAAAACATCAAGAAATGTCCATGACGTTCGTAAACTAGTTCAAGAGGTTCTAACGTGCCTTAGTCTATTTGACAAGGTTTTAAGAGTTGGAAAATAATAAAATTTGGTGGAAATGTGTATACAAAGTATTATAGTTGGTTTTAAGTTAAAATGTTTAGGTACGACTCCCCAAGGACCAACCAAAGGGTCCTTGATGAGGACCCTTCTTGTTTGGCTAAAAGCTGTCAAAAAAAGTACCATCGACGGTTGCCAACCCATGAAGCATAGGCCAATTGATAAGGCGTCGATGTAAACCGTCGATGGTCAATTATACATTTTATAAACTCTCTGACTAAAACAATGGAGGTGCAACATGGATGGGACACTGGTTGTCGACTAACCTACGACATATAGGCCGGGGTCTCCTAGGTCAGGCATTGTTTTGCTGCCACATTTTAGGTTAGTTAAATTAAATAATTATGTGGTTAATTAATTATATAGAGGTGAAGGATGTTCTAATTAAGTTAGTTAATTACCTACACAATGACCCTATCCTAATTAAACTAAACCCAACTCTCATAATTCCTAAAACCCAATTGCTCTTCCTTGTCTCTTCTTGCTCTCTCAAAAATAGAAGAACTCCATTGAAGGATAGATAAAGGCCTAAGGTATGAAATATTGGGGATTTTCTATATCAATATTCATCAATTAACAAGGTATGTTATTCCTTTCACCTTTGGATTCTTTCCCCAAAGGGTTCCTCTAAAATTGATTTCATAAAGAAGAGTTTCAAGTGGGTTTTCTTCTATTACGAATTTTGAATATTCTAAACGGCTTTGTGTATGATTTACTTAGATAATTATGAGTATTTTATGATATATTGTAATTTGATTATTCTTGTTCATAATTAATTAACCTAGGTTGTGAAGTAGATGATGAAATTGACCCAAGTCCCTAAGTTATGAACTAGTGATTGATTGTTGTGTAGTGATTAAATTGACTTCATTATTGTATTATTACTATTTTGTGATTATATTAAACCCATTTTTGGGTTGAATTTGATGGTGTATGGTAAAACCTTGGATGACGTCTTGTGAAGGAGACAAGGTTAAGTCTTATGATCTCAATTCTTTACTTCAATTAAAATTATTTGTGTTTAGTGATAAATTTATATTGAAGTACTCTTTATGATAGGATTGGTGTGATGTTGAATTTAAATGTGTTAATTTATAACTCGTGAGTTGTTGACTAAGATGTATTGATATAAGGATAGTGATTACATACCTATGTTCCTTATCATAATGTGATTAGGTAAATAAGCTAACCTGACATGTGTGAATTGTAATGAAAGGATGATACTCATGAAATTTCTATTAAGATCTGATAATGAATATATAAGGTGTATACCCTATGACCTAAAATAAGGTATGATGATCAATAAAGGCTAAAAGACATGTCAAAAAATGGATTAAAGCTTAGCACCGAGTGAACTAGTGTGAGGAGTGTAACTTCCCACATAGGGAAGATAGGATAACTTATATACTCATGATATTTGAGACTATAATTCATTTAGCATAAAGAGGGTTCCAAGTATATATCTTACTTCTTGAACTATGTTTCCCCCATACAAATTCTAGCTAGTGGATCCACATAGTTGTTATGTTCATGTTTTGGTACTACCCTGGCAAAAAGTCCACCTTCTTTCGCGGTAGGGTTCCATGATACCGGATTACACATTGGATCATGTGGAATATGTCAGTTAATGGAAGATGTTCCTGAAAGTAGAATAAAGTAATGAAATAAATACTACTATTGTGACTTAAGAGGTTAGACTTAGACTAGATAGGGGTATGAGATTCTACCTATGCCTTGCACTAGTTTGCCTTAAGGGAAACCATAAAGAGGTTGTTATTGTGTTCTATATTGTATATATTATATATGTACTTACTTTACATGTTATTTAATCTATATGATGTTAGTTTCTCTTATGAATATGTTGTTGGTCTTTATTGCTAAAGTATGATCGTGGCTACTCTTGATATTATGTAATGTAAAGTTAGGCATTACTTATGGTCCTTTATTTTAGTTTACTTGATTGTATAACCTATATGTTTCATTAGTAATTATGTATGATCTATGCCCAATTTTTATATTCTTGTTTAGATGGTTTAATATTAGACATTCATTTTAAGACTATATTGTATCTTATATATTTACATGCAATAAAAGTAGAAGACTATGAATTCTTCTTATATAAAGGTTCTATGTATACTCAATATGAATATATTATGTGTAAGAAGGAAATCGTCTTCGAGGACGAGGACGTCGGTTGCGTCTGGGGTACTTTCCATATGTGACATGTCACGACCCAGATTCAGAAATCCTAGTTGCAACCGTCGTCGTTGACCTCTCAGAGGTCGCATACAAGCCTCATCTTGCATCCATCACATTCATCTAGTTAAATTTGTTGAAAATTTTAACTTTTTATATGTATGAAGTATACATAGACTTCATATAATTATTAACTAGATACATCATATAATAAGCTCAACATAGGATAACAATTATCTAGCATAAATAATCAATTTGAAACTTGAGATAAATATATCATAAATAGTTTGCAAAACATGGCCTTATTTCAAAGCTTCGAAATAAAGGTGTGAAAGAAACGCTAGGGACAACATCCACTAGCTATGTCTAAAACTAAGGCTATACTAAATGTGTAGCATCCTCGAAATCATGAGGACCTACCAACTGGTTTGGAGAAACACTGAAGTCCAAACAGCTGCAAGTGTCGTCAACCTGTCCTCTGACCTGCACCTATAAAAATAGTAAATAGTAGTGGGTTAGTAAATCACTTGTATTAAGTATGGTTCTATGCACACATACACATAAATTTATGCATTATAAATGAAAGTTGTTCCTAAATGACATGCTTTTTCTACAAAGTCTACTCATTAGACTTTCTTGATTCATTGGTTGTGAATTGTGGTATTAATATGATGTATTTTAATGAATCCAAAGAACACAACTCATATTCTATATTATTACAATATATTAGTATTATAAAAATAATTTTAGAACAACTCGGGAGAAGATTTGAGATTTTGATCCTCTTAGGCCGAGAGCTTCTCTTTGTACACTCACATTATTTTTCAGTATTTTTCTTCGTATTATTGTGTAGTTCAATAACTCCTTTTGTCCTATGTTGTACTTAAAAATGCAATGATTCATTGCAGTCCCATATGTATAATGAATCAATATATTTAATCCAAGGACTAAAGAGTGATTTCCCTACCTTATATTGAGTCATTCTTTACAGTATATATTCATTACCTTTCAATAGCAATTCTCTATTGATCATGCCATTGATTTCATTACTTTCATGTTTTATATATTATACATTTCGTATACATGAGACTTTCAAATCGTTTATGTAGCATAAGACATCTCAAGTGAGGGCCCAACATATGGGACCTCAACCCGAGGGCCTTCTTTAGCAAATACAGAGTCTGCTCCATTCGATCATTTGTACTTCACATTATTCATTTCATTCATTTGTAGGCTGATGTAAAACTAGATATAACTAGGATGATGTTTAAGAATCTCACTCGGGATCATGAAGTGCAATGACAAAGAATGACCTAATGTCATTACTTGATCTAATTTCACCTCCTGATTGTCTTTCACAAACACCTTTGGTATAATTTATTTCTTATCTTTCATACATTGAGGAACTTCAACCTTAACCGACATATATCATGTGAGCATCATGAAATCCAGTGTCTACCCCACGCTAAAAAAAGGTGGAATCACCGTCCAAAGTGACCCAAAACATGCTAGCGTACACGGGAATTGAACCCCGCCAGATCCCTATATTGGAAATATAGGTTTGAATACTAGGAGATATAAGGATATCCATGCCCGGAATGCCGAGCACTCTCATCTCATGAGAGTTACGTGAACCTCCGCCCTTCCCGAAAGAAGGCATCACCGCTCATAGCTAGCCTATCGGTGCTTGGTATAATGTTCCATTTCATTCAGCTCATATGTCATGGAAGATGTCTTCTTGTATGAGGACATCATAGCGAAATAGATGATTTCTCATCCAATCATTAGTATTAAGTATACATCAGTCTCAATACTTACATAGAGATTGGTCTCTTCATTAGCTTTACACTCCCATAGGTGAGTACGTTATGGTAACATTTACTTAGGATCATTTGAGATTAATCTTATCTTTCATATTAGCCTCTTATCATATTGTCACGACATTCATTAGCATTAGCACATTTGCTTTTCATAATTACTCATCCCTTTTACGTGAATGTTCATTTCTTCTTTATCTTCTAGTGTTGACTCAAGCATTATAAAGGCTTCCTTATAGGTTTGAGATTTACTCTCTATTGCTGATAGTCATCCTTAATTTACATTAATAAAATGTGAATTTTCCTTACATATCATCCTTTGTTGTTAATGAGACTGGCTCACACCTTCTAACACCTTCATACGTGAGTATTCTTTTAACATATTAGCTTAGGTGTAAATGAGAGTTGTCTCACTTCCTTTAATACCCCATTTTGGTCACTTGCTTACTTTAGACCCCTTTAATTATTTTATAACTGACATTACTTACTTACTTTAGTGTAGTAGATTGATATCATCGTTTATGGATGATGCACACTTCATTCAATGAGTTTCATAAGTTCATATGTCATAGTTTTAGAGCATGTTGGGAGTTTTTCCAATGAGTGGCATTCCTTTTATTATGGGTTCATTGAATTTGTTTAGAAGTTCTTATATTATCATTTGATACTCCAACTACACAAGATTGGCATATGATTAGTATTGACCTCAACTTTTGAATATTAAACTACATAACCATTTTTGTTCGCATGTGCGAATTCTACATATGTTCATATTTAAATTTAATATGTATGAACCTTAGACACTATTTTAATTATTTAACACAATATTATAGTCATTTACATACATAACTTTTAGACAATGTACTTTTAGCAATTTTATTGGCATATGATTAGCATTTGCATTAACAATTGGGCATAGATTTCATAACCATAATTGTTGGCATAAGCCAATTTTCATGTGCAACATGCTCAAGTTTTTATATTTTATACATTAGCCAATCTTTTACTTAATTAGAGATAACATTATATCCAATTCCCATTTAAATTTTGAACAATGTTTTTGTTAAACATTTTAGTGACATAAGGTAAACATTCACTCAAATTATGATTTCACGGAGATCCTTTTTAGCTAACCTTATAACATAAGTTTAGGCATAACGATTTTTTGAACATCTTGGACAGAATCATATTAGAATTTTATGAATATATCATCTTTATAAAGTCATATTAACATCATGTATGCACAATAGACCATAACATCTTCATACATAACATTTTCGGACATATCTTTAACATAGTATCATTCTTCTAATTCACATAATAACACTTAGAATCAAACGAGTCCAATTAATAGATTCATTCAATCATTATTTAATTAAATACAAATTAACATCATAAAGCACCACATACAAAAAATATAATTTCTAACCTATTCAACATTGAAATCGTAATAAGGATACTAGAGAAAAGAGTTCGACAAGAATGATGGGAAACAACCCTAGTTTTCAAGATCTTTGAATAATTCGAAAGAAAGTTCTCTTGGAGAAATAAGTATAGGAGAGAAACCCATACCTTAAGTAGAATTTAATGTACGAAGACCACCTTGAACGAACCTTGAAGAGACCTTGAAAATCGTCTAAGCAATGTTCTATTTTTTTTCTTGCGTTTTGTTGACTGTTTTTCTCACGGTTGTTTTCTTGTTTTAGTTGTGTATTTGTTTGATTTTGAACGTGGTTTTTAGGTTTAGGAACTGTCGTTTACTTATTCAACTTATGGTTTAATAATTTAATTAAATAAATTAATTAACTAATTACTAAAAAAAACAAGTCATTGGAACCATAATCAACCCTTTATGACTATCCTAGGTTAAGTACTAGGATGTTTCTTGCATTATAATAGGTTAGCATAAAAATTTCGGTTTGTCCCCTTTAATTTAATTAATTAAATGGATAATTCAATTAATAAAGTAACGTAGGGTAATTAATAAAGTACCCTTAAGTTGTTATAACTATAACTAATCCTTTGGACCATCCTAGGTTAAATACTAGGTTGTCTTTTTCTTCTCTCAACCGAAATCTTTAAACTTCTTTGTGATTTCGGTTCTGACCCTTTAAATTAATTATTTAAGCTTCTTAATTAATTAATAAGTAGAGTAGGGTATTTACTAATGTATCCCTAAGTTTTTAGGACCTTAAATTATTCTTTGGACCATCCTAGTTTAGGTACTGAGTTATCCCTTTCTTGTCTTAACCAAAATCTCAAAATTTCCTTTGCAGTTTTTGTTTTAGACCTTTTAAATTAATTAATTAATTTGATAAATAAATTAATTAGGTAACCTAGGGGAATTAATAAAGTACCCCTCAGTGGTTAGGACCATAACAAACCTTTTGGGCCATCCTAGGTTAGGTACTAGGTTGTCTCTTTAACTAGTACTAGGTTAGTGTCAAACCGATTTTGGTACTAGGTTGGTGGGTGCACTAATGGGTCCAATTCTTTTATTCATAGGTTATTTAGCTTTTTGGGGGAAGTAGGTTAGAGTCTAAAATTGGTTAGGAAGTTAGGACCCACATGGAGTGGTCCCTTATGCATATTTTTTTCCCCTTAACTAACCTAACCGAATTCGGTTAGGGTGGTCCCCTCCTTTGGTGCTTATTCACATGTGTTGTACATGTGCTTGCACATGGGTCGGTTGTAATTTCCTAAGTAACTATTATTTATGGTTCCTTTGGGAATGTTTACTAATTGTCCCAAGGATCCTCGCTATGTCCTTGGGCACTGCTTACTCTACATAATCATTTTAATTGATCATGTGACATCGTATCTAGGCTTGACACTTGGATGCCTCATACCTTTTAGTGAGTTAAAGGAAAAAGAGTTTTAGTTTAGGGTATTCTTTGCATGTACATTTCTGACCAGGCTTGGACTATAATTTTCTTATTTGGGTATATATAGAAATTGGATAACATCCCTTAGCCATTTCTCTATACTATGCCCAATATTTCTCAATATTGTGAATTGGAATGTCTATGTATCCCAAATAAGTATTCTAACAGACCTACTAGCTCCTTACTAGACATATGATTTTCCGGAATGTTACACCACAAACTTTCTATGAGAGCGTGAGGTTGAATATCCCTAGAAGTTATATCTCATTGAACTATCTCTATGTAGATTCTTGTTTATAATTGTGAATCGTCCCACACCTATGATTGAGAGACTATGTCATGCTCAGAAACTCTCATCTTCTTGTATTCGTATGTCGTTCCTCTAGATTATTATTATATTCTTTCACCTAAATTTTGTATCATAGTTATAATTATGAATAGTCAAAGAGAAGATGCTAGAAGGGATGATGAATAAATGGCTAATATAGGAGCTCAAGACAACCAAGTACCTTCACTTAAAAAAAGTTTTTATGGGTGATAAAGTTTCGGTTGTTCCTCTATCGATGAAAGATGGAGAGATAAGGGAGTGTTTTCTAACTTTAACCCAAGCCATGAACTGTCAAGCTAATTTTGTCACTTCTCAAGTCTAATCCACGACATCTCAAATGAATAGGGACGTTGGACCTTGAGTGCCTTAACATACTAACACTATCGCCTCTCGTTAAATAGACTTTACTAGAATGAACCCACCTATAATTTTTGGATCGAGGTCGGCTGAGAAACCTTAAGATTTACTCAATGAGATCTATACAATTCTCTATACTATGGGTTTGACCTCAATTGAAAAGGCCTAGTTGGCGACCCATCAACTCAAGGATGTGGCCCAAACATGGTATGTGCAATGTAGTGATAATAGGGCACTAACGGGTAGTCCACATACTTGGGAGATCTTCAAGAGGGAATTTATTGATAGGTTCTTTCCTAGATAGATGAGGGAAGATAAGGTGGAAGAATTCATCAAGCTTCTTCAAGGAGGTATGAGTGTAACTGACTACTCTTTGATGTTTACAAAATTGTCCAAGTATGCTCCATCCTTGATTTAAAACTAAAGGCATGAGATGAACCATTTCCTTACGGGGTGTCTGATTACTTGATTAAAGAATGTAGTTCGTTTATGCTTCATTATAATATGAAAATCTCTCGTCTCATGATTCATGCTCAATAAGCGGAAGAAACTAGGTTAAGGAGAAAGATTAGGGAGACCAAGAAGGCCAAGTCTTATGAAGGTGGTTCCTCTAAGGGTAGGCTTGACATCCAAGACAAACCAAGCTTTGAAAAGAGGTTTTCTAATCAAGTTCCTTCTAAATTTCACAAGGCTCGTGAAGATAGGGTGTCTAACCCTAAGTCTTAAAAGAAAGTTTTACGTGGTTCACCAAGCAAGAAAACAACTTGTCGATAGTGTGGCAAGAAGAATTGTGGTGATTAATTAGTTTGGACGGACAATTGCTTTGGGGGTGGAAAGAGTGGCCACAAGGTTAAAGATTGCCCTAATATAAAGGGGAACGACAAAGGAAGCGGGAACACTCAACTTATTGGATCGAATGTGGATGCTCCATAGAAGAATCAATTTTATGCACTTTGTTCTAGGGGTGAACAAGAGCATTCTCCCAATGTGGTAAGCGGTATGTTACAAGTCTTCTCTACTGATGTTTATTCTTTATTTGATCTGGGTGCTATATTATCTTTTTTTACTCCCTTAATTGCTAGGAAGTTTCATATTTTGCAAGATATGCTATATAAATCATTCATGGTAACTACTCTGGTAGGCGAGTCGGTGGTTGTGAAGAGGTAATATAGAAATTGTCCTATAATGTTGCCAAATAGAGTTAATCACGTTGAGTTAGTAGAACTGGATATGGTCTATTTTGATATAATATTGGGGAGGGATTGGTTGTATGATTGTTTTGGTTCCATTGATTGTAGAACAAGAATTGTCAAGTTCAATTTTCCAAATGAACCCGTTTTAGAGTGGAAGGGGAGGGGAGGGGGAGGAAATTCTATTCCTAGAGGTTGTATCATCTCTTGTCTTAAGGCTTGCAAAATGATTTCAAAGGGGTCCTTATATCGTATTGTAAGAGTCATAGATTCCGACTCCAAACATCCTCCCATTGGGTTAGTTCCCGTAGTGAGGGAATTTCTGAAGCATTTCCTAATGATCTTCCCGGAATCTCTCTCGAACGAGAAATTGATTTTGGTATTGACTTACAACTGGATGCTAATCCCATTTCAATTCCTCCTTATTAGATGACCTCGACCGAATTGAAAGAGTTGAAGGATCAACCCAAGGACTTACTAGACAAAGTCTACATTAAACCTAGTATTTCTCCATGGGGTTCTCTCATCTTGTTTGTGAAGAAGAAGGATGGTTCCCTTAGAATGTGCATTGATTACCGCCAACTCAATAAAGTAACTATTAAGAATAAGCATACTCTCCCTCGGATTGATTACTTGATTGATCAACTTCAAGGGGCAAGATACTTTTCTAAGACTGACTTGAGAGTTGGGCATCACCAACTTAGGGTGAGAGGTGAACATACCAAAAACAACATTCCAAACTAGATGTTGTCAATATGAGTTCTTAGTAATATCCTTTTATCTCACGAATGCACCGGCGACATTCATGGATCTTATGACAGGGTGTTTCGAAGAAACCTAGATTTATTTGTCATTGTCTTCATTGAAAACATCTTGATATATTCGAAAAATAAGAGTGAACACATGGACCATTAAGGGTGCTTAAGGAGAATCAAATATTTACCAAGTATATAAAATGTGAATATTTGTTGAGGTTGGTGGCGTTACATGGTCATATCATCTCTAGTGGGGGTTGAGTTAGATCCAAGAAAAACTGAGGAGGTAAAAAATTGGCCTAGATCATTTACTCCAACCAACATTAGAAGCTTTTTGGTACTAGCGGGATACAATATGTTGTTTGTGGATGATTTACGTCCATTGCATCTCTTTTGACTACTTTGACCCAAAATAGTGTAAAATATGAGTGGTCGGAGTCAAGTGAAAGAAACTTATGAATATTAAAAGAGAGACTTACCTCCGCTCCGGTGTTGACTTTTTCAGAGGGTACCAAGGAATTCGTTATATATTGTGATGCATACCGAGTGGGCTTAGGGTATACACTTTTGCAACAGGGGAATGTACTAGCTTATACTTCTAGACAACTTACGGTGCATGAGAAGAATTATCCAACTCATGATCGTGAGTTTGTGCATGTGGTTTTTTTCTTTAAAATATGGAGATATTATTTGTATGGAGTCCATGTTGTTGTGTATGCTGACCACAAGAGTCTTTAATATGCGTTTACCCAAAAGAAGTTTAATCTGCGACAAATAAGGTGGTTGAAATTATTGAATGATTATGTCATGAGTGTTCTCTACAACCCCGGCAAGGCCAATGTGATTGCGGATCCTCTAAGTCGTATGACCATGGGTAGTGTATCTCATGTAGAAGAAACAAAGAAATACCAAGTGAAAGATGTTCATAGGTTAGCTAGATTAGGTTTTAAATTAGAAGATTCTCAAAATGGTAATTTTATGGTCTATTATAACTACGAATCATTTTCGGTTGTTGAGGTGAAGTCTAAGTAACACCTTGATCAATCGTTGATGGATTTGAAGAGATCGGTTCTTAGTAAGCTTAATGGATCCTTCTCCTTAGAGTGGGTGGGGGTGTCTAAAGGTATCAAGGGAGGTTTTGTGTGCCCAAGGTTTATGACTTGAGAAACTGGATTCTTAAGGAATCTCATGGGTTTTGTTATTCTATTCATCAAGGTTGTACAAAAATGTATCATGACCATAGAGAAGTGTTTTGGTTGGAAGGTTTGAAATGGGACATAGCAGAATTTGTTGCAAAATGTCCAAATTGCTAACAAGTGAAAGTTGAACACCAAAATTCGGGTAGTTTACTCCAAAAAATACAAGTTCCAACTTGGAAGTGGGAAGAAATAAATATGAATTTCGTGGTAGGGTTGCCTCGGAAACAAAAGCAACATTATTTTAAATGGGTGGTTGTAGATAGGTTGACCAAATCCGCTCATTTTATTCCCGTCAAGTCCACATAGTTAGCAGAGGATTATGCAAGGATCTTCATAGATGAAAGTCCACATACATAGAAGAGGATTATGCAAGGATCTTCATAGATGAAAGTCCACATACTTAAAAGAGGATTATGCAAGGATTTTCATAAATGAGATTGTGAGTATCAGATAGGCGTGCACAATTCACATTTCGGTTTCGGAGGTCATTTTCAAAATTGGCTGGGTACCAAGTTAAAGTTAAGCACCGCTTTTCATCCCCAAACATATGGTCAAGAGGAACGTACTATTCAAACTCTTGAGGATATGATTAGAGCTTGTATAATTGACTTCAAGGGGAATTCGTATAAACACTTTCCTTTCGTTGAGTTTTTCTATAACAATAGTTACCATTCATCTATATATATGGATCCTTTTAAGGCCTTGTATGGAAGGAAATGTAGGTCTCCAGTTTGAAGTCGGTGACTCTTCACTCTTGGGTCCCGAATTAATTTTTAAGACTTTAGAGAAGGTTCATATAATAAGGAAGCAATTTAAATAGCCTTTAGTCTACAAAAGTCTTATGCCGACCATAAGAGAACGGACTTAGAGTTTGAAGAAGGGGATAAGGTGTACCTGAAAATTTCACCTATTAAAGGGGTTGTGAGATTCGGTAAAAAGGGAAATCGAGTCCTCGTTATGTTGGTCCTATGAAATTTTGCAAAGAGTTTACAAGGTTGCATACGAGTTGAAGTTACCTAATAAATTGGCTTTGATCCATCCGGGGTTCCATGTCTCGATTCTTATTAAATGTGTCGGTGATTCCGAGTTCATTCTTCCTATTGAGGGTTTATGTGTGAAAGAGAACTTCTACTATGAGGAAGTTTGAATTGAAATCTTTGATAGACAAGTAAAGAACTTAAGGAGCAAGGATGTGGCTTTTGTAAAAGTGATATGGAAGAACCACCTAGTTGAGGGTGCAACATGGGAGGACAAAGCCGACAGGAAGTCCTGTTACCCTCATCTATTTGATAACTAAGGTTAGTTGTTCCTATTTATAGTGAAAATAATGAGTTTATTTTAAGTTACCATAATTTTTGGTAAAATAATGAATTTTATGCTTTGATGCAGTGAGTTACAGTGATTATGCCTATTCAAATGAAAGTTTTTTTTTGGAAAAAAGCTCATTTACTTGATTTGAACTTATGTGGTGTATTTTGGTATATTTTTCCTTCATGAGTTGTATTGAGCATTTTAATATGTGTTGAAGAAATCTTTGGCATAGTGAATAAGCATGTAATAAATGTTGAACTCTTATGAGATAAAATACAATGATGTTTTGAGTGGAATTAAGAGAAAGATCACGTGGATATGTTGATTCGAATTGTTACTCATGTTTTAATGTGTTATTGTTTGTTGGGATGCTAGTCTCGAGTCTATTCTTTTCCTTTAAAGAATTTTAGTATCTTTCGGGCATGAATGTTCCTTAGGGGGGATAATGTAATACTCTGGAAGTTTAAAGCCTAATCTAGAGTCTAGCATGAGATTCAAAGAGTCGTAACACTGTCTTAAAGTCAATTATAATACATTAAATCGTTTAAGAAGTTTTAAAATCAAAACGTCAAGAAACGTCAATGACATTCAAAAACTAGTTCAAAAGGTTCTAACGTGCCTTGGTATATTTGACAAGGTTTTAAGAGTCGGAAAATCATGAAATTTGGTGAGAAGGTGTCTAACACGTATTTGAGTAGTTTATAATCGAAATTTCCGGGTACGACTCCCCAAGGACCAACAGAAGGGTCCTTGAGTAGGACCCTTCTTGTTTTGCTAAGTGCTGTAAAAAAACAGTGCCATCAACGGTTTCAAACCCACGAGGCGTAGGCCAATTGACAAGGAGTCGATGGTCACTAAGCCATTTTTTCCAAGGGTCCATTTTTTACACTCTCTGACCAGAACGACGGAGATGCAACACGGAAGGGACACTGGTCGTCAACTGACCTACGACCCGTAGGTTGGGGTCTCGTAGGTCAAGTCACTGTTTTGCTGCCATATTTTAGGCAATTAAATTAATTAATTAGGTGGTTAGTTAATTAAATAGGGGTTAAGGGAGGTCTAGTTAATTTAGTTAATGACCTATATAAAGACCCTATAGTAATTAAACTAAACCCAACTCTCATAATTCCCAAAACCCAATTGCTCTTCCTTCTCTATTCTTTTTCACTCCCAAATAGAAGATCTCCATTGAAGTCTAGGTCAAGGTCTAAGGTATGAAAGAGAGGGAATTTTCTCCATCAATCTTCAACAATTAACAAAGTATGAGATTCCTTTCACCTTTGTGATTCCTTCCCCAAAGGGTTCCTCCAAAATTGATTTCAAAACATGCGTTTCAAGTGGATTTTCTTCTATTACAAATTTGAATCTTCTAAATGGCTTTGTTTAAAATTTACATATATAAATACGAGTAGATTATGATATATTTTAATCTTACCATTCTAGGTTTTGATTAATTAACCTAGGTTGTGAAGTAGATGATGAATTTGACCAAAATCCTTAACCCTAGGTTATGAACTAGTGACGGATCGTTGTGTAGTGATTCAGTTAACTTAATTATTGTGTTAAATACTATTGTGTTATGATATACACCCATTCTTGGGTTGAATTGGATGGTTGATGGTAATACCTTGGATGATAGCTTGTGAAGGAGATTGGGATAAGTCTTGTGATCTCAATCCTTTACTTCAATTATGAGTACTTGTGTACCTTATAATAAGATTGATTCGGATTGGTATTATTTTGAATTTAAATATCTTTATTTATGAATTGTGAGTTGATGGATAAGCTATATTGATATAAGGATGGTGATGACTTACCTATGTGCCTTATAATAGTGTGATTAGGTAAATAAGATAACCTCACATGTGTGAATTGTAATGAAAGGACGACACTCATGCTATTCATATTGATCTATGATTATGACTATATAACGGTTATACCCTATGACATAAACTATGTTATTATGATCAATAAAGTCTTAAAAGACATTTAAAAAATGGACTCTAGCTTAGCACCGAGTGAACTAGATAGAGGAGTGTCTCTTCTAACATAGTGAGGGTAGGATCACTAATATACTCATGAGATTGGATACTGTAATGCATGTAGCATAAAGGGGTCCCAACTACATCTCCTAGTTCTTGAACTATGTTGCCCCTATGGGAATAGTAGCTAGTGGATCCACATAGTTGTTATGTTCATATTTTGATACTACCTTCGCAAGTAGTCCACCATCTTTCGATGTAAGGCTGTATGACACTGGATTCCACATTGGCTCATGTGTTCTATTGTCGGTTAAGGCAAGATGTTCCCGAAAGTAAAATAAAGTAAGGAAGTAAAAACTAACTAGGGTGACTTAAGTGGTTTGCCTAGCGTAGGTAGGAGTATGGGCCTCTACATATGCCTTTCACTAGTTTGCCTTGAGGGAAATATTAGGAGGTTGTTCTTGTGTTATATATTGTGTATGTTATGTATGCATTGAATTCACATGTTATTGACTCTATGTGATGTTAGTTTCACTTATGAGTATGTTTTTGGTCTATTTAGCTAAAGTATGATGGTGGTTACGCTTGATATTATGTTATGTGAATATAGCATTACTTTTGGTCCTTTATTTTAATTTACTTGATTAAGTTAGATTATGGGGATGTGCTTGATTATTGATCTTGTTGACTTGATGAGGGGTTATGGGTAAGGGTCTAGTATGTGTTGAAATATTATGAAGTTCTTAGATGTGCCTTGTGATTATAATATGATATAAAGGTTGGTTGCCTATACATATGTTGACTTGACTTTTTAATGTTTGTCTTGTGTTGAATATGATATTGTATGGAGGATTACGTGGTTAATAGTTCATATGATTCCTAATTGTACATAAAAGTGGGATTTTACACTAAGTTGGCATATCATTATAAATTGTCCTTTTTAAAGAATGATATCTATGTTGTGTGTGCATATAATCCTATACTTAGTACAAGTAATGTGCTAACTCCGTTTCTCCCTTTTAACAAAATTTTAGGCTTCGGTAATTGAAGGATTCGTGACGACATTTGATGAAGACTAGGATCCTCATTCTCCAAGTTCTAGGTCCTCACCGCTTTGAGGACAATGCCTCTTTCTAGTATTGGATGTTGATTAGTCTTAAAGACACTTTTTCATTCTCTTTCATTTTAGTACTATGATTGTATAGCCTATATGTGGCTTTAGTATTGATGTATGGTCTATTCCCAATTGTTATATTCTTGTTTAGATTGTTTAATATGAGACAACCATTTTAAAACTATATTGTATCTTATATATGCATGTGCAATAAAAGTAGAAGACTACGTAATCTTCTTATTTGAAGGGTCTATATGTACTCGATATGTATATATTATGTGTAAGCGAGAGGTCTAAATGAACCTCATAAAGTAGTATAGACAAAAAGTTTTAAATTTTTCTCGTTTTTAACCTTTTAATGTAATGATGAAAGCTAAGAGGCTAATCTTAGTCATCTTCGAGGACGAAGATGTCGGTTGCGTCTGGGGGTACTTCCCGAATGTGAAAGAATACCCGGCTATTTATGTGACAAATCAAGAACAAGTAGCACATTGCAAAGGATTTTTACATTACCCTGCATTGTGTTGATGGCTATGGTTCCTTTTCCTTCAACTTGAACTTTCTTGTCATCACCAAGTCGAACCACACTTTTTTTTACTCATCAAGGTATATACATAAAGACCTTATGTTACTCAAATAATTCAAAAATCCACTCTTAATGAACTAAGCATTATTATTAATATTATTGAATGAAGAATGAGCCATAAAAAGATGACTTTCATTCTTTATGTTCTTAAAGAAATTTGCTTGATTCTGCTCGTCGTTTTGCTTAGTCAAACAATATTTTTCATTATCACCAAACTTCTTCCAATACTTGCACTGAAAGTCAATGTTGAGCTGGCAAGTGTCACTAAATTGATTGCCTCTACCGCGGCCACAACCTTGGCCACAAAATTTACCTCTTCCTCTACCTCTGCCAATAAAAATTGAGGGTTTATTTGGAAAAGATGGCTCCTTTTTCACCTAGAATGCTTTTTCTACAATTTTATCATGATACTTGTTTATCCTATCTTCATGAACTACTAAAGAAACCATTAATTAATCAAGTGAATAATCATAGAAATCCTTGGATTCTTCAATATCAGCAACCACATGCTCAAATTTTTTGGTTAAAAATCTCAAAACTTTTGCCACAAAAATTATATGACTAATGTTCTCCCCATACGACTTCATGATATTAACAATGGAAAGCATATAATCTCGAGAAGATTCATTACTTTTCATAAATAAATTTTAAGAATCACAATGCAAAGTTTGTAGTTTCAGAGCAATAGCAATACCTTCTTATCTCCCATATACTCCTGTTATAAAATTTCATAACATCGTAAGAAGTATCAGCTGCTGAAATTCGGGGAAAGGTATCATCATGTAGGGCTTGTTGAATCAACACTAGTGACTTCGAGTATTTTTTGCAATTCTCCCGTTGCCGTTGTGCGTGAACTTCATCCGGATCTTCAAATACAATCTCCACCAAGTCTCACAACTCTTAACACTTGAAGAGAGTCTTTATCTTAAGACTTTAAGAACGATAATTCATCCCTTTTGAAAATCGAAAGATGTTGGGAGTAACTGTTAGAGTTCGCTTCCATTGTTTCTCTGCTTTTATATTTCTTGGGCTAAAATTTTATCTCTCGTTACTCTTAAAAGAGGCATTGATACCAAATTTGATGGATAAAAAGGCAAAAATAAATGAAAGAGTTTGAGAGACAAAAAGTTTCTTTACTGCAACATTTTCTTAGTTAAAAAAATCCTATTGCCCTTTTATAAGCTTACAATTAACTACTAAAACTAAAATAAATCAACACACAAATAATGGAATATATGGAAAAGTGATAAACATGGTCCACTTCAATAAGAATATAATTTGATTGACTACATAAAACATAAACCCACTAATCCTATAAAATAGGCCCACAACCCGATTTTTGCAAACTAACTATTTTGAAGAATTAGTCAACATATATAAATAGAGGGCTACAATGTTAAATGATAAGTGTATCATTCGTCGACATATAAAGCGAAAGTCAAACTAGACAACAACAATCTCAATACATTATCAAAATCTACTTACTAAAACAGATTACCATAAGCTCTGACTCCCTAAGAAATCGCCGAAAATTAAACTCAACTCTCAAAAATTTAATTAGAAGGAATAAAGACATTAATATAAGTTTATTGTTTTCAATAGATTCAGATCATGAACATAAAAATTATTAAACAACCTTAGAAAATATATGAATAGCTGAATCTATAATGGATCTTTTAGCGCTATATATCAAGTTGAAATTACATTGTGAAACATCACTATATTTCATGCTATTCTCACAAAAATATCGTTTCCGAAATCTAGGATCCTAGGCCATTCCTCTTGTATTTTCTTTGAAATTACAGCTACTATTAACTGTGAATACTTTCTCTATCAACTTAAGCATCTCAAACCACAAACTGAAAACGAGAGAATTATCAATTTTTGCCTAGAGGTGTTTGATAAATGCCAAATAAGAGTGTGGTGGACAAGAACTGGTCAACCGGATAGGGTTCAAAGTGAATAAAAGTTATTCCAAAGGAAAATGGACGATGTAGTTCATACATCTTCTCCAATCATCAAAAAATACAAAATAGACATGAAGAAAAATTTCGACACCTTTATGCATAAGGTCCTTTGATATTTCGTAACATATGAAATATTCTTTTTTTCTTCACCTGAAAAACCTAGCAATCTCGTAAATATGAATTTGTCTGTATTCTAATCTGCTACATTTGCATATTGCAGTATGTATCTTCTCAATTGTTCTTTAATGTACATCATATTCACATTTTAATCTTGCATTCGTTCCTTTAGGTTGTTTCCTCTCTATCAGAATCCAACTGTATTTTTTTGTTCTCTTTTAATTTTAATTTCGTTCTCTATGTCTCCTACTTTTTAATTTGTGTGTTTTGTTGTTTAATTCTTTTATAAATCTGTTGTTCTCTCTCTGGAGAATTTAGGAGAACTACGAAATTGTAAATAATGTGATCTAACCTAGGCAGATCACTTGATAAAACTGTTCTGTTTTTGATATTTATTTGTAGTTTTTGTTGGCATATGATCTCCTTTTAATATACTTTTTAGTAGTCTTGGGGAGTCTTATTTTTTCAATGGTTCAATATATACTTTCCGTAAAATTAAAACGTAGATGTTTTTCAAGTAATATCAATTTATACATTGTTGTTTAACCCTTACTTTAGGTCTTTATTCGTAGTTCCATATCCATTTTATGATTGGTAATTTACTTTAATTTTCTATACTGTTGAAATGGATCTTTTTGCGTGTGTGTAACCTTTCTCTTAAGGCTTTAATAAAATAAAATGGTCATGTTGTATTTTTATATTGGTGAATACAGTTCTGTTTGTTTTAATTATCTTTGACTACGTATTATGGTTAGGTCAATAACCCCACTAAGTCGTAATAGTATGAGAAGTTTGATTAAGCTATAATTTCAAGAGCTTTAAAGCTCCAAAATTAGTAGGATCCAAATAAAATCAAACAAACTTGAAATCCGAAAAATTTAATTTGATATAGCAAATAAGCTAACCATGCGGTATGGAGCCCACAAAGCATTTCACTGTCAGACAGCCATGAGAATGCACAAAGAAACAATCTTCACCTTTCTGCTCAACTATTCAACCTAAATTTAACACCAAATCTAGAAAAAAAATCTACACTCTCTAACCCCCTTTCACCCTCAAGACTAAAATACGCATACTTCAAAATCAGGAACAGAAAACAGTCTCAATATACAAATGGAACAAGCAAAATGAAGAATCAAACAAGAACCCAAACAAAGTCAATGAAACCCAATCCTTCATGGAATACGAAGAAAATAAAATTCAAACTAATTTGAAAAATAGAAAACAACAAGTGAGAGTACATACCTGATAACAACATTATAACCAGAGAATTTTCTGCAGAACGACAAGCTTTTGGTTTTCTACATACAATACAACAATACAAAAGTTTTCCCCTTATGTAAATTGTAGTAAAAATAGAGATATAGAAGATAACTAGAATTTTTTGTATCTTCCCGTTGTGGTTGTACAAGATTATTTTGACGTAGACAATGAATACAAAGTTAAATTCTATCTGTAAAGTTGTACGCATTTTATGAATGCAAAGTAACTAACCTAACAAATTAAGTACCATACAAGAAAAGAAAAAATAATGTAATATAAAACTATATACACGTAGGTAATATTTTGGAAAATATTCAGAAGGGAAAACTTGACAGCTGTTGAAAGTGAGTATATAAATGACAAGACAAATCAAAGGGCTTAGATTTCACCACGAGAAACAACTAAATCAATGGTGATGAATGGGAGATATATATATGTTCTTTAATTTCTCTTTGACCTTGGTAAAGAACACTTTAGTAACATTAATATTTCATTTGTTTTGAACTGAAGGAGAGAATGAGGGAATAGAGATGCCAACACACCCCTTAAGTTGGAGGGAGATGAGATGATTCCCAACTTACCCAAGAGAGATCGATGAAAAGGGACTGATAAAGGTTTGGTAAAAAAATCGGCTAGCTGCGAAATCAAAGGAACATAGCTCAGAGAAATCATTCCTGCAAGGTAGATCTATATGAGATAAGGGGAAACGGAAGAAGAGAAGGAACAAAGAAATCATCGAAAAGACGTACCAACCATGTTGTCTCAGAAATGACTCTGCGCATTCACTGGTACTCACTTTCAGTAGAAAAAAGAGTAACCGAAAATTGTTTCTTGGATTTCCAATACACTGGAGACCCATCGAGAGTGATAAAGTACCCGCTGATGGAGCGACGACAATCAGTCCAATGACCCAAATCAAAATAATAAAAGTCTGCCAAATCAAATTTGGAGAATTAAGAAAGAAAAATACCCAAATAGGGATCGAGGAGAAGATATCGAAGACATTGAAAGGAAGCAGTAATATGTGGTTTGTGAGGGCTTTACATTAACTGACTTAAATGCCAGACAACGAAGGAATGATTGGAGCGGGTGTGTGTAAGAAAATTAAGCTTGCCCAATGTAATTCTGTAGAGAGTTGGATTCGGGAGCAAAAAAATGATTCAATCCCTGCACCCAAACTCATGAAGTAAACTCAAGGTAAACTTTTGCTAACATAAGATGGTACCTTTCACACTCTCGGATAATCTCCATGCCTATCAGCCTATGAATTAATGAACACAACCTAAATCATTAATCTTGAGTTGGGAAACAAGGAAACACTTCAGTGAATCAATCTCGGATGGATCATCCCCCGTAAATATTATCATCAAAGTAGACAACCTAAACAGAAATTTAACCTTTTGATCTTTTTAAAAAGAAAGAGTAATCATTGAGTGAATATAAATAACCTCTGAAATTTCTAGCCCCGATCAGATTATCATTCCATTTCCTAGAAGCTTGACGAAGTCCATACAAAGACTTCTGTGATTTCCAAACATAAATGGGTGTAGGGGCAGTCATACCAATAGGGAATACCTGAAAATCACCATGCTGGAAGGCATTATTGACATCTAACCGCGAAATATCTCAATTCCATTTAACTGCAACAGTTATTAAACATTTAATTGTTTTCATTTTGACAATGAGGAGGATGTCTCTATAAAATCAATCCCCTCCCTCTGTATATCTCCCCTGACAACCAAACTTGCATTGAAACGCTCAACAGTTCAATCATGTTTGTATTTAATTTTATAAACTGACTTGCAAGGTAAGGCTATCTTGCCTTTGGGTAATTGTACCACATAGTAGGTTTTTTTTGACTCTAGGGCTTGAAACTTCTTATCCATTGCTTCCTGCAAACCTAGGTGCAAGCTGGCTTGAGAACATCTAGTTGGTTTACAGAATTTTTTTTATAAAGATTGATTAGAAGGAGAAAGTTTAGAAAAAGGCAACACAATAGGAGAGATAGGAGAAGAAAAACAACTCTGAGTGAGGTTGGTGAGAATAACAGAATAGCAGATGTATTCATCCAAATACCTTAATGGATGATGCAAACTAGTGAACTTCCTGACAGGAAGAGTATCCGAGTCTGGAATAAACGATGTAGAAAGAGAAGGAATAGTGGACGGAGAATCAAGTAGGGGAATTGATGGAACCTGAAGGAGAGAATCACTTGTAGAAGATGAAGAAGAAATCGAGGAAGGTGAAAAGGATGCTGGAATAGAGGTGGTATCTGCTTCATATGATTGAATAGGAGAAAAAGAAAACATAGGAACGATTGTTGGAACAATAAGACAAAGGAAAATGGATTCATGGAAAATTACATCCCTTGAAATAAAAATCTTATTTGTAATGATATAAAGAAGTTTATATCCCCTTTCCCAAATGGATAACCAAAAAAAGCACATTTGATTGACCGAGGATCCAATTTCAGTCTATGAATAGGTACGGTAGATACATAAAAATGGCAACCAAAAGTCCTCAAACTAGAATAATTAGGAGGGTGTCCATAAAGAAGTTCATAAGGAGCTTTCATGTTAATAATTCGTGAAAGATATCTATTACTGAAATAAGTAGAAGTGACTAAACATTCCCCCAAAATTTTATTGGAAGATGTGATTGAGAAACAAGTGATCTACATGTTTCAACAAGATGTATGTGTTTCATTTCCACCACACAATTTTGTTGTGGTGAGCGAAACACAATACGTTTACTGTATAATTCCTTTTAAAGAAACAAATTTAGTTTTTTGCCACTGCTTCCTAGTTCGAGGGCATTGTCACTTCTAATAATCTTGACTTTGGTGTGTATTGGGTCTCAATCATAGATAGAAAAATTTTCAAAGCATTGAAATCAATGGAGTTAGTACTAAGTAGATAAGTCCTGGTTCCTGCTATAATCATCTATAATTGTGAAAAAATATTTAAAAACTATCATGAGTATGTTTTTCATAAAGTCCCCAAGTGTCAACATGAATAACATAAAAAATATTCTTTTATGAAATGGAATTCTTTGATGAAATGGAACACGTAGGAAATGGTAATTTTCATTGTCTAGCTTTAGAGTAAACATCACAAGGAGATAAAGTAGAGAAAACATAAATGGAACAAATATTCTTCATATTTGATGATGGCATGTGCCCAGGTTTAGTGAGCAATATGTTTTTATCAACATTAGAATAACCTAAAAACAAAACAAAATTGGAAAGTTCTGCATGAGCACTTTGATTACAGATTCAAGTAGATGGAAAATATCCTAAACTAGAAATTGCAGAAGGAGTCTTGAAATGACTTGGCTTGCTAGATTCCAAAATACAGAGGCCTCTATTGACTTTACCAAGAACCAGTGGCCTCTTCATTGAAAGGCCCTGCAAAATAGCACAAAAAATAGAAAAAATGATAATATAGTTGAATTGAACACACAACTTATAACTGATAAGCAATTTTAATTTAAAGAACGAACAAACATGTAAATTTTGAGGGTGAGGCCAGGCAGAAGATGTACTGAACTAGATTGAATAACTAAAGCTCTAGTAGAGCTAGGTTGATTAACATAGAATGGTTTAGTAAGATTCGTGATATTGGAAAGAATGTTAATATCAAAAGTCATGTGCTTCGAAGCACCAACATCCATAATTCATGAAATAGAGTTCAAAGAAACACAGATAAAAGATTTAGGAGAATTAGGAAGAGAATTGTTTGATAAACCAGTGCAGTTGGCAGTAACAACGTCCATTGGAGTTTGTTCACCTTCTGTAACAACCTTCACATTTTGGAGTTATTGATAAACTCTATGAGATTGATTTTGAGTCATAGGTTTTTCCTCTGCTAAAAATCCATTGTCTTCCACACAAGAAACATTACTCTTAGCTCCTTGGGCAAATTTCATAGACTTTGTAAACATGAAGTAAGCAGGAAACCTTATCAACCTTTAACAATTATCAATAGTATGATTTTTTTCTTAGAGTAAGTGTAAATCAAAGAGGAAGTGTTTTTCTTGCCATGTAGTTAACCACTCTTCTCTGGAAAAAAGGTCTATTAACCTCATATCTTTGTTTAGAAACATAGATATCCCCTACACCTTCATGATTAGAAATCTGAACTTCCCTTTGTTTCTCATCGCTAATCAAAAGGGAATAAGCATAGTTAACAGAAGATAATGGTACTAGCATGAGTAAGTTGCTCCTGGGTTCTGCATAAAACTCATTTAGTCACAAAAGGAACTAGACTAGTCTAGCATCCTATTGAGATTTCAAAGTTTTTATCTTCCCGTCACAAGTGCAATGGCAAGTCCAGGTCTGTGAAACATTAAGACTATCAAGATCATCCCATAGCCTTTTCAACTTGGTGTATTTAGTGGCAATGTCCAAGTTTCCCTGTCCAAACTCACTTTTTGTTTCTGCATGTAATAGAGTTGAGGTCCATTACATATCCCAAATCTCTCCTAAAGCTCTTACCAGATCTCTTGATCAGTCCATAAGTATAGAAACACTTGTTGCTATTTCTTTTGAAAGGGTGTTCAAAATCCATGAAATCACCATGTCGCTACATTTGAACCAATAGTTTAACGATTCAAGTGTTATGGTTGATCTAAGAATAATTCCATCAATAAATCCAATCTTGTTCTTGGCTTACAAGTCAATAAGAATTCCCTGACGCTAACACGACCCACACGTATACTCTATAAGTTAGAGCACTCTAAAGTTGCCACACAGTGTACTTGATCTCTCAGAGGTCTTGTACAAGCCCTTACACATCCTTCATTGAATATATATATGAAAAGTTTCACAGAATTAAAACTTTTCTTTCAAAACATAAAGCTGAATCATTTCACTAAACTTCTAACATATTTCATAAAAACCATCTATGAAATCATGAGTGCAATAGTCTTGGGTCACGACCCATAAAAGTCTAATACATAAAGAACATAAAATATAAAATAGGAGTGATGACCTCGGAAACTAGAAAGACTCACCAATCTTCACTTCTTGATAAGACTAGGAACTGTACCCTTGAAAGAAACTCAATCTTCTCAAGATCTACATTGGATTATAATGTAGGCAACATATATGTTACTACGAAATGTACAAAGTATGGAAACAATCATGCCAAAACATAACATATCTCAAAGGGTTAGTAAACAATAAACATAATCATAAAAGATAAAGGATAATCGTAACATCAATATCATAATCATAATAAATCATTACAAAGTATATAAGAGTTCATACTTAACTTATTGTCCTTCTTACTCAAATGAACTACTTCACAAGCCACCTCCAAGTATACTTGTGCTAGGCTAAGGTAGCATCCCAAAGTACTACCAAAGCTAAGTACCTCTCTTTGGTCTTTCTTGATCATAATCTACTTTCATAATTAAGACATAGGTTCATCATAACATATCAGAACTATGCCCCTATGCCACCTCAAAGAATGCTCGTGCAATGCATGTGAAGCATACCATTCTACCTCAAACACTAAGCATGTATTGAAGTCACCCTAATCACTTTTATCTTAGTTTAGGAGTCTCAAGTAGACCTACATCAATAATTCCACAGAATGCAACCATATACCTATCCAAGCTAAACACACATATCATATGGGTCATATGTTAGGTAGCTTCAACTCATACTTGTGCCATGTATGAATATCATCCCATATTACCATCCCCACTAGGTATTTCTATAGAACAACCTAATAAAAGATAACTAAGGAAGGAACTGACCATCCTAACAATCATGCAACCAATCATGTAGATGAAATCTAATCATAGGGGAGCATGAGTCCTCTACCCTAAGCTATAATGATAAACTAATATCAAGCTAACTTATGTAATGCACCTTGCATGCAGGTCAAACATACATGAAATGATCCTTGCATGTAAGTTAAGTTAACATTAGGAGAGTATAGAACTTTCCACTAAAGCTATATTTAAATTATTTAGGCCTAACGAAGTCAAGCTATCATGAAGGCACTCTAGTCATGCTACTTTATTCTATTCTTAGGACAGCTTCACTACTCAATCATGAGTTATCATGGGAACCACCATTCCCAAGCTATCATAATCAAGTGTCCTAGCAACACATGACCAAGATAAACATGACAAAAGTTACTTTTTCCACCCCCAAGCTATCATGATATCTAGCATCTCAAGCTAACACACCTTGGTATTATCTTACCAAGTCAACCAAACAAGAAGAGGCTTATTCAATACAACTTCAAGTTATTCTTATTCATTATGTATTGATTCCCTTTAGGTTTATTAGGTCAACCTAGCATCCATCTATGTGACAGAACTTGCTTCTCCTATCATGTTCATGTCTAAGTGTAAAAGATAAAGAAAACATCATCACAATCCCTTCATAATGACATCACCCCAAAATCTCTAGCATCCATGCAATACAGGCTCTAAAATTGACTACTTCCCTTAATTATTCAAGATCCATGTTCAATTACTAGTTAATTCAATCAGTTTGATCATTAGAATGTATGTTTATGCATACGTGATCACATAGGTCCGATTCCAACTTTACAAGTCAAGACAATCCTAGATCAATTAAACTTATTTCTATTCATATCTAGATGATTCAATCATTATCAATTTGAATGTAATACAATTGAATTAAGAAGATCAAATTAGAACCTTCATCTTGCCTCTAATGGCCTAAAATTACCATGATCAATTTCAACATCAAATAGCACAATTAACCATGAGAACATCATTTAATCATCATATGAACATAATTTAATGCTACCTACTAGGTTGGATCAGAATCAAGCCTTACCCACAATGCAATCACAACTCTCTCTAGATTCGGAATCTTTGGATTCACAATTGAGCAACAACAAGAGGACAACATCAATGGAAGAATCCATGAATTAATAAGCTTCGCATACCTTATATTAGAGCCTTAATTAATACTATCTTGAATACTTGGTGAATTTCGTCCTAAGAGCAGCTTCTAATATCTCTTCATCTTCTATAGTGTTCTTAAGAGCATTATGGATAAGGAGAGGTTTTGATCTTGGGGTCTCATGTTTAAATGGGTCTCTTATTGCTTAAATACTTATAAAATACCTTATACCACCTAATTTAACCTCCCATACATTTATTTGGATGTAGGGTTAATTTCCTATTCACCCCTTAAGTTGGCAGCAAGTTTCAGGGAATTGCAGGAATTACCGATGACCTGAAGTCGATGGACCATCGATGGAACGACAACTCCATCCTAAAGTCAATATAGAACCTTGTAAATGGGGGCTTAAGTTTCCATTCTATGTATGGGGTGATACCTCCCATAGACGAGGTGTTGTCTTGTTGACGCAACATCGATGCCTGTCGTCCTTTGACACATCCAAGGCACTGCACTGTCCTCATTATGGGTCCTCCTCAAGGACACCTTGTATGGTCCTTGGGGAGTCGTGATTGAAAGTTCCCACCCGAAATACTTCCTTCTAGATGTTCGGAACATTTCCTATCCATTTGAGCCCCAAACACTAGAAAAAACCTCATTAAACATACTAAGGCACGCATATACGTTCTCAAGGTGAACTTTCGAACATACTCAAAAAATTTTACATTTTACCTATAAACTCTTAAAAACCTCATATACTTCAACTAAGAACTAAACTTAGTCATTTCAAGACTTTCTAAGCTAAATAAACACATGTTAGGCTTTATTTAGACCTAATTCATTTTGGGGTCCTTACAATATCCCCCACTTAGGAAACATTCGTACTTGAATGACACCTTCTCAAACACTTATTAAAGGAGCAATTCTAGACTATCATCCCATCTTACATGCATTATAACTAAATGAAAATACTCAAATCAAGGGAAACAATTAAATTCCAAGCTAGACATAGCTACAAATAACGATGTAAAGACCTTATGAAAAGGCTTTGTATCCCCCTATTAGGAATAATCTAGACATGTTTTCATGAATCAATTCATCATCATAAGGAAACAACAAAATCACAAGATATATTATATTCATAAGAAATTATGGATATATTTCATAATTCATTAAAGAGACACATACTAGAGAGGGACATGAAAGACATCATTTTTTATCACCCTTGGATTGGAGAGCATAGAACCTATTACTGTTTGGAGGACTATCTTCCACTTGATTGTATCAACTTTCTTTCCTTCTCTCATATTATATTTTGCCTTAGGACAATCTTTCATCATATGACCACTTTCACCACACCCATAGAAGCCATATCTATCGGCCAAATAGCTATCCTAATGTTTCTTACTACAACTTTCATACCTAGGAGTACTAGAGTAGCCATTTCCAGAAGACTTTTGTCAATTTTAGAACAACCATTTCCATTGGACCCTTCATTTTTCATCTTACTTATATTTCTCTCCTACTCAAGATTGGACTCATCTATTTGTTGAGAAAATACCCTTAGACAGGAGATATGCATATTATCTACAAGCTTTGCCATACAACACTCTTCTTTCAATGATACGGACACCCCCGTCATGAACCTATTCATCAAGTGTCTAGGGTTCGCTACCAAGCTTGGAGCATACTTGGAAGATTGGGTGAATTTTAAATTATAATCTTAAGCACTCAACTTTCCTTGTTAGAGGTTAATGAATTCCCCAAACTTAGCCTCCTTCAATTCCCTAGGAAAGAACCTATAAAGAATATGGGACACACCCTTACCAGCCTAGAAACTTTCCATGGATCATGCCAAACTTTATCTACATCTAACAATTAGTAAGCGGCTAGATTTGATTTCTCCTTAAAAGTTAATCCCATAATTGGTGAGAGTCTTATAAACCTCATCTATGAACCCATTTGTGTCTTCCACCACCTCGTAGCCACAAAATTTTTGAGGGTTCATCCTCAAGAACTCTCTAATTCTATAAAAATACATTTTCCCTTTAGGGTTTACCACCACCTTCCTATTGGCTTGGGTCATCAAGGCTTGAGCCAAAAAGTTCATAGAAGTCCTAAATTCATCTGGAGTCACATTCACTACTTATGGAGCATTAGGAAGTTAAGGAGGGACTTGATTTTATTGGGAAAGAACCTCTTGGTCCTCATGGTCGTCTCTTTCCCTTATAGCATTAGCCCTAATGTTAGCCATAACCTAAACAAAATCACAGGCAAACATTAGAAGAAGGTATTACTTAAGCCAAACTTTGTGGCAAGACTTGAATAATGAAGAAGTGAAGCTTTCCTATGCATCCCGTAGCCTCCTACTCATAGATGAGTCGCCACTTACAATGATGAAAAAGACAGTACTAGATGTGGTTTTGACACATCCTAGTATCATTTCATAACTAGGCTCTGGAACCAAGTTTTTCACGTCCTGCAAGTATACCAATTAGAGCACTCTTCAGTCACCACACATCGTACTTGACCTCTTGGAGGTCTTGTACAAAACTTTACACATCATACATTGCATATATATACGAAAAGTAGTGTGTTGTAAAACTTTTCTTTCAAAACATATTGTTAAATAGTTTCATAAAACTTCTAACTTATGTCTCAAAAACCATCTATGACATCATGAATACAATAGTCTTGGTTCACGACCCATAAAAGTCTAACTAAGAAAGAACATATAGACAATATAGGAATGATGTCCTTGGATGCTATGAGGACTCACCAATCTTCACTTCTCGATAAGCCAAGGAACTCTACCCTTGAAATAACATCAATATCCTCAAGACCCTCCATTGGATTAGAATGTAGACAACAAATTTTTTAATACAAAATGTACTAAGTTTGGAAACTATCGTGCCACAACATAACATATCTCAAAGGGTTAATCAACAATAGACGTAGACATAATCACAAGAGATAAAGGCATAAGAAAAACATCAATATCATAAGCATAATAAAGAATCATGAAGCATATAACAGTTCACACTTAACTCATTCTCTTTCTTACTCAAATGAACTACTTCAAGCCACCTCTAAGTATACTTGTACAAGGTTAAGGTAGCATCCCATAGTACTACCAAAACTAAGTACCTATCTTTGGTCATTGTTGATCATTATTTTCATTCATAATAAAGACCTATATTAATCATAACATATAAGCACTATGCCCCTAGGCCACCTCAAAGAACACTAGTGAAATGCATATGAAGCATCCTAATCTACGTCACACACTAAGCATATCTTAAAGTCACCCGAATCCCTTTAATTTTAGTTTAAGAGTCTCTAGTAGACCTACATCATATTGACAAGGAACTAACATCTTAAGTCAATCATGTCATCGAATGCAACCTTAGCGCCTACCAAAGCTAAATACACATATAATCAGGGTTATGTCTTAGGTAGATTAAAGTCATACTTGTGCCATGTATGTATTGAATCTAATACTACCATCCTTACTAAGTAATTATCTAGACCAACCTAGTCCAAGATAACTAAGGAAAGAACTACCCATCCTAACTGTCATGCAACCAATCTTGTAGATATAAACTAATCATAAGGAAAAATGAATCCTCAACCCTAAGCTATCATGAGAAACTAATCTCAAGCTAATTCATGTAATGATCCATGCATGCAAGACAAGTTATCATGAAATGCACCTAGTAAGCAAGTTAATCTATCATCAAATGCCCCTTGAATACAAGTCAATTTAACATTAGGAGAGTATAGGCCTTTCCCCTAAAGATATCATGAAATAGTTTAGGCCTAACCGAGTCAAGCTATCATAAATACACTCTAGTCATGCTGCTTCAATATATTCTCAGGAGGGATTCACTACTCAATTCCAAGCTATAATGAGAACCACCTTTCCCAAATTATTATGATCAACAATCCTAGAAAAACATGACCAAGCTAAACATGAGAGCGCTTACTTCCTCCATCCCCAGCTATCATGAGTTTCATTACCTCAAGTTATCATTATACCTAGCATCTCAAGCTTACAAACCTTTGTCTCATCTTACCAAGTCAACCAAACATAAAAAGGCTTATTCAGTACAACTTCAAGCTATTCTAATTCATCATGTCTTGATTCACTTTAGGTTATTAGGTCAACCTAGCAACCGTGTATGTGAGAGAACGTATTTCTCCTATCATGTTTATGTCTAAGTGTAAAAGAGACAGAAAATATCTTCACAATACCTTAATAATGACTTCACCCCCAAATCCCTAGAATACATGGTATACAAGCCCTAAAATCACCTACTTCCATTAATTCATCATGATCCACATTCAATTACAAGTTAATTCATTCAATTTGATCATTATAAGGTAAATCTAGGATAAATCAACATATAGGTTCAATTCCAACTTAACAAGTCAAGACCACCCTATATCAATTAACAGTAGTTAAATTCATTCTTAGATTATTAAATAATGATAAATTAGCATGTAATACAATTGAATTAAGAAGATCAACTTACAACCTTCATCTTGCCTCTAATGGCCTAAAATCACCACGATCACTTTCAACATCAAATACCACAATTCACCATGGAAACCTTATGAAAATATCACAAATCATCATATGAACATAATTCAATTCTACACATTATATTGGGATCATAATTAAGTCTTACCCACAATGCAATCACAACTCTCTCTAGATTGTGGTTTTTTTGGACATAATTGAGGAACAACTAGAGGACTCCATGATTGGAAGAGTACATGGATGAATAAGCTTTACATACCTTAGATTAGAGACTTAATTAATCCTAGATTGAATCCTTGGTAAATTTCATTCTAAAAGCAGCCTCCAATTACTCTTCTTTTTCTATGGTGTTCGTGAGAGTGTTTTAGAGAGAGAGGTTTTGATATCGGGGTATCATGTGTAAATGGGTATGTTATCTTTTAAATACTCATAAAATAACTAAAACCACCTAATTTAACTTCCTACTCATTTATTTGGACCTGCTGTGGATTTCCCATCCACCCCTTAAAGTGGTAGCAAGGTGTAGGGAATTGCAAGCCTTATCGGCGACCTGCAGTCGACGGACCATCGATCGAACAACGGCTTAGCCCTGTAGGTTCATCGTTTGCGATAGATACCCTAAAAATTGGGGGTTTGGTCTCCCATTCTAAGTGTGGGGTGATGCCTCCCCTCGACAACACTTCGTCTTTTTGAAGGAGTGTCGATGCATGTCATCCTTTGACAGAGCCAAGGCAGTGTATTGTCCACACTTTGGGTCCTCCTCAAGAAATCCTTTGGTGGTCCTTGGGGAGTCGTTCCCCGAATTTTCCACCCCAAAAACGTCTATCTCAATGTTTGGAACATTTCCTATCAATTTAGCCCCAAACACTACACAAAACCTCATGAAACATAGTAAGGCATGCAATCATATTCTCAAGTATAACTATTGAACCTCTCGGACGTTCTTGGAAATTTGACCTCCAAACTTCATATACTGCCTCTAAACACTAAAATTAGTCATTTTAAGACCTTCTAAGATCAAGACACACATGGTAGGCTCTATTTGGACATAATTTATTTTGGTATCCTTACAATATCCCCCACTTACAAAACATTAATCCTCGAAAGACACCTAATTAAACACTTCTAAAGGAACAATTATAGACTAGCAGCCCATATTACATGCAGTATAACTAAATGCACATACCAAAATCAAGGAAAACAATTAAATTTCAATCTATACATAGATACAGATAACCGTATAAACCTCATAAAAGGCTCCTTATCCCCCATTTAGGAATAAAATAGACATGTTTTATTGCATCAATTAATCATCATAAGGAAACAATAGAATCACAAGACAGTCATATTCATAAGATATTCTAGAAATTTTTCATAAATCATTAAAGAGACACATACCACAGAGGTACATAAGGAGATCATTCTTGATGAACCTTTAATTAGAGAGCATAGAACCTATTCCTATTTGGAGGATCATCTTCCACATGATAGTAGCAACTTGCTTGTCTTCTCTTACATTAGCTTTTGACTAAGGTCAATATTTCATCATATGACCGCTGTCACCATATCCATAGCAACCATCTCTAATCGACAAGAACCTACCCTTATGTTTCTTAACACACCTAGGTAAAGTAGGTCGGGCGTAATCATTGCTCTTTTAATACCTATGAATACAAGAGTATCCATGTTCATAAGAATTTTGTTGATTCTTTGAACGACCATGTCCATCGGACCCTTCATTTTCCTTCATACTTCTCTTTTCTCCTTCTTAAGCTTGAACTCCTCTATTTGTTAAGCAAACACCATTAGTCAGGTGATATCCATCTCATCTACAAGCATTGTCATACGACACTCTTCTTCCACTAATTTGGACACTCCCATCATGAATCTATTAATCAAGTCTCTAGGTTTTCCTACCAAGCTTGGATCTTACATAGACAATTGGGAGAATTTTAAACTATACTCCTTAACACTCAACTTGCCTTGTTTATGGCTTCTGAATTACCCCGACTTAGCCTCCCTCAATTCCATAAGAAAGAACCTATCATGTAAAGTCGACTTAATAATCTACTGATCTATGGGATTCACACTTACCGACCTCTAAAACTTACATTGCTCCTACAAAACTTAAGCTACATCTTTAAATCGGTAAGCATCTAGCTCCGCTTTCTCCCTAGAAGTCAATCCCATAATAGAAAGTCTTATAAACCTCATCTATGAACCCATTTAGATCTTCATCCACTTTGGAACAACAAAATTCAAGAGGGTACATCCTGTACAACTCTTTAATTATATAATCACACATCCCTCTATAGGGTTTCTCACCGCCACCCAATTGGCTTGGGCCGTGAAGGCTTGATCCAACAAGTTCATTGAAGTCATCGATTTCTTTAGAGTCACATTGTCCACTTGAGTAGGGACTTGATTCCTTTGGGGAGGAACATCTTGATCGTCATGGAAATCTCCTTCCCATCTAAAATAGCCCTAGTTTAAGACATAACTAGTACAAAATCATAAGTAAACATTAGAAGAAGGGCTTACTTAAGCCAAACTCTATGTCACGACTTAAATAATGAAGAGGTGAAACTTTCCTAGGCATCCCCTAGCCTCCTACTCATAGATATGTCACGACTCACAGTGATAAATAAAACTCTATAGATGTGGTTTCAAGACATCCTAAGACCATCTCATAACCTTTCTCTGATACAAAGTTTATCATGACCTGCAAGTATACCGTACAAGTTAGAGCACTCTTAAGTTGCCACACAGTGTACTTGAACTCTTGTAGGTTTTATAAAAGCCCTTACACATAATGTAGTTGAACTCTTGCAGGTTTTATACAAGCCCTTAGACATAATTTATTGCATATATATACGAAAAATTGTACAAAATTAAAGCTTTTCTATCAAAACATAAAGCGAAATCATTTCATAAAACTTCTAACATATGTCTCAAAAATCATCTATGACATCATGAGTACAACAGTCTAGGGTCATGTCCCATAAAAGTCTAACATAGAAAGAACATAAAATACAAAATAGGAGTGATGTCCCTCAGATGCTGTGAAGACTCACCAATCTTAACTTTTTGATAAGACTAGGAACTCTACCCTTGAAAGCAACTCATTCTCCTCAAGACCCTAAATTGGATTAGAATGTAGGCAACATATGCATTAGTACGAAATATACAAAGTATGGAAACTACCATGCCAAAACATAACATATCTCAAAGGGTTAGTCAACGATACACATATTCATATGAGATAAATGAATAAGCATAAAATAAATATCATAAGAATAATAATGCATCATAAAAAGTATATAAGAGTCCATACTCAACTCCTTGTCCTTGTTACTCAAATGAACTACTTCACAAGCCACCTCCAAGTATACTTGTGCAAGGCTAAGGTAGCATACCAATGTTTTACCAAAGATAAGTACCTCTCTTAGGTCATTCTTTTGATCATAATCTATTTTCATAATTAAGACATAGATTCATCATAACATATGAGCACTATGTCACTAGGCCACCTCAAAGAACACTTGTACAATGCATGTGAATCATTCTATTCTGCCTCGCACACTAAGAATGTCTTGAAGTCACCCTAATCCCTTTACTTTTCTGTTAGGAGTCTCTAATAGACCTATTTCATATTGACAAGGAACTATCATCATAAGTCAATCCTATTATGGAATGCAACCATAGCCCCTACCCAAGATAAACTTACATATAATTGGGGTCATGTCTTAGGTGGCTTTAAGTCATACTTGTGCCATTTATGATACAATCCAATACCACCATCTACACTTAGTACTTCTCTAGACCAACCTAATCCCAGTAACTAAGGAAGGAAACACCCATCCTAAACATGATGCAGCCAATCATGTAGATGAATGCTTATCATAGCGGAGGATGAATCCTCAACCCTAACCCATCATGAGAAACTAATCTCTAACTAATTAATGTAATGTACCTTTCATTCAAGACAACCTATCATGAAATGGACCTAGCATGAAAGTCAAGTTATAATGAAATGCACCTTGCATGCAAGTCTAGCTAAAATTAGGAGCGTATAGGCCTTTCACCTAGAGCTATCATGGACTGGTTTAGGCCTAACCAAGTCAACCTATCATGAAGGCACTCTAGTCATGCTGCTTCAAGCTATTCTCAGGAGAGCTTCACTACTCAATCCCAAGCTATCATGAGAAGAACCATTTCCAAGCTATCATGATGAAGCATTCTAGAAACACATGACAAAGGTAAACAAGAGAGAGCTTAGTTTTTGCACCCCAAGCTATCATGAGATTCATCACTTCTTGTATCATGATACCTAGCATCTAAATCTAACACACCTTGGTCTTATATTACCAAGTCAACCAAAAAAGAAAGAGTCTTATTAAATACAACTTCAAGATATTCATATTCACCATGTCTTAATTCACTTAAGGTTATTAGGTCAACCTAGCATCCATATATGTGAGAGAACTTGATTATCCTATCAATTTCATATTTAACTGTAAAAGAGAAAGAAAACATCATTAAAATCCCTTCATAATGACGTTACCCCCAAAGACCTATCATCCATGGTTTACAAGACCCACAATCAACTATTTCCCTTAATTCATCATGATTCATGTTAAACTACAAGTTAATTCATTCAATTTGATCATTAGAAGGTAAGTCTAGGCATACATAATCTCATAAGTTATATTCTAAATTTACAATTCAATACCATCTAGATCAATTAAGCGTATTTAAATTCATATCTGTATGATTTAATCATGATCAATTATCATTTAATACAATTGAGTTAAGAAGATCAACTTAGAACCTTCATCTCCCCTTAAATGGACTAAAATCACCATGATCATATTTAATATTAAATACAATAATTAAGCATTAAAACCTCATGAAAATATCACATAATAATTATATGAACATAATTCAATGCTACCCATTAGATTGGGATCAAAATCAAGTTTTACCCACAATAAAATCACAATCCTTTCTAGATTGGATTGTTTTTATTCACAATTGAGGAAAAACTAGAGGACTCCATGAATGGAAGAATACATTGATGAATAAGATTCACATACCTTATAGTATATACTTAATCCTAACTTGAATCCTTGATAAATTCCCCAAATAGTAGCCTCCAATTTTTATTCTTCTTCTTCTACTACTATGATGTTGATGTTGGGGTTTATGTATAAATGGGTCTCTTATTGTTTAAATACCCACAAAATACCTAAAACCACATAATTTTAACTTGCCATTCATTTATTTGGAGATAGGGTGAATTTCCTATTTACCGTTTAAGATTGCAGCGAGTTGTAGGGAATTACATGCCCTATCGATGACCTGTAGTCGACTCACAATCGATGGAACGATGGTTCTGTCCTGCAGGACCCTTCAAAATAGGGCTTGATCTCCCATTCTATGTATGGGGTGACTCCTCCCATCAACGAGGCATCATCTTGTTGACGTAGCGTCGATGCCTGTCGTCCTTTGACACTGCTAAGGCAGTACACTGTCCACATTTTGGGTCCTTCTCAAGGAGCTCTTGGGTGGTCCTTGGAGAGTTGTGGCCATACATTTCCACCCCAAATATGTCCATATATATTTTAGGAACATTTTTTATCAATTTAAGCCTCAAACACTTGACAAAACCTCATGAAACATACTAAGGGACGGAAGCAAATGCTCAAGGCTAACATTCGAACGTCTTGGATGTTCTTGGACGTTTGACCTCCAAGCTCTTCGAAACTTCATATTACCTCTAAATATTAAATTATTCATTTTAAGATCTTCTAAGTTCAATACACACATGTTAGGATCTATTTGGACCTAATTCATTTTTGGGTCATTACAGACACCAACCACCATGTCCTTATCCATCAAAAACCAACTTAATACAACAACTTAATCAAAACATAAAAGTAACATAGACATTAATTCAATATTACATTGTAAAATTCAGGACAATACCAAAAGTTGATAACAAGAAAATAATGGAAACTATTTTAATTCAATGTCAAAGACCACCACAGATGAAAAAAAAATATTTAGAAGAAGACTTTCTTTTTCTTATGATTTTCTTCTTCCAATTTTTCTTCATGTTTTTTTTTCCCACTGTTTTCTTTTAACTCCCTTGAAATGAAAGAGGAATCAGGTTTTATAGATATCAAGCATTAACCCCTCCCCCCCCCCGCCCCACTCATCTAGAGAATTAAACTCTCTATTTTCCGAAGGTGCCACCAAAGATGAGTAATGATATTTCCCACCTTTTATTCTCTTCAGATTAATCAAAAGATTGTTCTGCCTTTTTAGATGACTCATTTCATTTATTCATTAATTGAATAATAGTTATATGGGTCATCTAAAAAAATTAAAATAGGCCCAAATTTCATTTTAGATGACCCATTTATTTTATTAATTAGATGAATAATACCTAATTAGTCCTCTGAAATATAACGACCCCATAGCACCATCAAGTTGCCACACAGAGTATTCAACCTCTCAGAGGTCTCATACAAGCCTCATGGATCATTTATTGCATACGATACTGAAAATAAGTAAGAATTTAAACCTTTTGTCACACACGTAGATTACATTCTTTAATAAGCAAGCAGAAGACTTTACAACATATAACTTTTAAATATATATGTCTCTTAAACCATCTAATACTTTAGAGTACAACATTTGGGACTAAGCCCATACAAGATTTTAAATAAAGACTAAAAGACCATATAAAGAACATGTGGATTTTCTCCTTGAGTCTATGAGGACTCACCAAAACATCATCTTTAACCCTTAGAAACCTATCCATCATCCATAGCATTCCAAACCTCCAATCCCTACACTTTAGTCTAAAGGGGAAAATAAGGGGTTAGCACATTAAGAACTTAGTAAAAAATTCATGCAAAAACCATGCAAAAAGGAACAGTTATTAGTTAAACATGATTTCATCGTACTTTTATAAAATCCTTCACCATAAAAGTTTAAGAGACATAATACAAGTCAATAATCACATAAAAGACATATTCAACTAGCATCAACCTATAACACTTAATTTTATATTCATCAAGTAAGCCTTTTAATCATTTAGACTCTCTACCTAAGGTTACTCTTAGACTTAGCTAAGTAATACATAAAGAGACCACTCATACAGCCTCTTCAAGCACAACTAACTGTTCCTCAAAACCACCCTAGATAAGATCCTTTATTCAACATAATAACACTAATTGAACATCATTTATTTAAACCATTTAGGAGACAACTAGTGAAATAAGGGACTTCACATGATGGTCTTAGAAGACCTAGGGAACTCACTTAGTATCTTCAAAAGCCTACTCGTGCCATGTATAGATACTGTATTATTCCACTACATAAACATTGTAGTTGCTAAACAATACTAGAGTGAACATCCCATATGATGCAAATAGGCATTAACTAACATAGGCCATAATTGGCAACGTATGGAATCTGGTGTCATTCGACCCCACACCGTGGAAGGTGTTCTACTTGCCAAAGGTAGAACTAGGACGCAACCCATGTTGGCACATGGTTAAGGGATATCAAGGGATTCTTTGTACTCTAGTCTCATACTCAAGTAGAGCTACTGCCAAAAGCATATCCACTCGGTGCTTTAACCTTTGTTTTCATAGAGTAAGTTCATTCACATAATAGTATTTGAAAAGGTACCCTATCTTAGTCTTATTAACTCATAATACCACTACCAAGAAGGGGTCCACAAGGGCTTCAAATCAAGGTTCATTAGGATATCTCGTATGACATTCTTAAAAATGGTTTTATGTCGTTCCGGCCAAGCTACTTCTAAGTCTATCATTCCACTCAAGAAGGGCACCATTTAGGTTGACCACTTCAAGGATTCCTTATTAACCTTATTTTAATATTCAAGGTTTCACATTCTTAACCTTCCTTTCATATTCAAAATTTTACATTAATTATTCATGCAAGGGTACTTACTTTAGGTCTACAAATCCTAGACTTTCATTCAATATTTCATTAATTCATGCATACATGACAAGGGTGTCGAAGCCTACCAAGTCAAGAGATCATATTCACATAACTTTCATGCATCAAGTAGGGACAACTAGGTCTACCTAAAATTACACCATATTAACATGTAAATACTCTTCATAGTCTATCATCATTACGTACCACCATTTAGAGGGACATGCTTTCATTCAAAATATCACATAGCTTTATGCAAGCTTACTAAATATCAAATTAGCACCTTCAGATTATGAATATTGTACAAGGTCACACATATATCACATAATAACTTCACTTTATACATTCATATATGCCATAACACCTTTAAGATAGTCACATTACTTCATGTAACAAACTTCACATTATACGTTCTCATATAACATAACATGACACTACTACAATTCACATAATAATGTCGACAATACCATAATCACAATAAGAACAAGACATAAACACTACCACCATAAGTGGACCATACCACACAAGAGAATTTCTATATAAATTCTACATTATTAAGGGAATTAGGTCAACTTACCTTCTTCAAAAATCCAAGATCACAATTCCTTAAGATCAACAATTCGTAATATAATAGCATATGTAACCAAAGAAATCAACAATACAACATAAACGAGACAGAATACTATCATCATTAGATAGTACATTTTGGGTTTTCAAAAGATCAAAGATTCATGGATATCTTTATTGGAAAACATAAATTTAACATCAATACTATCATATCTGATTATTTGAAAACTTTTCATGGAAGAACCCTTGATTTAGAGTGAAAATTGGACATTTCCATAAACTTTGAAATATCTGAAAATCAATTTGAAATTCGTTATAAGGTGATAGAATGCCTTAGATGAAGAACTCACATACCTTATTTGAAGAAATTCCAAGAGCACTAAGAAGAAATAGGTAAGAATCCATAGACCTAGCTCCATCTTTGGTCTGAAGCTTTTATGGTGGTTTTTAGAGAGAACTTCGGGAGGGAAGGGTTTTTATTTAGGTGTTAGGGTCTAAAAGAGGGTTTAATCAATTTAAATCAATAAAATAACCTAAATATACCTAAAACAATCGTTCATACACTTAAAAATACTTACTATGAATTTACCATTTCACCTCTAAGCTAGTTGAACTTCTGCAGGAAATTGCAGACCCAAATGACGCCAACCAAATGACTAGACATTGATGGATTGGCGCCCCATCAATGGGGTCCAACATTTGCGAAATAGGCTCAAAAATTTGTAAAACTTGCAGGACTGGGTCAACCCAAGACTGACAGACCGTTAATGCATTGATGGTCCATCGTTCGGGGCCATCAATCATGCTTCGTGGCAGTTTCTTCTCTATAAGATGGGGTCCTCCTCAAGGGACCCTCGTGGGTCCTTGGGGGAGTCACACCTGAATGTTAAAACCCAAAACATGTTCATCTAGGTTCTAGGGTCCACCGACTTAGACCTGAAACAACACCCTTAACTTCCATCAAAACACATCGGCACACACAAGCACATAGAAGACTAGTCTCCAAACGTCTTGATAGTTCCTTGACGTTTGACCTCAAAAACAATCGAACTGAACTATAAACTCATTTACACATAAAATCAACAAGTTAACAGACCTTTAAACACAAGTGAATCTCTAATTCATCCTAGTTCAGTTTTAGAGTCGCTACATGAAAATTCTAAAATAGACCCAAAATGTCGACCCATTTCATCGAAACCCAAAAATCAAAAGAAAATCAGCCCATTAACACAAAATTCAAACATATAAAATATTTTAATGATCGAACACAAAAAATTAAGACAAAAAATAAAAACAAAAAAATAAATAAACAAAGTTTCAACAACAACATTAACATGATAAACTTAAACAACATAACAAAATAATACAAAATCTTGCCCCAAAACAGCATATATGGTTAAAAGTAAATGAAAATTATGGGTTTGGATAGAGGTTGAGAGGGGGGAAATTGACATAAATTTTCAGGTGAATGGCAATTGTCAGAAAGTTTTTGACATTTTTTTACATAAAATTGATATCAATGGATAGCCCTGCAGAGCTGTACACAAATATGTAATGGATATGGGATGAGGATGATCGGAACTTCAAAAATCTAAGGGATTAAAGTAAAAATTCACATTTGATTTTTCTTAGATCCACGGAGTTCGGGTATGCATAAGAATGAATAGTTTGTGAATTATTATAGAGGAGGGTTAATGTAAGAGATGATAAATTTTTGAAGATTTTTCTTGTCAAAAAGGTGGTGGCCGCTGACGGCAGTGACAGCGATGGCGATGGTCGGCCGACAACGGGTAGGTGCAAAGGGAAAAAGAAATAAAAATCTAAGTAAAAAATGTTAATTTTTGGAGTTTTTTATTTTGTTAGGGTCCTATAATATCCCTTGGATCAGAATACCATGAATGATTGATATTCAATCTTGACCATTCCTATTTCGTAAGGGAGGTGCGTTTAGTGGTTCTTACTCTAGAGGGAAGAGTTTCAGGAGGTTACCCAGCCCGTCTTATTCAGTCTTCACTGCAGGCTGTAGCTGGTGCTCAATCGCAGACCGGTCAGCATTTTTCTGAGTTTAGAGGTTATCCCCAGACTTCGTCATTCTCACAAAGACCTATGCTTGACTCCAGAAATTGTTATGGATGTGGAGAGACTGGACATATTAGGATATATTGTCCAAAACAGAGTTACACACCCCCAATAGCTAGAGGTAGAGGTGGTCATGGTAGAGGCCTCCATTCTGGAGAACGTGGTGGCCAAGGAAATGGTGGTCACCAAATCAGTCGGGGTGGCGAGCAAGTTGGGACTACTGCAACGCAACCTGGTAGGGACAATGGACAGACAGGTGATAGGGACCATTGTTATGCTTTCCCCGGGAGGTCTGAAGCAGAGGCATCTGATGTTGTTATCACAGGTACTCTTTTTGTCTGTGATTGCATGGCTTCTGTATTATTTGATCCTGGATCCACATTGTCATATGTATCCTCCTCGTTTGCTAGTGGTCTTGATTTACATTGTGATTTGCTTGACATGCTTATTCGTGTCTCTACTCCTGTGGGTTAGTCCGTGGTAGTTGAGAAGGTGTATAGGTCTTGCCTTGTGACTTTTTGTGAGGAGCAATACTCATGTAGATTTGATTATTCTAGATATGGTCGATTTTGATGTAATTCTGGGTATGACTTGGCTTTCTCCAAATTTTGCAATCTTAGATTGTAATGCTAAAACTTTGACATTGGCCAAGCCTCGGACAGATCCGCTAGTGTGGGAGGGTGACTACATTTCCAATCCAATACATATTATCTCTTTTCTTCGTGCTAAGGGGATGGTTAGTAAGGGTTGTTTAGCTTTCTTGGCACATCTCAGGGATGATACCTCCCAAGTACCTTCGATTGAGTCTGTTTCAGTAGTCCGTGAGTTTCTGGATGTGTTTCCTGTAGACCTTCCTGGTATGCCATCGGATAGGGATATGGATTTTTGTATTGATCTGGAGCCGGGTACTCGCCCTATTTTCATCCCCCCAATAGAATGGCTCCAGCTGAGTTGAGGGAGTTAAAGGCCCAACTTCAGGATTTGTTAGGTAAAGGTTTTATTAGACCAAGTGCATCCCCTTGGGGTGATCCTGTTTTATTTGTGAAGAAGAAAGATGGAAGTTTTCGAATGTGCATAGACTACAGACAGCTGAATAAGGTAACTATTAAGAACAAGTATCCCATTCCTCGCATTGATTATTTGTTCGATCAGTTACAAGGTGCTTGTGTCTTCTCTAAAATTGATTGGAGGTTCGGTTATCACCAATTGAAAATACGGGCAATAGATGTGCCAAAGACTGCTTTTCGAACCAGGTATGGGCATTATGAATTCTTAGTAATGTCTTTTGGACTTATGAATTCCCCTGCTGCTTTCATGAGCCTGATGAACGGGATTTTTAAGCCATACCTGGATCTCTTTGTTATTGTATTTATTGATGATATACTGATATACTGAAGAAACAGGAAAGAACATGAGGAGCGTATGAGAATTGTATTGGAGTTGTTGAGGGAGAAAAGGCTTTATGCCAAATTCTCCAAGTGTGAGTTTTGGCTAGATTCGGTGTCCTTCTGGGGGCACGTGGTTTCTAAGGATGGAGTGATGGTGGATCCTTCTAAGATTGAAGCAGTAAAGGGTTGGGTAAGACCTACTAATGTTTCAGAGATAAGGAGCTTTGTTGGTTTAGCTAGCTACTATCGTCGATTTGTCAAGGGATTTTCTTCTATTGCGTCCCTACTGATAAATTTGACTAAGGAGAATGTTCCATTTGTATGGTTGGATGAATGTGAAGAAAGCTTCCAGAACCTCAAGACCTTGTTGACTAGTGCACAAATAATTACCTTGCCAGTGGAAGGTAAGAATTTTATTGTTTATTGTGATGCATCTTATTCTTGTTTGGGTGTAGTGCTAATGCAGGAGAGGAATGTAATTGCTTATGCTTCGAGACAATTAAAAGTGCATTAAAGCAATGGAGACATTATCAATATGGGTCAAAGTGTGAAGTTTATACAGATCACCGTAGTTTACAGTATGTCCTTACTCAAAAAGATTTGAATTTGAGGCAGAGGAGGTAGATGGAACCATTGAAGGACTATGATATTACTATTTTGTATCACCCAAGAAAAGCTAATGTTGTGGCAGATGCTTTAAGTAGAAAAATAGGGAGCGTGGGAAGTTTAGCCCACTTACAGGTTTCTAGACCCCATTTGGCTAGAGAGGTTCAGACTTTAGCTAATGACCTTATGAGGCGGGAATTACTAGAGAAAGGAGGATTTTTGGCCTGTGTGGAGGCAAGATCTTCTTTTCTTGAGAAGATTAAGGGAAACCAGTTTACTGATCAGAAGCTGAGCCGAATTCGAGATATGGTATTGCGAGGAGAGGCTAAAGAAGCAAAAATTGAAGAGGAAGGCGTTTTGAGAATTAAGGGAAGGGTATGTGTGCCCCGTTTCGATGATTTGATTCACACTATTCTTATAGAGTCTCATTGTTCAAGGTATTCTATAAATCCTGGTGCAACCAAGATGTATCGTGACTTGAGTAACATTTTTGGTGGAGTAGAATGAAGCGTGACATTGTTGATTTTGTTGCCCAATGCCCGAATTGTCAGCAGGTAAAGTATGAACACCAGAGGCCCGGAGGAACACTTCAGAGAATGCCCATTCCTGAATAGAAGTGGGAAAGAATTGCAATGGATTTCGTTGTTGGTCTTCCAAAGACATTGGGTAAGTTTGATTCTATTTGGGTAATTGTTGACAGATTAACTAAGTCTGCTCACTTCATTCCGGTCAAGGTGACTTACAATGCAGAGAAGTTAGCCAAACTCTATATCTCAGAAATTGTCCGATTGCATGGAGTTCCACTTTCCATCATATCACATAGAGGTACGCAATTTACTTCTAAGTTTTGGAGAACACTACATGCTGAATTAGGTACTAGGTTGGACCTTAGTACTGCATTTCACCCTCAGACCGATGGTCAGTCTGAGCGAATGATTCAGGTGTTCGAGGATATGCTTCGTGCATGTGCGATAGAATTCGGTGGTCATTGGGATAACTTTTTACCCTTAGAAGAGTTTTCATACAATAATAGCTATCACTCAAGTATTGATATGGCCCCATTTGAGGCACTGTATGGGAGGAGATGTAGGTCTCCCCTTGGTTGGTTTGATGCATTTGAAGTGAGACCTTGGGGTACCGATCTTTTGAGGGAATTGTTCGATAATGTAAAATTCATTTAGGAGAAGCTTCTAGAAGCTCAGAGTAGGCAGAAAGAATATGAAGATCGAAAGGTTAGGGACTTGGATTTTATGGAGGGTGAACAAGTCTTGCTGAAGGTTTCAGCCATGAAAGGTGTGCTGCGGTTTTATAAGCAAGGTAATCTTATTCCGAGGTATATTGGTCCATTTGAAGTCCTGAAGAGCGCGGGGGATGTGGCCTATGAATTGGCATTGTCTCCAGGGTTGTCAGGAGTGCACTCGGTATTTCATGTGTCTATGCTGAAAAAATACCATGGTGGTGAAAATTATATTATTCGTTGGGATTCAATTCTTCTTGATGAGAATCTGTCCGATGAAGAACAGCCTATTGTTATTCTAAATAGGGAGGTCCGCAAGTTGAGATCAAAGGAGATTGTGTCTATCAAGGTTCAGTGGAAAGATCGGCCAGTTGAAGAGTCCACATTGGAGAGTGAGGTCGACATGAAAGAAAGATATCCACATCTTTTTACAAATTCAGGTACTCTTTCTCACCCTCCCCTTTTCTTCCTGTGATCGTTCGAGGACGAACGATGGGTAAATTGGTATATATTGCAACAACCCATTTAGTCAATCTAAGCTGTAGAATTGTTTTTGATAAATACTTACTGGGTCAACGAACCATGTGATGGATCATCGTGGTCACGACGGATCGTCATGGACTCCGTCGTCCCATACTTTTGAAATTTCTCCTGCTGCTCCCTTCACTACCCTCGACGGCAAGTATGACGAACCGTCATAGGCACAACGGTCCGTCGAGCGTCTTCGTTCCAAAACACTTCAACTCTTGGAATCTGAGTACTGGGACTAATTCTCTGAACTTCGTGACGGACCTGCATGACGGACCGTCACAGGTACGACAGACCGTCACAATCTGCGTAACCCTACACGGTGTCAAACTTCCGCTAAATTTTTAAAGGGGTGTTACGGACTATTCATGTTTATAATTATGAAATTAGTGGGGTAAGTTTAATAGTTTATTTAGTTGGGGGTTAAATTAGATAGTAGGGAGATAAATAGTGGGTTACTTTATCATAATCGATTATATGATAATTATGGTAAAAAGAATCTGTAGAAGAAAAATAAAAAGAATAGAAGTGGAGGACGAGCGAGGGAGAGTGAAAGAAAGAAGAAAGCAAGCGACTTAGACTTAAGATCGAGAAAATTCATAGGCACTGAGGAAGGTAAAGGCATTGGAAGGGTAGCTTTCTTGGTTTCGGTTCTTCGGTGGAGGTAGGTTATGGTTTAATTCTATGTGATAGATAAAACTCTTATTAGCGATCGATATGTATTGAGTGATGTTATAAAATCTCCTATATACTTGATTTTTTGATTGAATGTTTGGTTGTGTGGTTTGTGGTTGGCCTAATATAAGGAGACTATTGGATTTTCTAATCTTGAACCCTCTCTATTAAACTGACGCCTTGAATAAAGAAGGCTTACTGAAATAAATTAATGAGATTCTTGGATCGGAGTGTCACGTTCCGACACGGTATTCTTGAATCGGAGTGTCACGTTCCGACACGGTATTCTTGGATCGGAGTGTCACGTTCTGACACGGTATATGGGATCAGAGTGTCACGTTCCGGCATGATAACATTAAAGGAAAGGAATCCTGAATTATCTTAATATACTCAAATTCAAAGAACCTAATTCCCAAATGAGTATGAAGTGGAGGGATGAGTCCTCATAGGTGTGCTTAATATGGTGATTGATGGTGTACCTATTATGGTGTTGTTTCCAATAGTTCATGTGATTATTGCTTGTCACCTGTTAACTATTGTAGTTTGTTTTATATTATTATTCACTATATATTGTTTTCTATTTTGAGTTGGCCGATGATACTTACTCCAACAGTGTTCCTTGTACTGACCCCTACTTGTATTTTCTTCCTTGTCATTTTGTGGAGTGCAGCAAGCGTGCCATCGACTTCGACTCGCCCTCAGCTCTAGCAAGTCTTCAGCACATCAGAGTTCCAGGTGAGCTATTGTTCCTAGCTCGTGCTGGATTCTCTCCTTCACGTCTTGATGTTTTTGAATTTCGGATATGGACCATCGTTTTACTTGTTTCGTTTTCTTAAATACTCTTAGATTTGGTAATTTAAGGATAGATGTTCTTGATGTGATGACTTCCAGATTTTGGGGATAATAATTTATAAACTTTAGAAGATTACTTATTTGGTTATATTAATAAGTTTTGGGTCTTCCGCATTATATTTTGTTCATTTTGGTTGAACTATTGGTAAATGTTGGAGTTTAAATTTGTTGGTTCGATCACCTAGTAGGTTAAGGGTTAGTGCCACTTACGACTCGTTTTGGGTCGTGACAACTCTTCTCTCAGAAAGTCACTCAACTTTCAATTTTCACTGAAAAGTCACTCAACTATTGATTTATTTCTTAGAATGTCACTCAAATTTGAATTTTAACTCAATAGTCACTCAACTATCCACTCTTTCCTTAAAAAATCACTCAATCTATTAAATTGTTTTTTAATTAAAAATTGTTGATATTAATTATTTATATAAAAAATCAAAAATTTTAAAAAATAAATTAAACCATTTAGTGATCCATCCACCTAACCAGACCCATTAAAAAATATGATATGACCCATTTTATTTTGTCTTTAATCGAAAATTAATCCCTCTCTTTTAACCTTGAATTAGGATTAAAGACAAAATAAAATGGGTCATATCATATTTTTAATGGGTCGGGTTAGGTGGGTGGATCACTAAATGGTTTAAGTGGTATTTTTTTTAAAAAAAAATTTGGTTTGTTATATAAATAATTAATATCAATAAATTTTAATTAAAAATAATTTAATAGATTGAGTGACTTTTTGAGGAAAGAGTGAATAATTGAATGACTTTTAAATTAAAATTCAAAGTTGAGTGACATTCTGAAAAAGAAGTGCATAGTTGAGTGACTTTCTGAGAAAGAAGTGCATAGTTGAGTGACTTTTGAGTGAAAATTGAAAGTTGAGTGACTTTCTGAGAGAAGAGTGCATAGTTGATTGACCATCTGAGGTATTATCTCTCTAGATTGATGTAAATTTTTACTTTTCTTTTACTTACGTGTTTATGGTTGGAAGTATAATTGGTGATTTATATTTTGATGTTGATTGGAATTGTATGTCAATGGGTCCTTCATGATAAGTGGATTTAATCTAATTATTTGTGTTTGCTTAATTTTACTTACTGATAATTTGAGGATGGGACCTATAGTAATTTATCTTTTGAGGTTTCTTGTTTACACTTAATCGTTTAGCTCTCCATTGTTCTTGCTTGATTGAGATTAATCAAATTTATTATTACTTCTCCCCTTAGTATAGTCTGCCCTTGTCACGACCCAAATCGAGCCGCGACTGGCACCCAAACTTACCCTCCTATGTGAGCGAACCAATCAATACAAACCCACCATTTTGAATATAATAACACAATATAATGCGGAAGACTTAACTCATTAATGAAAATCAATTAAATAACTTCTAAAACCTCGACAACTATTGTTATCTCCAAAATCTGGAAGTCATCATCACAAGAACATCTATCCTCAAATTAGTAAGACTAAGAGCATCTAAGAAACTAAACATAAATAAAAAGCTAGTCCATGCCGGAACTTCAAGGCATCAAGACATGAAGAAAAAGATCTAGTCCAACATAGAAGCTTTAGCTCACCCTTAAATCCGGTGTAATGGAGACTTGCTAGAGTTGCGGTTGAGTTGAAGACGATGGCACGTTTGCTGCACTCCACAAATAACAAGGAAACAAACATACAAGTAGGGGTCAGTACAAAACACAGGTACTGAGTAGATATCATCGGCCAACTCAAAATAAGAAACAATATATATCAGATCATATCATAAATCAACTACAATACTCAATCTGTAGCAACAACATGTACAAGAATCTTTGATAAATAACGTCAAGTACACTCATTAGGGCTCAAGCCTCCATATCATACTCATTTGGGAAATAGGTTCTTTTCATTCGAATTTATTAACATAATTCCAAGATTCATTATCTTTATTCCTCTTGTGTCGGCACGTGACACTCCGCTTCCCTACTAATATGTGTCGGAACGTGACCCTACGATCCCCTAATTCTACGAGTAGGTTCGTGACACCCGATCCCCTAATTCTACGTGTCGGTTCATGACACCCGATCCCCTAATTCTACGTGTCGGTTCGTGACACCCGATCCCCTAATTCTACATGTCATTTCATGACACCCGATCCTCTAATTCTACGTGTCGGTTTGTGACACCCGCTCCACTAATCTTATTCTGTTAATCCATCAAGCCTTCTTTTATACCAAGGCATCATCATTAACAAGGGGTTTTCAAGATTTGAGATTCAATAGCTTCATCATGCTTATTTCATCACAATTATATAATTATATTCATGCAAGCATACAATTAAGCATAAAGAAGACTTTATAATACTACCCAACACATATCATTTGCTATTAAGAGTCTACTATGAATAGCATAAAAACAATAACCTACCTCCACCGAAGAGTTGTGATTAAGCAAGCTAATCCTCAAGATCTTTGCTTTCCTCTTTGTTTCTCTCTCTCGATCGTTTCTCCCTCTCTTTCTATTCTTTTCTTTTTTCTTATTCAAACCCTCTTTCTTTTACCCTATTTAGCATATAATTAAGTATAAAAGATGGTAAATTAACCCATTAATTAATTCAAGGTTATCACTTTTAACCCTCAAGTAGTTAAATTATTAACACTAACCCACTAAATTTATAATTATAGCTGGAATAGTCCAAAACGTCCCTTAAAATATTTAAAGAAAACCGACTCAGCCTGGGATTACGCAACCTGTGACGGGTCGTCGTGACTGCGACGGTCCGTCCTGCTGCTTCCGTCACAGAGTTCAGAGACTGAAATTTACTAAAGAGTCTGTGACGGCCCGTCATGCCTGTGACGGTCCGTCCTGTCACTTCGTCACGAAGTTCAGAGAGTCGATTTCAGCACCCAATTTTTCTTAATTCTAAGTATTTTGGAACGAGACACCCTCGACGGTTCGTCGTGGGGTCCGTCAACCAAGACAGCTTTTCCAGAATCAAAATCTGCTGCTCAAACCGACTAAACAGGTCGTTACAATAGATACCAATTTACCCATCGTTCGTCCTCGAACGATCGTAAGAAGAAAAACAAGGGCGAAAAGGAGTACCTGAATCTGTAAATAGGTGTGGGAATCTTTCTTGCATGTCAGCCTCTTTCTCCCTACTGGCTTCTTCAACGGGTCGATTCTTCCATTGAACTTTGATGGATGCAATCTCCCTTGACCTCAACTTGCAAACTTCTCTATCTAAAATAGCAATAGGCTCCTCCTCATAAGACAAATTTTCATCAAGCAGCACTGAATCCCATCGAATGATGTAGTTTCCATCCCCATGGTATCCTTTTAACATAGACACATGAAATACCGGATGCACTCCGGACAGCCCTGGAGGGAAGGCTAACTCATAAGCCACCTCCCCTACTCGCTTATGTACTTCAAAGGGACCAATCTACCTTGGGCTTAGTATACCTCTTTTACCAAACCGCATCACCTCTTTCATGGGTGAAACCTTCAGAAAGACTTGCTCACCCTCCATAAACTCAGAGTCTCTAACCTTTCTATCTGCATATTCCTTTTGCCTACTTTGCGCCGCTAAAAGCTTTTCTTGAATAGATTTCGCTTTCTCTAATGAACCCCTCAAAAGGTCAGTACCCCAAGGTCTAACCTAAAATTCATCAAACCAACCAATGGGAGACCTACATCTTCTCCCATACAATGCCTCGAATGGAGCCATATCAATACTTGAGTGATAGCTATTGTTATATGAGAACTCTGCTAAGGGTAAGAAGTTATCCCAACGGCCACCAAATTCTATCAAACATGCACGAAGCATATCCTCCAACACTTAAATCGTTTGCTCAGACTGACCATCGCTCTGAGGGTGGAACGCAGTACTATGGTCAAACCTAGTACCTAATTCAGCATGCAATGTTCTCCAAAACTTAGAAGTAAACTGCGTACCTCTATCTGATATGATGGAGAGTGGAACTCCATGCAATCGAACAATATCTGAGATATAGATTCTGGCTAACTTCTCTGCATTGTAGGTTACCTTGACCGGAATGAAGTGAGAAACTTAGTTAACCTATCAACGATTACCCAAATGTAGTCAAACTTCCCCAATGTCTTTGGAAGACCAACCGCGAAGTCCATTGCAATTCTGTCCCACTTCCATTCAGGAATGGGCATTCTCTGAAGTGTTCCTCCGGGCCTCTGGTGTTCATACTTTACTTGCTGACAATTTGGTCATTTGGCAACAAAATCAACAATGTCGCGCTTCATTCTACTCCACCAAAAGTGTTGCTTTAGGTCACTGTACATCTTGGTTGCACCAGGATGTAAAGAATATCCAGAACTATGAGACTCTGTAAGAATAGTGTGGATCAAATCATCAACACGGGGCACACATACCCTTCCCTTAATTCTCAAAACACCTTCCTCATCCATTATTGCTTCTTTAGCCTCTCCTCGCAACACCATATCCCGAATGTGGCTTAGTTTCTCATCATCAAACTGTTTTCCTTGATCTTGTCAAAAAAAGAAGATCTCGCCTCCACACTGGCCAAAAATCCTCCCTTCTCATTCACTTCTAACCTCATAAAGTTGTTAGCCAGAGTCTGGACCTCTCTAGCCAATGGACGTCTAGAAACTTGCAAGTGAGCTAGACTTCCCATGCTCCCTGCCTTTCTACTTAAGGCGTCTGCCATAACATTAGCCTTTCCTGGATGATACAAGAAAGTGATATCGTAGTCCTTCAGCAGTCCCATCCATCTCCTCTGTCTCAAATTCAAATCTTTTTTAGTAAAGACATACTGTAGGCTACGATGATCTATGTACACTTCACACTTAACCCTGTATAGATAGTGTCTCCATTTCTTTAAGGCAAACACTACCGCAGCCAATTCCAAATCATGGGTCGGATAATTACGTTCATGCACCTTTAATTGCTTTGAAGCATAAGCAATTACGTTCTTCTCTTGCATTAGCACTGCACCCAAACCCGAATAGGATGCATAACAATAGACAATGAAATTCTTACCTTCCACTGGTAGGGTAAGGATTGGTGCAGTAGTCAACAAGGTCTTGAGTTTCTGAAAGCTTTCCTCACATTCGTCCGACCATACAAATGGAACATTCTGCTTAGTAAAGTTCGTCAATTGGGAAGCAATGGAAGAGAATCCCTTGACAAATCGACGGTAATAGCTAGCTAAACCAACAAAGCTCCTTATTTCTGACACATTAGTAGGTCTTACCCAATTCTTCACTGTCTCAATCTTGGAAAGATCCACCATCACCCCATCCTTAGAAACCACATGTCCCAAGGAGGACACTGCATCTAGCCAAAACTCACACTTGGAGAATTTGGCATAAAGCTTTTTCTCCCGCAACATTTCCAATACAATTCTCAAGTGGTCCTCATGTTCCTTCTTGCTCTTTGAGTGTACCAATATATCATCAATAAATACGATCACAAAGAGATACAGATATGGCTTAAAAATCCCGTTCATCAAGCTGATAAAAGCAGCAGGGGCATTCGTAAGACCAAAAGACATCGCTACAAATTCGTAATGCCCATACCTAGTCCGAAAAGCAGTCTTTGGCACATCCTTTGCCCGTATTTTCAATTGATGATAACCGGACCTCAAGTCAATCTTAGAGAAGACACAAGCACCTTGTAACTGATCGAACAAGTCATCAATGCGAGGAATGGGATACTTGTTCTTAACAGTTACCTTGTTCAACTGCCGGTAGTCTATGCACATCCGAAAACTCCCATCCTTCTTCTTCAGAAATAACACCGGAGCACCCCAAGGAGATGCACTTGGTCTAATGAAGCCTTTGCTCAAAAACTCTTGAAGTTGGGCCTTTAACTCTCTCAGCTCCGCGGGAGCCATTCTATAAAGGGGTATAGAAATGGGGCGAGTACCCGGTTCAAGATCAATGCAGAAGTCAATATCTCTATCCGGTAGCATACCCGGAAGGTCTGCGGGAAACACATCTAAAAACTCACAAACTATCAAAACCGACACAATTGGAGGTACTTGGGTAGTATCATTCCTGAGATGTGCCAAGAACGCTAAACAACCCTTACTAACCATTTTCTTAGCACGAAGAAAGGAGGTGATACGAACCGGATTGGAAGTGTAGTCACCCTCCCACACTAACGGATCTGTCCCAGGCTTGGCTAACGTCACAGTTTTAGCATTACAATCCAAGATCGCAAAATTCGGAGAAATCCAAGTCATACCCAGAATTACATCAAAATCAACCATTTCTAAGATAACCAAGTCTACATAAGTATTACTCCCCACAAAAGTCACCAGACCAGACCTATATACTTTTTCAACTATCATAGACTCACCCACCGGAGTAGAAACAGGAATAGGCATGTCAAGTAATTCACAATGTAAATTAAGACCATTAGCAAATGAGGAAGATACATAAGAAAATGTGGATCCAGGATCAAACAATACAGAAGCCATGGAATCACAAACGAAAAGATTACCTGTGATGACAACATCAGATGTCTCCGCTTCAGATCTCCCAGGGAAAGCATAACAATGGGCCCTATCACCTGTCTGCCCGTTTCCCCTACCATGTTGCGCTGCAGTAGTTCCCATTTGTCTGTCACCCCGGCCGTTTTGGTGACCACCACATCCTCCAGAATAGCGGCCTCTACCATGACTACCTCTACCTCTAGCTATTGGGGGTCTATAACTCTATTTTGGACAATTCCTCCTAATATGTCCAGTCTCCCCACATCCATAACACTCCCTGGAGTCAAGCATAGGTCTCTCAGAGAAGTGTTGACCGGTCTAAGGTGGACCCCCAACTACAGTATGTAATGAAGACTGAATTGGTCGGACTGAGTAACCTTCTGAAACCTGTCCTCTAGAGTATGAACCATTAAAATCACCTCCCTTTCGAAGCCTTTTTGATGTCGTTGCCATGGTGAAGTCATCTGGCTTCACTCCCTCTACCTCTATCATGAAGTCTACCACTTCTTGAAAAGATTTTGCCGTTGCCGCTACCTGTAAGGCTGAAATCCGCAATTTTGGCCTTAACCCCTTCACAAAACGGTGAATCCGCTCTTGTGGACTGAAACAAAGTTGGGTGGCATACCTGGATAATGCACGCAACTTAGCCTCATATGTGGTAACTGATGTCCTACCTTGCTCTAAGCTCAAGAACTCATCTCTTTTCCTATTCCTCAAAATACGGGGGATATACTTGTCCATAAACAAGCAAGAGAATGATGCCCAAGTCATAGGGGGTGCCTCTGTTGGTTGACACTCAACATATGACCGCCACAACATTTTGGCGTTCCCTTGAAACTGATAAGTCACAAACTCAACACCAAACCGTTCTACTATACCCATCTTGTGTAGTAGCTCATGACAGTCAACCAGAAAATCATAGGCATCCTCAGATTCAGCACCCTTGAAGACTGGTGGTTTCAATTTCAAGAACTTACTGAAAAGTTCATGCTGATAATTTGTCATTATAGGCCCTGTAGTCAGACGAGGAAACGTGCCTATTTCCAATGAGGCATCCATGCGGGGAGCCACGATAGCCGCATGTTGTACCTCTGGAGCCTGAGGTGCGGGTGTAGAAAACACTGGAGGAGCTTGTCCTTGATCAGATAACCCGCTAAGATTAGCAAGAACCTGATTGATCATATCTGGGGAAGGTTGGGGTGGTAATCCCTCATTCTGTACTTGTTCATTTTCCCCATCCTCCCCTTCTCTTACTACTTCCTCAGTCGGTTGAGGAATGACCACCATAGTACCAGATGGACCAGGCGTTCGTCCTCTTCCTCTAGAGGATGTCCTCCCACGACCTCTACCGCGGCCTCTTGCTACTGCTCCTCTTTGAGCTACAGTCTCAGTGGCTGGCTCAGATGCATCTTGGCTTGCCGATGTTGATGTTGGTGCGGTTGTTGCTCTAGTTCTAAACATCTGCGAAATAGAGTGAAGATGGTCAGATATCAATTTGTATCACCTAGATACCAATTGGATCCAAGTAATAGCATGAAAGAAAGAAAGAAAGAATGAAGTTCCCCTAAAGTCTTATAGCCTCTCAAAGAAAAGTAATGGTGTCCCCCTACCGTTCCTTAAGACTCTACTAGACTCATTCTTGTGTGATGAGACCAACGAACCTAATGCTCTGATACCAAGTTTGTCACGACCCAAATCGAGCTGCGACTGGCACCAACACTTACCCTCCTATGTGAGTGAACCAATCAATACAAACCCAATTTTTCGAATATAATAACACAATATAATGCAGAAGACTTAACTCATTAATGAAAATCAATTAAATAACTTCTAAAAACTCGACAACTATTATTATCACCAAAATCTGGAAGTCATCATCACAAGAACATCTATCCTTAAATTACTAAGACTAAAAGCATCTAAGAAACTAAACATAAATAAAAAGCTAGTCCATGCTGGAATTTCAAGGCATAAAGACATGAAGAAGAAGATCCAGTCCAAGCTAGAAGCTTTAGCTCACCCTGAAATCCGGTGTGATGAAGACTGGCTAGAGTTGCGGTTGAGTTGAAGACGACGGCACGTTTGCTGCACTCCACAAATAACAAGGAAAGAAACATACAGGTAGGGGTCAGTACAAAACACGGGTACTTAGTAGATATCATCGGCCAACTCAAAGTTTGAAAACAATATATATCAGATCATATCATAAATCAACTACAATACTCAATCTGTAGCAACAACATGTACAAGAATCTTTGATAAATAACGTCAAGTACACTTATGAGGACTCAAGCCTCTATATCATACTCATTTGGGAAATAGGTTCTTTTCATTCGAATTTATTAACATAATTCCAAGATTCATTATCTTTATTCCTCTTGTGTCGGCACGTGACACTACGCTTCCCTACTACTATGTGTCGGAACGTGACACTTCGATCCCTTAATTCTACGTGTCGGTTCGTGACACTCGATCCCCTAATTCTACGTGTCGGTTCATGACACTCGATCCTCTAATTCTACGTGTCGGTTCGTGACACCCGATCCCCTAATTCTACGTGTCGGTTCGTGACACCTGATCCCCTAATTCTACGTGTCGGTTCGTGACACCCGCTCCACTAATCTTATTCTGTTAATCCATCAAGCCTTCTTTTATACAATGGCATCATCAATCTCATTATTTTAGTTCATCACGCCTTCTTTAACACCAAGGCCTCATTATTAACAGAGAGATTAGGGTTTTTCAAGTGAGCTAGACTTCCCATGCTTCCCGCCTTTCTACTTAAAGCATCTGCTACAACATTCGCCTTCTCCGGATGATACAAAATAGTGATGTCGTAGTCCTTCAGTAGCTCCATCCATCTCCTCTGTCTCAAGTTCAAATCTTTCTGAGTAAAGACATACTGAAGGCTACGATGATCCATGTAGACCTCACACTTATCCCCATATAAATAGTGTCTCCATTGCTTTAATGCAAACACTACCGCAGCCAATTCCAAATCATGAGTTGGATAGTTACGGTCATGCACTTTTAATTGCCTCGAAGCATAAGCAATCACATTCTTCTCTTGCATGAGTACTGCACCCAATCCAGAATAGGATGCATCATAATAGACAATGAAATTCTTACCTTCCACTAGCAAGGTGAGAATTGGTGCAGTAGTCAACAGAGTCTTGAGCTTCTGAAAGCTTTCCTCACACTCATCCGACCATACAAATGGAACATTTTGCTTAGTCAAGTTCGTCAGTTGGGAAGCAATAGAAGAGAATCCCTTGACAAATCGGCAGTAGTAGCTAGCTAACCCAACAAAGCTCCTTATTCCTGACACATTAGTAGGTCTTACCCAATTCTTCAATGTCTCAATCTTAGAAGGATCTACTATTACTCCATCCTTAGAAACCATGTGCCCCAAGAAGGACACTGCATCTAGCCAAAACTCACACTTAGAGAACTTGGCATAAAGCTTTTTCTCCCTCAAAATTTCCAATACCATTCTCAAATGCTCCTCATGTTCCTCCTTACTTTTAGAGTATATCAGTATATCATCAATAAATACAATCACAAAGAGATCCAAATATGGCTTAAAAATCCTGTTCATCAAACTCATGAACGCAGCAGGGGCATTCGTAAGACCAAAAGACATTACTACAAATTCGTAATGCCCATACCTGGTTCTAAAAGCGGTCTTTGGCACATCCGTTGCTCGTATTTTCTATTGATGATAGCCGGATCTCAATTCAATCTTAGAGAAGACACAAGCACCTTGTAACTGATCGAACAAGTCATCAATACGAGGAAGAGGATACTTGTTCTTTATGGTTACCTTGTTCAACTTTCGGTAGTCTATGCACATCCAAAAACTCCCATCCTTCTTCTTTACAAACAAAACCGGAGCACCCCAAGGAGATGCACTTGGTCTAATGAAGCCTTTGCTCAACAACTATTGAAGTTGTGCTTTTAACTCTCTTAACATCGTGGGAGCCATTCTATAAGGGGGTATAGAAATGGGGCGAGTACCCGGTTCAAGATCAATACAGAAGTCAATATCCCTATCTGGTGGCATACCAGGAAGATCTGCAGGGAACACATCCAGAAACTCACGCACCACCGAAACCGACTCAATCAAAGGTACTTGGGTAGTGTCATCCTTGAGATGTGGCAAGAAAGCTAAACACTCTTTACTAACCATTTTCTTAGCAAGAAGAAAGGAGATGATACGCACCGGATTGAAAGTGTAGTCACCCTCCCACACTAACGGATCTGTCCCAGGCTTGGCTAACCTCACCGTTTTAGCATTACAATCCAAGATCACAAATTGCAGAGAAAATCAAGTCATACCCAGAATTACATCAAAATCAACAATTTCTAAGATAACCAAATCTACATAAGTGTTGCTCCCCACAAAGTTCACCAAACAAGACCTATATACCTTTTCAACTACCATAGACTCACACACCGGAGTAGAAACACGAATAGACATATCAAGTAATTCACAATGTAAATTTAGAACATTAGCAAATGAGGAAGATACATAAGAAAATTTGGATCCAGGATCAAACAATACAGAAGCCATGCAATCACAAACCAGAAGATTACCTGTGATGATAGCATCAGATGTCTCCGCCTTCGATCACCCGGGGAAAGCATAACAATGGGCCCTTTCGTTTGTTTGCCCGTTGGCCCTACCATGTTGTGATGTAATGGCTCCAGCTTGCCCATAACCCCGGCCGTTTTGGTGACCACCATTACCTCGACCACCACGTCCTCCAGAATAACGGCCTCTACCATGACCACCTCTACCTCTAGCTATTGAGGGTCTATAACTCTGTTTGGGACAATTCCTCCTAATATGTCAAGTCTCCACACATCCATAACACTCTCTGGAGTCAAGCATAGGTCTCTTAGAGAAGTGTTGACCGGTCTAAGGTGGACCCCCAACTACAGTCTGTAGCGAAGACTGAATTGGTCGAACTGAGTAACCTCCTGAACCCTGTCCTCTAGAGTAAGAGCCATTAAACTCACCTCCCTTTCGAAACTTCTTTAATGTCGATGCCATGGTGAATTCATCTGGCTTCACTCCTTCAACCTCTACCACAAAATCTACCACTTCTTGGAAGGATTTTGCCATAGCCGTTACCTGTAAGGCTAAAATCCGCAACTCTGACCTCAACCCCTTCACAAAATGACGAATCCGCTCTTGTGGACTGAAACAAAGTTGGGTGGCATATCTGGATAGTGCACAAAACTTAGCCTCATATGCGTTGACCGACATCCTACCTTGCTCTAGGCTCAAGAACTCATCCCTTTTCCTATCCCTCAATGTCCGGGGGATATACTTCTCCATAAACAAGCTAGAGAATGAGGCCAAAGTCATAGGTGGTGCCTCCGTTGATTGACACTCAACATGTGACCGCCACCACATTTTGGCGTTCCCTTGAAACTGATAACTCACGAACTCAACACCAAACCGTTCTACTATACCCATCTTGTGTAGTAGCTCATGACAGTCAACTAGAAAATCATAAGCATCCTCAAATTCAGCACCTTTGAAGACTTGAGGTTTCAATTTCAAGAACTTACTGAAAAGTTCATGCTGATCATTTGTCATTATAGGCCAGTAGTCAGACGTGGAAACGTGCCTATGTCCAATGAGGCATCCATACGAGGAGCCATAGTGACTGCATGTTGTACCTCTAAAACCGGAGGTGTTGGTGCAGAAAACACTGGAGGGGCCTGACCCTGATCAGACAACCCACTAAGGTAAGCGAGAACCTGATTGATCATCTCTGGGGTAGGTTGGGGTGGAAATTTCTCATTTTTTACTTGTTCATTCTCCCCTTCCTTACCCTGTCATACCACTTCCTCATTCGGTGAAGGAGTCACCGCTCTAGTATCAGACGGGCTAGGTGCTTGTCCTTTTCTTCTAGAGGACTTCCTCCCACGACCTCTTCCACGACATCTTGCCGCTACTCTTCCTCTAGCTACAGCCCCAGTGGCTGGTTCAGACGCACCCTGTCCCGCCGGCGCTGGTGTTTGCGCGGTTGTTGCTCTAGTTCTAACCATCTGCGAAATAGAGTGAAGATGGTCAGATACCAATTTGTATCACCTAGATACCAATTGGATCCAAGTAATAGCACGAAAGAAAGAATGAAAGAATGGAATTTTCCTAAAGTCTTATAGCTTCTCAAAGAAAAGTAAAGGCGTCCCCCTACCGTTCCTTAAGACTCTACTAGACTCGTTCTTGTGTGATGAGACCAACGAACCTAATGCTCTGATACCAAGTTTGTCACGACCCAAAATCGGGCCGCGACTGGCACCCACACTTACCCTCCTATGAGAGCGAACCAACCAATCTAAACCTTAACATTTCAATGTAATATCAATCATAAAGTAATGTGGAAGACTTAAACACATTAATAAAAACCAATTCAATAACTATTATTTCCCAAAATCTTGAAGTCATCATCACAAGAACATCTACTTCAAATTACTAAATCTAAGAGTTTCTAAGAAGCTAAAAACACGTAAGAGCTAGTCCATGCCGGAACTTCAAGGCATCAAGACATGAAAAGGAAGATCCAGTCCAAGCTAGAAGCATTAGCTCACCCTGATATCCGGAGTAATGAAGACTGGCTAGAGTTACTGTTGAGTTGAAGATGACGGCACGTTTGCTGCACTCCACAAATAAACAAGAAGAAAACATAAAAGTAGGGGTCAATACAAAACACGGGTACTGAGTAGATATCATCGGCCAACTCAAAATAGAAATCAATATATACCAAGTAATATCATAAAATCAACTATGATACTCAACATGTAGCAACAGCAAGTACTATATCATTAACAATTACTGTCAAGTTCACACATGAGGACTCAAGCCTCAATACCATACTCATTTGGGAATTATGTTCATTAGATTAAGTATATTAACCTCTTTCAAGATTCATTATCTTTATTTCTCTTGTGTCGGTACGTGACACTCCGCTCCCTCATATTCATTAATCCTCATATGTCGGTACGTCACACTCCGATCCCCTACTACTATGTGTCGGAACGTGACACCCGATCCCCTAAATCTACATTTCGGTTCGTGACACCCGATCCCCTAAATCTACGTTTCGATTCGTGACACCCGATCCCCTAAATCTACGTGTCGGTTCGTGACATCCGATCCCCTAAATCTACGTGTCGGTTCGTGACACCCGATCCCCTAAATCTACTTATCGGTTCGTGACACCCGATCCCCTAATGTTATTCTATTAATTCATCAAGCCTTCTCTTATACCAAGGCATCATCATCTCATTACTGTAGTTCATCAAGCCTTATTTTATACCAAGGCATCATCATTAACAAGAGATTAGGTTTTTATCAAGATTTGGGATTCAATAGCTTCATCATGCTTTATTTCATCACAATCATATAATCACATTCATGCAAGCATACAATTAAGCACATAGCAGGGTTTTACAATATTATCAATACATATCATTCGCTATTAAGAGTTTACTTAGAATATCGTAAGAGAAACCATAACCTACCTCCACCGAAGATTAGTGATCAAGCAAGCAAATTCCCAAAGCTTTGTGTTTTCCTCTTCGTTTCTCCTCTCTCGATCGATCCTCTCTCTCTCTTTGTTCTTTCTATTTTCTTTATTCAAACCCTCTTTCTTTTACCCCAATTAGAATATAATTAAGAATAAATGATGGCAATAATAACCACTAATTAACTTAAGGTTACCTCTTTTAAGCCTTAAGTAATTAAACTTATTAACAATAACCCACTAACTTTATATTTAAAGCAGGAATAGTCAAAAACGTCCCTTAAAACATAAAAATAAATTCGACCCAGACTTGGATTACGCAGTCTGTGACGGCCCGTCCTGCTGCTCCGTCACAGACTTCAGAGACTCAATTTCTCTAAAGGGTCTGTGACGGTCCGTCACACCTGTGACGGTCTGTCTTACCATTCCGTTACGAAGTTCAGAGAGTCGATTTCAGTGCCCATTTTTCAGATTTTCTAAGTGTTTTGAAACGAGACACTGCGACGGTCGTTCATGCCCATGACGGTCCGTCGTGGGGTCCGTCGCCTCAGCCTATTTTTCCAGAAATAAAATCTGCTGCTCCAAATGACTAAACAGGTCGTTACACCATCAATGGCTGAAAGTTCTACTACAAACTTGAGGGAGTGTTGGATGTTTCAAAGCATGATCGATGTACTATTTTAGAAACTTCTGGTTTGATCTGGAAAACAAAGGATAGGGGAGATAGAAAGTTTAGAAGAAAGATATTTTTAAAGACATAAATATCCTTATTTTTTTAATATTAAAGATAGTACACTTTTATCTAATTTTTACAGCGTAAGGTACAATAAATTTTGTTGTGGTCCCCCTCCTCTTGGTGCTTCTATTTAATAAAAAATGAAACGCCCGTTTACAGGCCTAATATTATGTCACGACTCAAACCAGGTTGCGACTGGCACCCACACTTACCCTCCTATGTGAGCGAACCAACCAATCTAACCTTAACATTTCAATATAATATCAACAGAAAGTAATGCGGAAGACTTAAACTCATTAAATAAAAACCAATTCATTAACTTCTAAAATTCAACATCTATTATTCCCCAAAATCTGGAAGTCATCATCACAAGAACATCTATGATCAAATGACTAAACTAACAGTATTCTGAAAGCTAAAAATACATAAGAAGCTAGTCCATGCCGGAAGTTCAAGGCATCAAGACTTGAAGAAGAAGATCCAGTCCAAGCTAGAAGCATTAGCTCTCCCTGAATTTCCGATGTAGTAAGACTGGCTTGATTTAGTGTTGAGTTGAAGATGATGGCACGTTTGCTGCACTCCACAAATAAACAAGAAGAAAACATAAAAGTAGGGGTCAGTACAAAACACGGGTACTGAGTAGATATCATCGGCCAACTCAAAATAGAAATCAATATATACCAAGTAATATCATAAAATCAACTATAATACTCAACATGTAGCAACAAGAAATACTATATCATTAACAATTACCGTCAAGTTCACACATGAGGACTCAAGCCTCAATACCGTACTCATTTGGGAATCATGTTCATTAGATTGAGTATATTAACATCTTTCAAGATTCATTATCTTTATTTCTCTTGTGTCGGTATGTGACACTCCGCTCCCTCAATATTCATTAAACCTCTTGTGTCGGTACGTGACACTTCGATCCCCTAAATTTATATGTCGGTTCGTGACACCCGATCCGCTAATTCTACGTGTCGGTTCGTGACACCCGATCCCCTAATTCTACATGTCGGTTCTTGACACCCGATCCCCTAATACTACATGTCGGTTCGTGACACCCGATCCCCTAATTCTACGTGTCGGTTCGTGACACCCGATCCCCTAATTCTATGTGTCGGTTCGTGACACCCGATCCCCTAATACTACGTGTCGGTTCGTGACACCCGATCCCCTAATTCTACGTGTCGGTTCGTGACACCCGATCCCCTAATCTCCTTCCATCAATTCATCAAGCCTTCTTTCTTACCAAGGCATCATCAATACCATTATTTTAGTTCATCACACCTTCTTTTATACCAAGGCCTCATTATTAACAAAGAGATTAGGAGTTTGCAAGATTTGGGATTCAATAACTTCATCATGCTTATGTAATCACAATTATATTATTACATTCATGCAAGCATACAATTAAGCACATAGCAGGGTTTACAATATTATCAATACATATCATTCTCTATTAAGAGTTTACTACGAATATCGTAAGAGAAACCATAACCTACCTCCACCGAAGATTCTTGATCAAGCAAGCAAATTTTCCCAAAGCTTTGTGTTTTTTCCCCTTCTCGATCGTCTCTCTCTCTATCGATTCCCTTCTCTCTCTTTCTCTTGTTCTTTCTATTTTCTTTATTCAAACCCTCTTTCTTTTACCCTAATTAGTATATAATTAAGAATAAAAGATGACAATAATAGCTCACTAATTAACTTAGGTTACCTTTTTTATCCCCCAAGAAATTGAGTTATTAATATAGACCCACGAAATATATAATTTTAGCAGGAATAGTCAAAAACACCCCTTTAAAACTTAACCAGAATGCCAACTTCAACTGGGATTACGCAACCTGTGACGGCCCGTCGCGCCTGTGATGGCCCTTCGCGCCTGCGACGGTCTGTCATGCAGGTTCGTCAGAGACTCGATTTCCTTAAGGAGTCTGTGACGGCCCGTCGTACCTACGACGGTTCGTCCTGCACTTCCGTCACGACGTTCAGAGAATAGTTCCCTGTACCAAATTCTCAAGAGTTGAAGTGTTTTGAAACGGTGGATCACGACGGTTCGTCGTGCCTGTGACGGTCTGTCCTGCAGGTCCGTCACAGAGTTCAGAGAGTCGATTTCAGCACCCAAATTTCAGAATTTCTAAGTGTTTTGGGACGAGACACGCTCGACGGTCCGTCGTGCCCATGACGTTCCGTCGTGGGTTCCGTCGTCTCAGCCTGTTTTTCCAGAAATAAAATCTGCTGCTCAAAACGACTAAACAGGTCGTTACATTAGATACCAATTTACCCATCGTTCGTCCCCGAACGATCACAAGATGGAGAATAAGGGCGAAAAGGGGTACCTTAATCTGTGAACAGGTGTGGATATCTTTCTTGCATATCAACCTCGTTCTCCCAAGTGGCTTCTTCAACGGGTCGATTCTTCCATTGAACTTTGATGGATGCAATCTCCCTTGATTTCAACTTGCGAATTTCTCTATCTAGAATAGAAACAGGCTCCTCCTCATAGGACAAATTCCCATCAAGCAAAACTGAATCCCAACGGATAATATAGTTTCCATCCCCATGGTATCTTTTCAACATCGACACATGGAATACCGGATGTACCCCGAACAGCCTTGGAGGCAAGGCTAACTCATAAGCCACCTCCCCTACTCGCTTGAGTACTTCAAATGGTCCAATATACCTTAGACTTAGCTTACCCCTTTTTCCAAACCGCATCACCCCTTTCATGGGCGAAACCTTCAGCAAGACTTGTTCTCCCTCCATGAACTCTAAGTCTCTAACCTTTCGATCTGCATATTCTTTTTGTCTACTTTGCGCCGCTAGAAGCTTTTCTTGAATAGAGTTCACCTTCTCCATCGAATCCCTCGAGAGATTCGTACCCCAAGGTCTAACCTCGAACGCATTAAACCAATCAATGGGGGACCTACATCTCCTACCATACAATGCTTCAAATGGAGCCATATCAATGCTCGAGTGATACCTATTATTGTATGAAAATTCCGCTAAGGGTAAGAAGCTATCCCAATGGCCACCAATATCTATCACACACGCATGAAGCATATCCTCCAACCTTTGAATCGTTCGCTCAGACTGACTATCGGTCTGAGGATGGAACGCAGTACTAAGGTCCAACCTAGTACCCAATTCCGCATGCAATGTTTTCCAAAACTTAGAAGTAAACTGCGTACCTCTATCTGATATGATGGATAGTGGAACCCCATGCAATCGAACGATTTTTCAGATATAGATCTTGGCTAACTTCTCGGCATTGTAAGTCACCTTAACCGGAATAAAATGAGCAGACTTAGTTAACCTATCAACAATCACCCAAATAGAGTCATACCTACCCATTGTCTTTGGAAGACCAACCACGAAATCCAGAATAACGGCCTCTACCATGACCACCTCTACCTCTAGCCATTGGGGGTCTATAACTCTTTTTTGGACAATTTCTCCTAATATGTCAAGTCTCCCCACATCCATAACACTCTCTAGAGTCAAGCATATGTCTCTCAGAGAAGTGTTGACCGGTCTGAGGTGGACCCCCAACTACAGTCTGTAGTGAAGACTGAATGGGCCGAACTGAGTAACCTCCGGAACCCTGTCCTCTAGCGTAAGAACCATTAAACTCACCTCCCTTTCGAAACCTCTTTGATATCGATGCCATGGTGAATTCATCTGGCTTCACTCCTTCCACCTCTACCACGAAATCTACCACTTCTTGGAAGGATTTAGCCGTAGCCGCTACCTGTAAGGCTGAAATCCGCAACTCTGACCTCAACCCCTTCACAAAACGACGAATCCGCTCTTGTGGACTGAAAAAAAGTTGGGTGGCATATCTGGATAGTGCACAAAACTTAGCCTCATATGCATTGACCAACATCCTGCCTTGCTCTAGGCTCAAGAACTCATCCCTTTTCCTATCCCTCAATGTCTGAGGGATATACTTCTCCATAAACAAGCTAGAGAATGAGGCCCAAGTCATAGGTGGTGCCTCTGTTGGTTGACACTCAATATGTGACCACCACCACATTTTGCGTTCCCTTGAAACTGATAACTCACGAACTCAACACCAAACCGTTCTACTATACCCATTTTGTGTAGTAGCTCATGACAGTCAACCAGAAAATCGTAAGCATCCTCAGATTCCGCACCCTTGAAGACTAGAGGTTTCAATTTCAAGAACTTACTGAAAAGTTCATGCTGATCATTTGTCATTATTGGCCCAGTAGTCAGACGTGGAAACGTGCCTATGTCCAATGAGGCATCAATACGAGGAGCCATAGTGGCTGCATGTTGTACCTCTGAAAATGGAGGTGTTGGTGCAGAAAACACTGGAGGTGCCTGACCCTGATCAGACAACCAACTAAGATAAGCGAGAACCTGATTGATCATCTCTGGGGTAGGTTGGGGTGACAATCCCTCATTCTGAACTTGTTCATTTTCTCGATCCTTCCCTTCTCTTATTACTTCCTCAGTCGGTGGAGGAGTCACTTCCCTAGTTTCAGATGGGCTAGGTGCTCGTCCTCTTCCCCTAGAGAACGTCGTCCCACGACCTCTACAACGGCCTCTTGCCGCTGCTCTTCCTCGAGCTACAGCCCCAGTGGCTGGCTCAGACGCACCTTGTCCCGCCGGTGCTGGTGTTGGTGTTGGCGTAGTCGTTGCTCTAGTTCTAACCATCTGCAAAAGAGAGTGAAGATGGTCAGATACCAATTTGTATCACCTAGATACCAATTGGATTCAAGTAGTAGCACGAAAGAAAGAAAGAAAGAATGGAATTTTCCAAAAGTCTTATAGCCTCTTAAAGAAAAGTAAAGGCGTCCCCCTACCGTTCCTTAAGACTCTACTAGACTCGTTCTTGTGTGATGAGACCAACGAACCTAATGCTCTGATACCAAGTTTGTCATGACCCAAACCGGGTTGCGACTGGCACCAACACTTACCCTCCTATGTGAGCGAACCAACCAATCTAACCTTAACATTTCAATATAATATCAACAGAAAGTAATGCGAAAGACTTAAACTCATTAAATAAAGACCAATTCATTAACTTCTAAAATTCAACATCTATTATTCCCCAAAATCTGGAAGTCATCATCACAAGAACATCTACGATCATATGACTAAACTAAGAGCATTCTAAAATCTAAAAATACATAAGAAGCTAGTCCATGCCGGAAGTTCAAGGCATCAAGACTTGAAGAAGAAGATCCATTCCAAGCTAGAAGCATTAGCTCACCCAGAATTTTCGATGTAGTAAGACTGGCTTCAATTGCTGTTGAGTTTAAGACGATGGCACGTTTGCTGCACTCCACAAATAAACAAGAAGGAAACATAAAAGTAGGGGTCAGTACAAAACACGGGTACTGAGTAGATATCATCGGCCAACTCAAAATAGAAATCAATGTATACCAAGTAATATCATAAAATCAACATGATACTCAATATGTAGCAACAACAAATACTATATCATTAACAATTACCGTCAATTTCACACATGAGGACTCAAGCCTCAATGCCATACTCATTTGGGAATCATGTTCATTAGATTGAGTATATTAACATCTTTCAAGATTCATTATCTTTATTTCTCTTGTGTCGGTACGTGACACTCCACTCCCTCAATATTCATTAATCCACTTGTGTCGGTACGTGACACTCCGATCCCCTAAATCTATGTGTCGGTTCGTGACACCCGATCCCCTAATTCTACGTGTCGGTTCGTGAAACCCGATCCCCTAATTCTACATGTCGGTTCGTGACACCCGATCCCCTAATACTACGTGTCTGTTCGTGACACCCGATCCCCTAATTCTACGTGTCGGTTCGTGACACCCGATCCCCTAATTCTACGTGTCGTTTCGTGACACCCGATCCCCTAATACTACGTGTCGGTTCGTGACACCCGATCCCCTAATTCTACGTGTCGGTTCGTGACACCCGATCCTCTAATATCCTTCCATCAATTCATCAAGCCTTCTTTCTTACCAAGGCATCATCAATACCATTATTTTAGTTCATCATGCCTTCTTTTATCCCAAGGCCTCATTATTAACAAAGAGATTAGGATTTTGCAAGATTTGGGATTTAATAACTTCATCATGCTTATGTAATCACAATTATATAATTACATTAATGCAAGCATAAAATTAAGCAAATAGCAGGGTTTACAATATTATCAATACATATCATTCTCTATTAAGAGTTTACTATGAATATCGTAAGAGAAACCATAACCTACCTCCACCGAAGATTCGTGATCAAGCAAGCAAATTTTCCAAAGCTTTTTGTTTTTTTCCCCTTCTCGATCGTCTCTCTCTCTCTATCGATTCCCTTCTCTCTCTTTCTCTTGTTCTTTCTATTTTCTTTATTCAAACCCTCTTTCTTTTACCCTAATTAGTATATAATTAAGAATAAAAGATGACAATAATAGCCCACTAATTAACTTAAGGTTACCTCTTTTATCCCCCAAGAAATTGAGTTATTAATATAGACCCACGAAATATATAATTATAGCAGGAATAGTCCAAAACGCCCCTTTAAAACCTAACCAGAATTCCGACTTCAACTGGGATTACGCAACCTGTGACGGCCCGTCGCGCCTGCGACGGTCCGTCATGCAGGTTCGTCAGAGACTCGATTTCCTTAAGGAGTCTGTGACGGCCCGTCGTACCTACGACGGTCCATCCTGCACTTCTGTCACGACGTTCAGAGAATCGTTCCCTGTACCAAATTCTCAAGAGTTGAAGTGTTTTGAAACGGTGGATCACGACGGTTCGTCGTGCCTGTGACGGTCCGTCCTGCAGGTCCGTCACAGAGTTCAGAGAGTCGATTTCAGCACCCAAATTTCAGAATTTCTAAGTGTTTTGGGATGAGACACCCTCGACGGTCCGTCGTGCCCATGACGTTCCGTCGTGGGTTCCGTCGTCTCAGCCTGTTTTTCCAGAAATAAAATTTATTGCTCAATACGACTAAACAGGTCGTTACATATTACAATTTATAATAGAAATTTGATTATGTTTTAAAAGAAAAAATTAATATGATATTTTCAAATAAACATGATAGAAAATAACAATAAAATATAGTATTTATTAAAAATAATGACTGATGAAAGTTACAATGAATTATCTCAATCTTTATAAAGTATAAAAGGATGAAAAAAATTTATCACTTTTGGTCTTAATATTTATTAAAATTAGGAGAATAATTTTTATAATAAAGAAAGAATTTTTTTCCAAAATAATTATAAACATGATGGATTAATGTTTTATATAAAAAAAAAGGAATTATAAACATCAATAACGGTTTATATAATATGTAATGTAGTAATTTAACATGAGGCATTTAATATAATAATTTATATAACTTGCTTAAAATAATTTTAACTATGATAAAATAATAGTAATAAATAAATGTATGTTTTTCAATGAATTATATAATGACATATATGTTACGTGAAGTTTTGAGAATGTACGTAAAAATAGAAATCAAGATAATTAGATACTTCAAAAATTATCTTTACAATCAAAAAACAAAAGCAATGCCATGAAATTGAAAAGGCCGAAGAGAACCAAAGGAAATGATATAACATGCTTCTGAAATTGTTGAAAATTTTGTTATTGAAGAGTTATCTCACTGATTGTATTCCTTTTGAATTAATCATTTTGAGAAAAGTAATTGTGATTGACATTGAATTTAACATGTTAAATAATTCATTAGGTGTTTGAAAAGTGTGGATTAGTTGAATTTTGTTGATAGTTGAGTCATTTTAGAGAGAATTGATCAAAATATAGTTCTTAATGTCGAAAAAGAAACTACATTATTTGTTTCCTAATAAGAGATCTATATCATAGTGTATAATATTTAGGACGCAATAAAAAATAAAGGACGAAAAATTTATTGGTGTAAGACATGAGAGTGGAGAGAACTACAAAGTGAATTGAATGAAGAATGAGTTAATGCCTATTTATTTGTGTCATAGACTTAGTTCTATAGAAATCTTATAGTTTGTAGTTTTTAGAAAAATCATGCAACTTGTGGAGGAAATTTACCACTTGAATTTTTTTTTAATGAAGTGTAAAAATACAATTTATAGTTTTTAAAATGAAATGGATATGAAATGATCATATTACCGTAGATTGTCCTCAACTTTTAAAATTAAACACATGTTTAGATTAATATGTTTGAAATCAAGTAAAAGTGCAGATTTAATTATATATTTTAATGAAGAAATACACTTTTATAATCTAGTAAACATTTTCAGTTTACTTTAAATACAAATATATCATCCTATTCATTTTATTTGTGAAGTACTTTTTAACATATTTTAAAATATATATTTTTAAAACTATTGAAATTTTGATTTATTCATAAATTTCAATCTAATATATATTATTAATATTATCATACTTGTTTCTTTTCAGGTACATTAATTAGAGTCCAAATAAAGGTGAAAATAATTAACTATATTTTTAAGTAATGAATTTTTATGTTAAAATAGGCCTTTTTAGTAAGCATAATGAATATAAAATATTAGGAATAAATTAGAATAATCATTAAATAAATTAATGAATAGATATCACAATAACTCATAAAATATGTGAAGTGATAACAAAATGTGTTGATAAAAATAATATTAATCAAAGATGTTTCTAGAACTATTTAGTTTCTTGTTATTATTCTTGGTAGATTTTTGTAAGTATGAAATTACGTTTTTACCATTGATCATCATTCGCTTTCATATACAAAGAGATGTTTCTAGAATTACTTGTTTCTCTTGCTATCTTTCTTAATAGATTTTTCTTAGCTTGAAATTATATTTTTCTTAGCATGAAATTATATATAATAGAAATATAATAAATACTAGATATTAGATGCCCGCGCCAATGAGGACCCAATGTATGTTACTTTAGGAATAATTACAAAAATCTGACCTTTTAGTTTATTTATTACCATTATCTCCCACAAGTTCCACAAATCTCCAAATTCCCTCATTTTTCTCTTAAGTCAAAAATGTCATAAATATATCCAACTCTCCATTAATGTATCCAACCCTCTTTTAAATGTATCAACACACGTATTCGATCCTCTTTTTAATGTACCATCCCTTTGATTATTTAGTAATTAATGTATCTGGACCCTCCATTAATGTATCCGACCCCCTCTTTTTAATGAATCAACACATGTATTTGATCCTCTTTTTAATGTATCAGCGTTTTGGTTTTTATTAATGTATCCGGATCCTCCATTAATGTATTTGTTTGAGGGAAAATTGTAATTATAACTTTTTTAATAATAACATATACATATTTCACTTTTAATATCAGAATCCCTCCTTTTCGATTTATATAAACTTATTTTTTTATTTTGTTTCAAAAAGAAAATAACTTATGAATTTAATTTTTTTTATAAAGCATATTTAAGATCACGAAGTTAAAAAAAATTTCAATAGACAAAAATTAAATATACGTATAAATTTTAATTTTAATTTTGGTTGATTCCAGCTAATATTATACTTGATATATAAATTTTAAGAGCAAAGCATAATCATTATTTATTTACTTTCATATAATAAATAGATATCACAATAACTCTTAAAAAAATGAAGAAATAACAAAAATCAGGTAATACTGACAATGATCACTAATGATGTTTCTAGAACTATTTAATTTCCTTGTTATCATTCGTGGTAGATTTTTGCTTACATAAAATTACATTTTTACTTTCGATCATAATTTACTTCATGTATAGAAAGATGTTTCTAAAATTATTTATTCTTGATAAATTTTTGTTAGAATAAAATTACATTTTATTCTTAGTTGTCTTTAATACAAAATATCATCCTATTCATTTTATTTGTCAAGTTACTTTTTAACACATTTTTCTTTAATTTCAATCTAATATATATTATTAATTTTATCACAATTATTTATTTTCAAGTATATTATTGAAGTCAAAATAAAGATGGAAATAATTAATTCATATTAAATTAATATATAAAAAGTAGGCATTTTTATAAGCATAATGAATAGAAAAAAATATTAAGAATTAATTTAAAGTAATAGTAAAATAGAGTAATAATAAAATAGATATCACAATAACTCACAAAAGAAAAGAAAGGGAAGTAATAACAAAATAAGGTAATGGTAATAACAATAACTAAAGATGTTTCTAGAACTATTTAATCTTTTTGTTATCATTTTTGATATATTTTTATTAGCCTGAAATTACATTTTGCCCTTGATCATTATTCACTTCATATATAAAAAGATGTTTCTAGAATTATTAATTGTCTTTCTTAATATATTTTTGTTAGCTTGAAATTATATTTTTGGTCTTGGTCGTCCTACCACTTCACTCTTCTATATAATATAAAAAATTAAAAATAAAAATAATATATATACATACATATATACATCTTAAATTGTTACATTGCGTTTTTAAGCTTCTTTTTTATGTAATTTTTAAATATCTAACAAATTAAATTAAATACTAAAATAAAGAATTAAAGTTTTTCAAATCATTTTATTTCATATTAAAATGTTCAAATCTTTAAAACTCCACACACACACACACACACACACATATATATGTACAAATTAATAGAAGGGAGCCAAACATTTTTAAAAAAATAATATATGAATGCTCATTTTAATAATAACACACCCACCCCCACACCCACACCTACACCCAACCACCCCCCCACTCACACATCCACCCACACACACACACACACCACACACACACCCCCACACACACCCCACACACATACCACACACGTTGTCACGACCCAAATCCGGGCCGCGACTGGCACCCACACTTACCCTCCTATGTGAGCGAACCAACAAATCTAAACCTTAACATTTCAAGGTAATATCAACATAAAGTAATGCGGAAGACTTAAACTCATTAATAAAATCAATAACTATTATTATTCAACATCTATTATTCCCCAAAATCTGGAAGTCATCATCACAAGAACATCTACTTTAAACTACTAATTCTAAGAGTTTCTAAGAAGCTAAAAATACATAAGAAGCTAGTCCATGCCGGGAGTTCAAGGCATCAAGACATGAAGGAGAAGATCCAGTCCAAGCTAGAAGCGTTAGCTCACCCTGAAGATCCGGTGTGACGAAGAGTGCCTAGAATTACTGTTGAGTTGAGGACGACGGCACGTTTGCTGCACTCCACAAATAACAAGAAGAAAAACATAAAAGTAGGGGTCAGTACAAAACACGGGTACTGAGTAGATATCATCGGCCAACTCAAAATAGAAAACAGTATATACCAAGTAATATCATAAACTCAACTATGATACTCAACATGTAGCAACAACAAGCACTATATCATAAACAATTACCGTCAAGTTCACACATGAGGACTCAAGCCCCAATACCACACTCATTTGGGAATCATGTTCATTAGATTGAGTATATTAATATCTTTCAAGATTCATTATCTTTATTTCTCTTGTGTCGGTACGTGACACTCCGCTCCCTCATATTCATTAATCCTCTTGTGTCGGTTCGTGACACCCCGATCCCCTAATTCTACGTGTCAATTCGTGACACCTTATCCCCTAATTCTACGTGTCGGTTCGTGACACCCGATCCCCTAAATCTACGTGTCGGTTCGTGACACCCGATCCCCTAATTCTACGTGTCGGTTCGTGACACCCAATCCCCTAATTCTACGTGTCAGTTCATCACACCCGATCCCCTAATTCTACGTGTCGGTTCGTGACACCCGATCCACTAATATCATTCTGTAAATCATCAAGCCTTCTCTATACCAAGGCATCCTCAATCCCATTACTTTAATTCATCAAGCCTTCTTCTATACCAAGGCATCATCAATCCCATTACTTTAATTCATCAAGCCTTCTTCTATACCAAGACATCATCATTAATAATGTATATTAAAGTTTGTTTTCAAGATTTGGGATTCAATATTTTCATCATGCTTATCTTATCACAATCACATAATCATATTCATGCAAGCATACAATTAAGCATATAGCAGGGTTTACAATATTATCAATACATATCATTCTCTATTAAGAGTTTACTACGAATATCGTAAGAGAAACCATAACCTACCTCCACCGAAGAATTGAATCAAGCAAGAATTTTCCCAAAGCTTTGTTTCTCCCTTCTCGTTCGATTCTCTCTCTCTCTCTCTCCTGTTCTTTCTATTTTCTTTATTCAAACCCTCTTTCTTTTACCCTAATTAGTATATAATTAAGAATAAAAGATGGCAATAATACCGCACTAATTAACTTAGGGTTACCTCTTTTAACCCCTCAATAATTTTAGTTATTAATATAAACCCACGAAATCTATAATTAAGGAATGAATAGTCCAAAAACGTCCCTTAAAACTTCACCAGAAATTCGACTCTGCCTGGGATTTGCGTAACCTGTGACGGGCCGTCGTGCCTGCGACGGTCCGTCCTGCATGTCGTCGCAAAGTTCAGAGAATGGATTTTCACTGAAGTCTCCGTGACGGTCCGTCACGCCTGTGACGGTCCGTCCTGCCATTCCGTCACGAAGTTCAGAGAGTCGATTTTCAGTACCCAATTTCATATTTTCAAAGTGTTTTGAAACGAGACCCTGCGACGGTCTGTCGTGCCCATGACGTTCCATCGTGGGGTCCGTCGCTTCTGCCAGTTTTTCCAGAATTGAAGTCTGTTGCTCAAAACGACTAAACCGGTCGTTACGTTAGATACCAATTTACCCATCGTTCATCCCCGAACGATCAAAAGAAGGAAAACAAGGGCTAAAAGGAGTACCTAAATCTGTAAACAGATGTGGGTATTTTTCTCGCATATCCGCCTCCTTCTCCCAAGTGGCTTCTTCAACCGGTCGATTCTTCCATTGCACCTTGATGGATGCAATATCTCTTGACCTCAACTTGCGAACTTCTCTATCTAAAATAGCAACAGGCTCCTCCTCATAAGACAAGTTCTCATCAAGCAAAACTGAATCCCAACGGATAATGTAGTTTCCATCCCCGTGGTATCTTTTCAACATCGACACATGGAATACCGGATGTACTCCGGACAGCCCTGGGGGCAAGGCTAACTCATAAGCCACCTCCCCTACTCGCTTGAGTACTTCAAATGGTCCAAAGTACCTTGGACTTAGTTTACCCCTTTTTCCAAACTGCATCTCCCCTTTCATGGGCGAAACTTTCAACAAGACTTGTTCACCTTCCATGAACTCTAAGTCTCTAACCTTTCGATCTGCATATTCTTTTTGTCTACTTTGCCCCGCTAAAAGCTTTTCTTGAATAGACTTCACTTTTTCCATCGAATCCCTCAAAAGGTCAGTACCCCAAGGACTAACCTCAAATGCATCAAACAAACCATTGGGAGACCTACATCTCCTACCATACAATGCTTCGAATGGAGCCATATCAATACTTGAGTGATAGCTATTATTGTATGAAAACTCCGCTAAGGGTAGGAAGCTATCCCAATGACCACCAAACTCTATCACACACGCACGAAGCATATCCTCCAACACTTGAATCGTCCTTTCAGATTGACCATCGGTCTGATGATGGAACGCAGTACTAAGGTCCAACCTAGTACCTAATTCCGCATGCAATATTTTCCAAAACTTAGAAGTAAACTGCGTACCTCTATCTGATATGATGGATAGTGGAACCCCATGCAATCGCACCACTTCCGAGATGTAAAGTTTGGCTAGCTTTTCTGCATTGTAAGTCACCTTGACCGGAATGAAATGAGCAGATTTAGTTAGCCTATCAACAATCACCCAAATGGAGTCATACTTACCCATTGTCTTCGAAAGGCCAACCACAAAGTCCATTGCAATTCTTTCCCATTTCCGTTCTGGAATGGGCATTCTCTGAAGTGTTCCTCCGGGCCTTTGGTGTTCATACTTTACTTGTTGACAATTTGGACATTTGGCAATAAAATCCACAATGTCACGCTTCATCCTACTCCACCAGAAGTGTTGTTTTCGATCACGATACATCTTGGTTGCACCCGGATGTATAGAATACCTTGAACTATGAGCCTCTGTCAGAATAGTGTTGATCAAATCATCGACGCGGGGTACACATACCCTTCCCTTGATTCTCAAAACACCTTCCTCATCGATTGTGCTTCCTTAGCCTCCCCTCGCAATACTTTATCTTGGATTCTTCTTAGTTTCTCATCATCAAACTGTTTTCCCTTAATTTTGTCAAGAAAAGAAGATCTTGACTCAACACAAGCCAATAATCCTCCCTTCTCATTTACTTCTAATCTCATCAAGTCGTTAGCTAGAGTCTGAACCTCTCTAGCTAATGGGCATCTAGAGGCTTGCAAGTGAGCTAGACTTCCCATGCTTCCCGCCTTTCTACTTAAAGCATCCGCTACAACATTCGCCTTTCCCGGATGATACAAGATAGTGATATCGTAGTCCTTTAGTAACTCCATCCATCTCCTCTGTCTTAAGTTCAAATATTTCTGAGAAAAGACATACTGTAGGCTACGATGATCCGTATAGATCTCACACTTAACCCCATACAAATAGTGTCTCCATTGCTTTAATGCAAACACCACCGCAGCCAATTCCAAATCGTGGGTCGGATAGTTATGTTCATGCACCTTTAGTTGCCTTGAAGCATAAGCAATCACACTCTTCTCTTGCATTAGTACTGCACCCAAACCAGAATAGGATGCATCACAATAAACAATGAAGTTCTTACCCTCTACTGGCAAGGTAAGGATAGGTGCGGTAGTCAATAAAGTCTTGAGCTTCTGAAAGCTTTCCTCACACTCATCCGACCATACAAATGGAACATTCTGCTTAGTCAAGTTCGTCAATTGGGAAGCAATAGAAGAGAATCCCTTGACAAATCGGCGGTAGTAGCTAGCTAACCCAACAAAGCTCCTTATTTCTGACACGTTAGTGGGTCTTACCCAATTCTTCACTGTCTCAATCTTAGAAGAATCAACCATCACTCCATCCTTAGAAACCACGTGTCCCAAGAAGGACACTGCATCTAGCCAAAACTCACACTTAGAGAACTTGGCATAAATATTCTTCTCCCTCAACATTTCCAATACCATTCTCAAATGCTCTTCATGTTCCTTCTTGCTCTTTGAGTATACCAATATATCATCAATAAATACGATCACGAAGAGGTCCAAATATGGCTTAAAAATCCCATTCATCAAGCTCATGAACGCAGCAGGGGCATTCGTAAGATAAAAGGACATCACTACAAATTTGTAATGCTCATACCTCGTTCGAAAAGCAGTCTTTGGCACATCGGTTGCCCATATTTTCAATTGATGATAACCGGATCTCAAGTCAATCTTAGAGAAGACACAAGCAACTTGTAACTGATCGAACAAGTCATCAATGCGGGGAAGAGGATACTTGTTCTTTATGGTTACCTTGTTTAGTTGTCTGTAGTCTATACACATTCGAAAACTCCCATCCTTCTTCTTTACAAACAAAACCGGAGCACCCCAAGGGGATGCACTTGGTCTAATGAAGCCTTTGTTCAATAACTCTTGAAGTTGTGACTTTAACTCTCTTAACTCCGCGGGAGCCATTCTATAAGGGGGTATAGAGATGGGGCGAGTACCGGGTTCAAGATCAATAAAGAAGTCAATATCCCTATCCGGTGGCATACCAGGAAGATTTGCAGGGAACACATCCAAAAACTCACGAACTACTGAAACCGACTCAATCGAAGGTACTTGGGTAGTGTCATCCTTGAGATGTGCCAAGAAATATAAACACCCTTTACTAATCATTTTCTTAGCACGAAGAAAGGAGACGATGCGGACCGGATTGGAAGTGTAGTCACCCTCCCACACTAACGGGTCTGTCCCAGGCTTGGCTAACGTCACCGTTTTAGCATTACAATCCAAGATTGCAAATTGCGGAGAAAGCCAAGTCATACCCAGAATCACATCAAAATCATCCATTTCTAAGATAACCAAATCTATATAGGTGTTGCTCCCCACAAAGTTCACCAAACAAGACCTATACACCTTTTCAACTACCACAGACTCACCCACCGGAGTAGAAACACGAATAGGCATATCAAGTAATTCACAATGTAAATTTAGACCATTAGCAAATGAGGAAGATACATAAGAAAACGTGGATCCACGATCAAACAATACAGAAGCCATGCAATCACAAACCAGAAGATTACCTGTGATGACAGCATCAGATGCCTCCGCTTTAGACCGCCCAGGGAAAGCGTAACAATGGGCCCTATCGTTCGTCTGTCCGTTGCCCCTACCATGTTGTGATGTAGTGGCCCCAGTTTGCCCATTACCTCTGCCGTTCTGGTGACCACCATTACCTCGACCACCACGTCCTCCAGAATAACGGCCTCTACCATGACCACCTCTACCTCTAGCTATTGGGGGTCTATAACTTGGTCTGGGACAATTTCTCCTAATATGTCCAATCTCCCCACATCCATAACATTCTTTGGAGTCAATCATATGCCCCTCGGAGAAGTGTTGACCAGCCTGAGGTGGACCCCTAACTACAGTCTGTAGTGAAGACTGAATTGGTCGGACTGAGTAACTTCCCGATCCCTGTCCTCTAGTGTAAGAACCATTAAACTCACCTCCCTTTCGAAGCCTTTTGGATGTCGATGTTGTGGTGAAGTCGTCTGGCTTCACTCCTTCCACTTCTATCACAAAGTCTACCACCTCTTGGAAGGATTTTGTCGTTGCCGCTATCTGTAAGGCTGAAATCTGAAATTCTGACCTCAACCCCTTCACAAACCGGCGAATTCGCTCTTGGGGACTGAAACATAATTGAGTGGCATATCTGGATAGTGCACGGGACTTACCCTCATAAGCATTAACCGACATCCTACCTTGCTCTAGGCTCAGGAACTCATCTCTTTTCCTATCCCTCAAAGTTCGGGGGATATACTTCTCCATGAACAAGCTAGAGAATAAGGCCCAAGTCATAGGTGGTGCCTCTATTGGTTGACACTCGATATGTGACCGCCACCACATTTTGGCATTCCCTTGAAACTTATAAGTCACGAACTCAACACCAAACCGTTCTACTATACCCATCTTGTGTAGTAGCTCATGACAGTCAACCAGAAAATCGTAAGCATCCTCAGATTCCGCATTCTTGAAGACTGGAGGTTTCAATTTCAAGAACTTACTGAAAAGTTCATGCTGATCATTTGTCATTATAGGCCCTGTAGTCAGACGTGGAAATGTGCCTATTTCCAATGGAACATCCATGCGGGGAGCCATAGTAGCCGCATGTTGTACCTCCGGAGCCTGAGGTGTTGGTGCAGAAAACACTGGGGGTGTCTGGCCCTTATCAGACAACCCGCTAAGATAAGCCAGAACCTGATTGATCATCTCTGGGGTAGGTTGGGGTGGCATTTCCTCATTTTGCATTTGTTCAGTTTTCCCATCCTCCCCTTCTCTTATTACCTCCTCAGTCGGTGGAGGAGTCACTGCCCTAGTATCAGATGGGCTAGGTGCTCATCCTCTTCCCCTAAAGGACGTCCTCCCACGACCTCTACCACGGCCCCTTGCCGCTATTCTTCCTCGAGCTACAGCCCCAGTGGCTGGCTCAGGCGCACCCTGTCTCGCCGATGCTGGTGTTGGTGTTGGCGTAGTCGTTGCTCTAGTTCTAACCATCTGCGAAAGAGAGTGAAGATGGTCAGATACCAATTCGTATCACCTAGATACCAATTGGACTCAAGTAGTAGCACGAAAGAAAGAATGAAAGAGTGAAATTTTTCCTAAAGTCTTATAGCCTCTCAAGGAAAAATAAAGGCGTCCCCCTACCGTTCCTTAAGACTCTACTAGACCTGTTCTTGTGTGATGAGACCAACGAACCTAATGCTCTGATACCAAGTTTGTCACGACCCAAATCCGGGGCGCGACTGGCACCCACACTTACCCTCCTATGTGAGCGAACCAACCAATCTAAACCTTAACATTTCAAGGTAATATCAACATAAAGTAATGCGGAAGACTTAAACTCCTTAATAAAATCAATAACTATTATTATTCAACATCTATTATTCCCCAAAATCTGGAAGTCATCATCACAAGAACATCTACTTTAAACTACTAATTCTAAGAGTTTCTAAGAAGCTAAAAATACATAAGAAGCTAGTCCATGCCGGGAGTTCAAGGCATCAAGACATGAAGGAGAAGATCCAGTCCAAGCTAGAAGCGTTAGCTCACCCTGAAGATCCGGTGTGACGAAGACTGGCTAGAATTACTGTTGAGTTGAGGACGACGGCACGTTTGCTGCACTCCACAAATAACAAGAAGAAAAACATAAAAGTAGGGGTCAGTACAAAACACGGGTACTGAGTAGATATCATCGGCCAACTCAAAATAGAAAACAGTATATACCAAGTAATATCATAAACTCAACTATGATACTCAACATGTAGCAACAACAAGCACTATATCATTAACAATTACCGTCAAGTTTACACATGAGGACTCAAGCCCCAATACCATACTCATTTGGGAATCATGTTCATTAGATTGAGTATATTAACATCTTTCAAGATTCATTATTTTTATTTCTCTTGTGTCGGTACGTGACACTCCGCTCCCTCATATTCATTATTCCTCTTGTGTCGGTTCGTGACACCCCGATTCCCTAATTCTACGTGTCAGTTCGTGACACCCGATCCCCTAATTCTATGTGTCGGTTCGTGACACCCGATCCCCTAAATCTACGTGTTGGTTCGTGACACCTGATCCCCTAATTCTACGTGTCGTTTCGTGACACCCAATCCCCTAATTCTACGTGTCAGTTCGTGACACCCGATCCCCTAATTCTACGTGTCGGTTCGTGACACCCGATCCACTAATATCATTCTGTAAATCATCAAGCCTTCTCTATACCAAGGAATCTTCAATCCCATTACTTTAATTCATCAAGCCTTCTTCTATACCAAGGCATCATCAATCTTATTACTTTAATTCATCAAGCCTTCTTCTATACCAAGGCATCATCATTAATAATGTATATTAAAGTTTCTTTTCAAGATTTGGATTCAATATTTTCATCATGCTTATCTTATCACAATCACATAATCATATTCATGCAAGCATACAATTAAGCATATAGTAGAGTTTACAATATTATCAGTACATATCATTCTCTATTAAGAGTTTACTACAAATATAGTAAGAGAAACCATAACCTACCTCCATCGAAGAATTGAATCAAGCAAGAATTTTCCCAAAGCTTTGTTTCTCCCTTCTCGTTCGATTCTCTCTCTCTCCTGTTCTTTCTATTTTCTTTATTCAAACCCTCTTTCTTTTACCCTAATTACTATATAATTAAGAATAAAAGATGGCAATAATAACCCACTAATTAACTTAGGGTTACCTCTTTTAACCCCTCAAGAATTTTAGCTATTAATATAAACCCACGAAATCTATAATTAAGGAAAGAATAGTCCAAAAACGTCCCTTAAAACTTCACCAGAAATCTGACTCTGCCTGGGATTTGCGCAACTTGTGACGGGCCGTCGTGCCTGCGACGGTCCGTCCTGCATGTCGTCGCAAAGTTCAGAGAATGGATTTTCACTGAAGTCTCCGTGACGGTCCGTCACGCCTGTGACAGTCCGTCCTGTCATTCCGTCACGAAGTTCAGAGAGTCGATTTTCAGTACCCAATTTCAGATTTTCTAAGTGTTTTGAAACGAGACCCTGCGACGGTCCGTCGTGCCCATGACGTTCCTTCGTGGGGTCCGTCGCTTCTGCCAGTTTTTCCAGAATTGAAGTTTGTTGCTCAAAACGACTAAACGGGTCGTTACACACATGCGCACACACACACTATATATATATATATTTCATTTTTAATATATGTCTCCCTCATTTCCAATTTACATGAACTTTTTTTTATATCAAAAAGAAAATGACTTGAATTTTAATTTTTTATATAGCATATTTATGATCACGAAATTGAAAAATATTTCAATACACAAAATTTAAATATACATATACAGTTAAGTTTTAATTTTGATTATTAATACCTAATATTATACTTGATATAATTAGTAAGAGCTAAGCGTAATCATAATTTATTTACTTTTATCTAATAAATCGATATCACAATAATCTATAAAAAATAAAAAAATAACAAAAATGAGGTAATAATAATAATAATAATAATAATAATAATAATAATTAAAGATGTTTCTAGAATTATTTAATTTTTTTCATATCATTCTTGGTAGATTTTTGTTTGCAAGAAGTTAAATTTTACCTTTGATCATCATTCACTTTATATATAAAAAAATATTTCTAAAATTATTTAATTTTTATAGATTTTTGTTAGAATGAAAATATTTTTATTCTTCGTCATCTTTAATACAAATATATCATCCTATTTATTTTTATTAGTAAAGTTACTTTTTAACATTTTTTTCTTTAATTTCAATATAATATAGATTATTAATTTATCACACTTATTTATTTCGAGTATATTAATTAGAACCAAAATAAAGATGGAAATAATTCATTATGATAAATTAGTAAACATTTTTAATACGCATAATGAATAGAAAAAATATTAAGAATTAAATGAAAATAATAGTAAAATACAGTAATAATAAAATAGATATCACAATAACTCAAAAAAAAGTGAAATAATAACAAAATAAGTTAATGGTAATAACAATAACTTAAGATGTGCTAGAAAAATTTAATAATCTTGTTATCATTCTTAATAGATTTTTGTTAGTGTGAAAATTACATTTTGCCCTTGATTATTATTGACTTCATACATAAAGAGATGTTTCTATAATTATTTATTATTTTTCTTAATATATTTTTCTTAGAGTGATATTATATTTTTCTCCTTGGTCGTCCTCTCACATCACTCTTCTATATAATATATAATAATAAAATAATAAATAGAAATATTGATAGATATTAGATTACTGAAGGCCCGTTCATGGGCCCAATATAATTAATAATCTTTACAATTTAAATTTTTATTACCTAAATTCACATATTATTTTATTATAATTTCTAAAATTTTATAGCATTTAAAAAATTACAAAAATTCTCTATCAGATACATCACTATCTTCTCTTGAATAAATGCGTGTCCTCTATCGAATACATCTTCATTCCCTCTTGATTAAATTTCTATCATTTCTTGGATACTTCTATCTCCTCTCGGGTACATCCATATTACCTCTCAAATATAACTCTCTCCTCTCGGATTCATCCGTGGGCTATATGTCTGCAAGTTTCCTAAAGAGCAATGCATCATGACTGATTTAATAGATACTAGATAACTAAAGGCCTGTTTACGGGCCCAATATAATTAATTATCTTTACAATTTCAATTTTTTAAACCTAAATTCACATATTATTTTATTATATTTTAAAAAAAAATTTAGCATTTAAACAATTACCAAAATTCTCTATATGATACATCTCTCTTGTCGCGATCCAAAATGAGTTGTGAGTGGCACCCACATTTAACCTCCTAGGTGAGCGAACCCACAAATCCAAACTCCAAATTATACCAATAGTTCAACTATGAATAACAAAAATTATGTGGAAGTTCCAAAACTTATTAAAGTAACATTTCCCAAAACCTGAAATCATCACATCAAGGGATCTAATCTCCAAATACTAAGTCTAAGAATATAAAAAATACCAAAATAAGTGAATCAGATGGTCCATGTCCAAAATTCAATGACATCATGACATAAATGACAGAATCCAACATGAGCTAGAAATAATAGCTCACCCTGAACTCTGATGTGCTGGAGATTGGCTAGAGCTAAGGGCGAGTCGAAGTCGATGATACACTTGTTGCACTCCACAAAAGAATAACAATAAAATAGAAGTAGGGGTCAATACAAGGAACACGTACTGAGTAGGTATCATCGATCATCTCCAAATAGAAACCTATATATATTGAATAATAATATAAAATTAACTACAATACCTAACAGGTGGCAAGCAACAAACACCTGAACCAGCGACATCAACACGATAGTAGTTACACCATCAATCACAATATCAAGCACACCTATGAGGACTCATGCCTCCACACCATATTCATCTGAAAAATGGATTCTTTGAGATTGATTAAACTAAGTTAATTCAATATTCCTTTTATTTAATGTTATTGTGTCGAAGCGTGACACTCCAATCCCATGTATCGTGTCGAAATGTAACACTCTTATCCTATTATACTATGTCAAAATGTGACACTTCGATCCAATAATACAGTGTCGGAACATGACACTCCGATCCAATTATCTCATTATTTTATTTCATCAAGCCTTCTTTATTCAAGGTGTCGTTTTAATGGAGATAGTGCAAGATTAGAAATTCAACAGTCTCAGAATTTTAAGCCAACCACAAACAACACAACCAAGATATACAACCACACGATCAAGTAAATATGAAACATCACATTATCACGCAACACATATCAATCGCTACTGATAGTTTATCGATCAAATAGAAATAAACCATAGCCTACCTCCACGGAAGAATCGAAGTAAAGCAAACTACTTCTCCAATGTTTTTCTCTTCCTCAATGCCTCTGAAATTTTTCAATCTAACAAGTATATATGCATAATTTGTAAGTTAATGAGTTAACAAACACTCATATTATTCTATGTCTAGCCTAGACCTAAAAACTCACCTAATTATATAATCAATTTCCTAAGGTTCAAATCTAAGGGTAAATCTTAACTACTCCAATTAACATAACTTTAATAAAATTTAAATAATTTGATACACCCAATAATTAATTACCTCTCTCAATAAGTTAAACTTAAATTATAGTAAAATCATATGTAAAAAAAATCATCAGGATCAAAGACTAAATTTACTTGCTTAAATCTACCTGTACGCTAGGATGTAAAACTTTTTGCCTAAATTGTACTGATCCATTCTTAAATTGTCACATATGTAAGTCATTATTACTCAATCATTGTCATCATCATGGCAAGATTAGCCATTTTAAATTTTTATTCTCCAAAATGCTAACCCAAAATACTTTTTCGTAATTCAATTACTATTGTTACCCAATTTCAATTCCAACTTTTTTTTCCAATTCACATTATTAAATTGGTAAAAATTATCCCTCCAACAACTATATTAATTATACACTACCAAAATTAGTATGCAGAGCCATTTAACTTGTAAGGTGAAGCATCGCAACAACAGTAAACATCGTTGCACAACACCCACAATTTCATTCTTTCATCTAACATTAAAATATAATAACGATAATCCAATCATTTACACAAATATTCCTACATAAAAACTTTTTGCCGATGGTTTACCTAAGTCACCCACGTTCGTCTTTCGTTCACGCTGCTTTTTGTTATTCTCCTCTTTCTTCTTTTCTTTTCTTCTACAGATTATTTTTACCCTATTTATTATATGACTAATTATAGAAGTGGTAAAAGTGGTCCACTATTAGTTTTAATGTTATCTTCTTTAAACACAAACTAAATTAATTATTAAAATTACCCCTTTACTTATATAATTATAGTTACGAATAGTCCAAAACACTCATTTAAAATCTATTGGAAAGTACTTTATCAAATAAAAAGTTCTAGTGCTCAAACCGACTGAATGGGTTGTTACAATAGATATCAATTTACCCATTGTTCATTCTCGAACGATCAACAGAAAGGTGAGATCAAGGAAAGGTACCTGAATCGGTGAAAAGGTGTGGGTATATTTCATGCATATCAGTCTCACTCAACCAAGTGGACTCTTCACCTGGATGATTTTTCCAGTTAACCTTGATAGATGCAATCTCCTTTGATCTCAACTTGCGAACCTGATATACCGTGGTTTCACAGTATTTTAATGCTTTTTCCTTAAGTTTAGTGTGTGTCCAAAAGACTTTTTGTATTGATTTTTATGAAAGTTTCTCTTTATTTGCATAAAATCTTTCTAAAGATGAACGCAGAAGTTTTTGACCAAGAAATGCAAAAAAGTTACCACCTAGGGAGCTTGTTACGATCCGTCGGTAGCATCATAGTGAAGCTACTAAAGGAAGATGAGGAAGTCAGACCGTAGTGTGGGATTATAAAGTTCATGACGGACCGTCATATCCACGATGGTCCGTCTAGTTGGTTCGTCGTGATGATCAGAGAGTAGTCCTAGTACCCAAATTCCATGAAGTTTAAGTGTTATGGAACGGAGATTCTCGATGAATCATCGTGCTTGGAGTGATCTGTCATACCTGTTCGTTGAGGGTAATGAAGAAAGCGGCATAAGGATTAGTAAAGTATAAAATTACGGAGGCCATGACGGCCCATCGTGACCATGACGGCCCGTCGTGACCACGACGGCCCGTCACGAGGTCCGTCGACTCGGACGTGTATTGACAGATTTTCAGCAATTAGAGTCCTTCTTTTATTAGGTTTTTGTTTTTTATAAATAGTTGGAAAAACCTCCTTTTTGGGGTTAGACTTTTTGTTAGTAGACTCTTTATTATTAGACTCTGTGATTGTTATAATTTTGGAGAATCTTTAGTCCTCGATTAATTTCAGTAATTGATACACCTTTTCTAGAATTGATTGTTGGTGCTTTTGTTGATTATTCAAGTGAATTTCTGGATTTTATTCTTTCTCATTGAAGTAAATGCATGAATTCTTATATTACATATATGAATATTGTGATTATGACTATGGGTAACTAAACTCCATAACTATGGTTGTGGGAACCATGGGTGAATAATGAGGTAAAACCTAACTAAAATAACAATTCTAGAATAGTGTCTTGCATGTATTGATAATTCTTTTGCTTAGAAGTTTTTTTAACGGATGGCCAATGTTAGAACTTGCCTTGAGGCGACTTGCCGGACCAAGGAGCCAGATAATATGAAAATAATTATCAACATTGATTTAGTGTTTACTATCAAATAGGCTAGTAGTGATTGATAGGAGGTAATAACTTAGTCCAATATCGAGTACGATGCTTAATATGAGGTAAAAATAAGGGTTAGTATAGCAACACACGTAGCCGGACCAAGGTGCGGAGTGAAATTTTCTAGATGCCGTACCAAGGATTTAGAAATACATAACTTATCACTTTGCATGCAAGATACTGGGAAAGAATTTTTATAATTAGAATTATCAAGTTAGAAACCTGTGGAGAACATTTAAATCCTAGTTACTTTGCTTAATTGATTAAACTCCAAGATTTGAATCTGTTAGTTGTTACTTTAATTTAGGTAGTTATTTTCATTCTTTTAGAAATAAAAACCCTCCCTTTTATTGTCTTTTGCTTTCTAAGGAAATCATTGACTGATTAATATTAATAATAGATTAAAGTTAAGTCTAAACTATTTTCCTCGTGGGAACTATCCCAACCTCATTAGTTGGGTTCTTTACTTGATACAAACGCTTTACTTCTTATTTGAGAAGTAAGTTTGAGCGTTATCAGGACCTCTCTATCTGGAATAGCTACAAATTCTCATCAAGCAGAACTAAATCCCAACGACTAATGTAGTTTCCATCACCATGATATTTTTTTAGCACACACACATGGAATACCGGGTGCACTCCTGACAATCGTGGAGGCAAGGCCAATTCAAAGGCCACCTCCTCCACGCGCTTCAGAACTTCAAATGGGACAATATACCTCGGACTAAGCTTACCACGTTTTCCAAACCGCATCACACCCTTCATGGGTGAAACTTTAAGCAAGACTTGTTCATCCTCTATAAACTTCAAGTCTCTAATCTTCCGATATGCATACTCCTTCTGCCTTCTCTGAGCTTCTAAAAGCTTCTCTTGAATGAATTTCACTTTCTGTAATGATTCCCTCAAAAGATCAGTACCCAAAGGTCTCACCTCAAATGCATCAAACCAACCAATGGTAGACCTACATCTTCTCCCATACAAAGCCTCAAATGGGTCCATATCAGTACTCGAATAATAACTATTGTTGTAAAAAAACTCTGCTAAGGGTAAAAATTTATCCCAATGACCACAAAATTCTATCACACATGCACGAAGCATATCCTCCAACACCTGAATCGTTTTCTCAGATTAACCATCTTTCTGAGGGTGAAATGCGATACTAAAATCCAATCTAGTACCTAACTCAGCATGGAAGGTCCTCTAAAAGTTAGAAGTAAATTGTGTACCTCTATCTTATATGATGGAAATTGGAACTCCATGCAATCGAACAGTTTCACAGACATAGAGTTTGGCTAGCTTTTCTGCATTATAAGTCATCTTGATCGTAATGAAGTGAGCAGACTTAGTTAACCTGTCAACAATTACCCAAATAGAATCAAACTTACCCAATGTCTTTGGAAGACCAACTATGAAATACATTCCAATTCTTTCCCACTTCCATTCAAAAATGGACATTCTTTGAGGTGTCCCTCAATGCCTCTGGCGTTCATAATTTGCATGCTAACAACTCGGGCATTGGGAAACAAAATCAACAATGTCACGTTTCATTTGTCTCCACCATTAATGTTGTCTCAGATCACGATACATCTTGGTTGCACCAAGATGGATAGAATACCTCAAACTATGTACCTCTGCAAGAATAATATGAAACAAATTATCAACACGGGGCACAAATACTCTTCCCTTTTTTCTTAAGACGCCTTCCTCATCAATTACTGCCTCTTTAGCCTCTCCTCGCAATACCATATATAGAATTCGGCTCAGCTTCTCATCAGCAAACTGCTTTCCCTTAATCTTGTCAAGAAAAGAAGATCTTGCCTCCACATAGGCCAAAAATCCTCCTTTCTCTAGTACTTTCATCCTCATAAAGTCATTATCTAGAGTTTGAACCTCTCTAGGCAATGGCCGTCCAGAAACCTGTAAATAGGCTAAACTACCCATGCTCTCTGTTTTTCTACTTAAGGCATCTGCCACAACATTAGCTTGTCCTAGGTGATATAAAATAGTAATATCATAGTCTTTCAATAACTCCATCCACCTCCTCTGCCTCAAATTCAAGTCCTTTTGACTAAAGACATATTGTAAACTACGACGATCTGTATAAACTTCACACTTGACCCCATTTGGATAATGCCTCCACTACTTGAATGCAAGTACAACTGCAACCAACTTCAAATCATGGGTCGGATAGTTACGTTCATGCACTTTCAGTTGTTTAGAAGCGTAAGCAATTACATTTTTCTCTTGGATTAGCAATGCACCTAAACAAGAATAAGATGCATCATAATAAACAATGAAATTCTGACCTTCCTCTGTCAAGGAAGGAAAGAATCGGTGCAGTAGTCAACAAGGTCTTGAGTTTCAGAAAGTTTTCTTCACATTCGTCCGACCATACAAATGGAACATTTTGCTTAGTTAAATTGGTCAGTTGGGAAGTAATGGAAGAGAATCTCTTGACGAATCGAAGGTAGTAGCTAGCTAAACCAACAAAGATCCTTACCTCTGAATCATTAGTGGGTCTTACCCAACTCTTCACTACTTCAATCTTAGAAGGATCCACAATCACTCCATCCTTAGAAACCACGTGCCCTAAGAAGGACACTGAATCGATCCAAAACTCACACTTGGAGAATTTGGCATAAAGCCTTATCTCCCTTAACAACTCCAATACAATTCTCAAATGCTCCTCATGTTCTTTCCTGCTCTTTGAGTATGTCAGTATATCATCAATAAATACAATACAAAAAGGTCCAGATATGGCTTAAAAATCTTGTTCATCAGACTCATAAAAGCAGCAGGGCATTCATAAACCCAAAAGACATTACTAACAATTCATGATGCCCATACCTGGTTTGAAAAGAAGTCTTTGGCACATCTGTTACTCGTATTTTCAATTGATGATAAACAGACCTCAAATCAATTTTAGAGAAAACACAAGCACCTTGTAACTGATCGAACAAATCATCAATGCGAGGAATGGGAGAACTACCTTATTAAGCTGCTTGTAGTCTATGCACATCCATGACATCCTTCTTCTTCACAAATAACACTGTTTGTAGTCTATGCACATCCAAAAACTGAAATCCTTCTTCTTCACAAATAACACTGGAGTACCCCAGGGAGATGCACTCGGTCTAATAAAACCATTACCTAACAACTTCTGAAGTTAAGCCTTTAATTCCCTTAACTCAGGTGGGGCTATTCTATAAGGTGGAAAGGAAATGGGACGAGTACCCAGCTCAAGGTCAATATAAAAATCAATGTCTCTATCTAGTGGCATTCCAGGTAGGTCTGCAGGAAACACATCCACAAACTCACAAACTATTGAAACAGACTCAATCGAAGGCACTTTGGAAGTATCATTCCTGAGATGTGACAAGAATACCAAACTACCCTTACTCACCAAATACGAACTGGATTGGAAAAATAGTCACCCTACCACACTAGCATATCTGTCCCAGGCTTGGCCAAGGTCACAGTCTCAGCATTACAATCTAAGATAACAAAATTTGGAGAAAGTCAAGTTATACCCAGAATTACATCAAAATCAACCATCTCTAGAATAATCAAATCTACATAAGTATTGCTCTCCACAATAGTCACAAGGCAAGACCTATACACCTTCTTAGCTATCACAGCCTCACCCACAGGTTTAGAGATACGAATAGGCATGTCAAGCAAATCACAATGTAAATCAAGATCAGTAGCGAATAAGGAAGATACATATGAAAATGTGGATCCAAGATCAAACAATACAGAAGTCATGCAATCACAGACCAGAAGAGTACCTATGATAATAGCAATATAGCATCAGATGTCTCTGCCTCAGACCTCCTAGGGATGTGTATCCATTGCCCTACCAGGATGAGCTACAGTAGTTCCAACCTGCTCGCCACCCCAACTTAACTGGTGACCACCATTACCTTGGCCACCACATTCTCCAGATTGATGGCCTCTATCATGACCACCTCTTCCTCTAACTACTGAGGATCTGTAACTCTACCTTGCACAATATTTACTAATGTGTCCAGCTTCTCCACATCAATAACAATTCCTTGAGTCAAGTGCAGGTCTCTGTGAAGAGAAAGAAGTCTGGATATAACCTCCTAACTCAGAAAAAGGTTGACTGGTCTGTTATGGACCCTCAGCTAAAGCCTGCACCAAAGATTGAATTGGAAGGGCTGGATAACCCCCTGAACTCTTCCCTCTAGAGTAAGAACCACTAAACTCACCTCCCTTACGGAACTTCTTAAATGTCGACGCCTTGGTGAAGTCGTCCGGCTTTACCCTCTCTACCTCAATCACAAAGTCAACCACTTCCTAAAGAATTTTGCAGTAGCAGCTACCTGTAAGGTTGGAATCTGCAAATTTGACCTCAATTTTTTCACAAAGAATGCACGCTTGTGAACTGAAGCAAAGCTGAGTGGCATACCTTGATAGTGCACGGAATTTGGCCTCACAAGCGGCAACCTACATCCTTCCTTGCTCTAGGCTCAGGAACTTATCTCTCCTCCTGTCCCTCAAAGTCTGCGGTATATACTTCTACATGAATAAGCTACAAAATGATTCCCAATTCAAGTGGTGCCTTTGCTGGTCGACACTCAACATAAGACCACTACCACATTTTTGCATCCCTCTGAAGCTGATAGGTCACAAACTCAACACCGTATCGCTCCACTATGTCCCTCATGAAAATCAACAAGGAAATCATAGGCATCTTCAGATTCAGCACCCTTGAAGACTAGAGGTTTCAACTTTTAGGACTTAATGATGAGGTCATGTTGGTCACCTTTCATTATAGACCTTGTAGTCAGTCGAGGAAACGTGCCTATTTCCAATGATGCATCCATGCAGGGAGCCACAGCAGCTGCATGTTGTACTCCTTTAACCTGAGGTGCTGGTGCAGAAAACATTGGGGGTGTTTTGCCCTTATCAGATAACCTTCTAAGATAAGTGAGAACCTGATTAATCATCTATGGGGTAGGCTGGGGTAGTTCTTCCTTATCCTAAATCTGCTCATCTTCCCCTTCTTCACCCTCTCTCACTACCTCATTAGTCGGTGGAGGAGTCTCTGCTCTATCCCTAGCTAGGCCAGGTGTTTGTCCTCTACCTCTAGTGTGCGTCCTCCCACGACCTCTACCACGGCCTTTTGCCACTGCTCCTTCTCGAGTTACAAGCCTAATGGTTGGCTCAGACGCATTGTCTTGCTGGTGTTGTAGTTGGCACAGTTTTTGCTCTAGTTCTAACCATCTACGAAATAGAGTGAGAAGGTCAGATACCAATTTATATCACCTAGATACCAATTGGATCCAAGTAATAGCACGAAAGAAAGATAGATACAATTTGGATCCAAGTAATAGCATGAAAGAAAGAAAAATATGAGTGTTTCTAAAGTCATATAGCCTCTCGAAGAAAAGTAAAGGCGTCCCTCTACCATTCCACAAGACTCTACTAGACCTGTCCTTGTGTGATGAGATCATCTAACCTAATGCTCTGATACCAAGTTTTTCATGGCCCACGTTCGTCTTTCGTTCACGCTACTTTTTATTATTCTCCTCTTCCTTCTTTTCTTTTCTTCTACAGATTATTTTTACCCTATTTATTATATGACTAATTATAGAAGTGGTAAAAGTTGTCTACTATTAGTTTTAATGTTATCTTCTTTAAACACAAACTAAATTAATTGTTAAAATTACCCCTTTACTTATATAATTATAGTTACGAATAGTCCAAAACACCCATTTAAAATCTATTGGAAAGTACTTTATCAAATAAAAAGTTCTAGTGCTCAAACCGACTGAATGCGTTGTTACAATAGATACCAATTTACCCATTGTTCATCGTCGAACAATCAAAAGAAAGGTGAGATCAAGGAAAGTTACCTGAGTCGGTGAAAAGGTGTGGGTATATTTCATGCATATCAGTCTCACTCAACCAAGTAGACTCTTCAACTGGACGATTTTTCCATTTAACCTTGATAGATGCAATCTCCTTTGATCTCAACTTGCGAACCTGATATACCGTGGTTTCACAATATTTTAATGCTTTTTCCATAAGTTTAGTGTGTGTCCAAAAGACTTTTCGTATTGATTTTTATGAAAGTTTCTCTCTATTTCTAGAAAATCTATCTAAAGATGAACGCAGAAGTTTTTGACTAAGAAATGCAAAAAAGTTACCACCTAGGGAGCTTGTGACGATCTGTAGGTGACATCATAGTGAAACGACTGAAGGAAGATGAGGAAGTCTGACCAAAGTGTGGGATTATGAAGTTCATGACGGACCGTCATATACACGATGGTTCGTCCAGCTGGTTCGTCGTGATGATCAGAGAGTAGTCCCAGTACCCAAATTCCAAGAAGTTTAAGTGTTATGGAACAGAGATTCTCGACGAATCGTCGTGCTTGGAGTGATCTGTCATACCTGTTCGTTGAGGGTAATGAAGAAAGTGGCATAAGGATTTGTAAAGTATAGGATTACAGAGGCTATGACGGCCGTCGTGACCACGACGGCCCGTCACGAGGTCCGTCGACTCGGACGTGTTTTGACAGATTTTCAGCAATTAGAGTCCTTCTTTTATTAGGTTTTTTTTATAAATAGTTGGAAAAACCTCCTTTTTGGGGTTAGACTATTTGTTAGTAGACTCTTTATTATTAGACTTTGTGATTGTTATAATTTTTGAGAATCTTTAGTCCTCGATTAATTTCAGTAATTGATACACCTTTTCTGGAATTAATTGTTGGTGCATTTGTTGATTATTCAAGTGAATTTCTGGATTTTATTCTTTCTCATTGAAGTAAAAGAATGAATTCTTATATTACATATATGAATATTGTGATTATGACTATGGGTAACTAAACTCCATAACTAGGGTTGTGGGAACCATGGGCGAATAATGAGGTAAATCCTAACTAAAATAACAATTCTAGAATAGTGTCTTGCATGTATTGATAATTCTTTTGCTTAGAAGTTTTTTTAACGGATGGCCAATGTTAGAACTTGCCTTAAGGCTACTTGCCGGACCAAGGAGCCTGATAATATGAAAAGAATTATCAACATAGATTTAGTGTATACTATCTAATAGGCTAGTAGTGATTGATACGAGGTAATAAATTAGTCAAATATCGAGTACGATGCTTAATATGAGGTAAAGGTAAGGGTTAGTATAGCAACACACGTAGCCGGACCAAGGTGCGGAGTTAAATTTTCTAGATGCCAGACCAAGGATTTAGAAATACATAACTTATCACTTTGCATTCAAGATACTGGGAAGGAATTGTTTTAATTAGAATTATCAAGTTAGAAACATGTGGAGAACATTTAAATCCTAGTTACTTTTATTAATTGATTAAACTCCAAGATTTGAATTTGTTAGTTGTTACTTTAATTAAGGTAGTTATTTTCATTTTTTTTTGAAATAAAAACCCCCCCTTTCATTTTCTTTTTCTTTCTAAGGAAATCATTGACTGATTAATAGTAATAATAGATTAAGTTAAGTCTGAACTGTTTTCCTCGTGGGAACTATCCCAACCTCATTAGTTGGGTTCTTTACTTGATACAAACGCTTTGCTTCTTATTTGACAAGTATGTTTGAGCGTTATCAGGACCTCTCTATCTGGAATAGCTACAAATTCTCATCAAGCAGAACTGAATCCCAACGAATAATGTAGTTTCTATCACCATGATATTTTTTTAGCACAGACACATGAAATACCGAGTGCACTCCTGACAACCATAGAGGCAAGGCCAATTCACAGGCCACCTCCCCCATGCGCTTCAGAACTTCAAATGGGACAATATACCTCAGACTAAGCTTACCACGTTTACCAAACCGCATCACACCCTTCATGGGTGAAACTTTAAGCAAGACTTGTTCATCCTCTATAAACTTCAAGTATCTAACCTTCCGATCTGCATACTCCTTCTGCCTTTTTTCAGCTTCTAAAAGCTTCTCTTGAATGAATTTCACTTTCTCTAATGATTCCCTCAAAAGATCAGTACCCCAAGGTCTCACCTCAAATTCATCAAACCAACCAATGGAAAACCTACATCTTCTCCCATACAAAGCCTCAAATGGGGCCATATCAGTACTCGAATGATAACTATTGTTGTACAAAAACTCTACTAAGGGTAAAAATTTATCCCAATGACCACCAAATTCTATCACATATGCACGAAGCATATCCTCCAACACCTGAATCGTTCGCTCAGATTGACCATCTGTCTGAGGGTGAAATACGATACTAAAATCTAATCTAGTACCTAACTCGGCATGCAAGGTCCTCTAGAAGTTAGAAGTAAATTGTGTACCTCTATCTTATATGGTGGAAATTTGAACTCCATGCAATCGAACAGTTTCACAGACATAGAGTTTGGCTAGCTTTTCTGCATTATAAGTCATCTTGACCGGAATGAAGTGAGCAGACTTAGTTAACCTGTCAACAACTACCCAAATAGAATCAAACTTACCCAATGTCTTTGGAAGACCAACTATGAAATCCATTCCAATTCTTTCCCACTTCCATTCAAAAATGGACATTCTTTGAGGTGTCCCTCCATGTCTCTGGCGTTCATACTTTACATGCTGACAACTCGGGCATTGGAAACAAAATCAACAATGTCACGTTTCATTTGTCTCCACCATTAATGTTGTCTCAGATCACGATACATCTTGGTTGCACCAACATGGATAGAATACCTCAAACTATGTACCTCTGCAAGAATAATATGAATCAAATCATCAACACGGGGCACAAATACTCTTCCCTTTATTCTTAAGACGCCTTCCTCATCAATTAGTGCCTCTTGAGCCTCTCCTCGCAATACCATATATCGAATTCAGCTCAGCTTCTCATCAGCAAACTGCTTTCCCTTAATCTTATCAAAAAAAGAAGATCTTGCCTCCACACAGGCCAAAAATCCTCCTTTCTCTAGTACTTTCATCCTCATAAAGTCATTATCTAGAGTTTGAACCTCTTTAGGCAATGGGCGTCCAGAAACCTGTAAGTAGGCTAAACTACCCATGCTCTCTGTTTTTCTACTTAAGGCATCTGCCACAACATTAGCTTGTCCTGGGTGATATAAAATAGTAATATCATAGTCTTTCAATAACTCCATCCACCTCCTCTGCCTCAAATTCAAGTCCTTTTGACTAAAGACATATTGTAAAGTACGATGATCTGTATAAACTTCACACTTGACCCCATTTAGATAATGCCTCCACTACTTGAATGCAAGTACAACTGCAACCAACTTCAAATCATGGGTCAGATAGTTACGTTCATGCACTTTCAGTTGTTTTGAAGCGTAAGCAATTACATTCCTCTCTTGGATTAGCAATGCACCCAAACCAGAATAAGATGCATCACAATAAAAAATGAAATTCTTACCTTCCTCTGGCAAGGAAGGAAAGAATCGGTGCAGTAGTCAACAAGGTCTTGAGTTTCAGAAAGTTTTCTTCACATTCATCCGACCATACAAATGGAACATTCTGCTTAGTTAAATTGGTCAGTTGGGAAGTAATGGGAGAGAATCTCTTGACGAATCGAAGATAGTAGCTAGCTAAACCAACAAAGATCCTTACCTCTGATACATTAGTGGGTCTTACCGAACTCTTCACTACTTCAATCTTAGAAGGACCTACAATCACTCCATCCTTAGAAACCACGTGCCCTAAGAAGGACGCTGAGTCGAGCCAAAACTCACACTTGGAGAATTTGGCATAAAGCCTTTTCTCCCTTAACAACTCCAATACAATTCTCAAATGCTCCTCATGTTCTTTCCTGCTCTTTGAGTATGTCAGTATATCATCAATAAATACAATACAAAAAGGTCCAGATATGGCTTAAAAATCCTGTTCATCAGACTCATGAAAGCAGCAGGGGCATTAATAAGCCCAAAAGACATTACTAACAATTCGTGATGCCCATACCTGGTTTGAAAAGCAGTCTTTGGTACATTTGTTACTCGTATTTTCAATTGATGATAACCGGACCTCAAATCAATTTTAGAGAAGACACAAGCATCTTGTAACTGATCGAACAAATCATTAATATGAGGAATGGGAGATTTGTTCTTAATAGTTACCTTATTTAGCTGCTTGTAGTCTATGCACATCCATGACATCCTTCTTCTTCACAAATAACATTGCTTGTAGTCTATGCACATCCAAAAACTGACATCCTTCTTCTTCACAATTAACACAGGATTACCCTAGGGAGATGCACTCGGTCTAATAAAACCATTACCTAACAACTTCTGAGGTTGAGCCTTTAATTCCCTTAACTCAGCTGGGGCTATTCTATATGGTGGAAAGGAAATGGGACGAGTACCCAGCTCAAGGTCAATATAAAAATCAATGTCTCTATCTGGTGGCATACCAGGTAGGTCTGCAGGAGACACATCCACAAACTCATAAACTATTGAAACAGACTCAATCGAAGGCACTTTGGAAGTATCATCCCTGAGATGTGACAAGAATGCCAAACTACCCTTATTCACCAAATACGAACTGGATTGAAAATATAGTCACCCTACCACACTAGCAGATTTGTCCCAGGCTTGGCCAAGGTCACAGTCTTAGCATTACAATCTAAGATAACAAAATTTGGAGAAAGTCAAGTCACACCCAGAACTACATCAAAATCAACCATCTCTAGAATAATCAAATCTACATAAGTATTGCTCTCCACAATAGTCACAAGGCAAGACCTATACACCTTCTTAGCTATCACAGCCTCACCCACAGGTTTAGAGATACGAATAGGCATGTCAAGCAAATCACAATGTAAATCAAGATCAGTAGCGAATAAGGAAGATACATATGAAAATGTGGATCCAAGATCAAACAATACAGAAGCCATGCAATCACAGACCAGAAGAGTACCTATGATAATAGCAATATAGCATCAGATGTCTCTGCCTCAGACCTCCTGGGGATGTGTATCCATTTCCCTACCAGGCTGAGCTACAGTAGTTCCAACCTGCTCGCCACCCCAACTGAACTGGTGACCACCATTACCTTGGCCACCACGTTCTCCAGATTGATGGCCTCTATCATGACCACCTCTTCCTCTAACTACTGAGGATCTGTAACTCTACCTTGGACAATATTTACTAATGTGTCCAGCTTCTCCACATCCATAACAATTCCTTGAGTCAAGTGCAGGTCTCTGTGAAGAGGAAGAAGTCTGGATATAACCTCCTAACTCAGAAAAAGGTTGACTGGTCTGTTATGGACCCTCAGCTAAAGCCTGCAACAAAGATTGAATTGGAAGGGCTGGATAACCCCCTGAACTCTTCCCTCTAGAGTAAGAACCACTAAAATCACCTCCCTTATGGAACTTCTTAAATATCGACGCCTTGGTGAAGTCGTCAAGCTTTACCCCCTCTACCTCAATCACAAAGTCAACCACTTCAAGAATTTTGCATCAGCAGCTACCTGTAAGGTTGGAATCTGCAAATCTGACCTCAATCTTTTCACAAAGAATGCACGCTTGTGAACTTAAGCAAAGCTGAGTGGCATACCTTGATAGTGCACAGAATTTGGCCTCATAAGCGGCAACCTACATCCTTCCTTTCTCTAGGCTCAGGAACTTATCTCTCCTCCTGTCCCTCAAAGTCTGGGGTATATACTTCTACATGAATAAGCTACAAAATGATTCCCAAGTCATAGATGGTGCCTTTGCTGGTCGACACTCAACATAAGACCGCCACCACATTTTTGCATCCGCCTGAAACTGATAGGTCACAAACTCAACACCGAATCGCTCCACTATGTCCATCTTATGTAGAAGCTCATGACAATCAACAAGGAAATCATTGGCATCTTCAGATTCAGCACCCTTCAAGACTAAAGGTTTCAACTTTAAGAACTTAATGAAGAGGTCATGTTGGTCACCTTTCATTAGAGACCATGTATTCAATCGAGGAAACGTGCCTATTTCCAATGATGCATCCATGTGGGGAGCCACAACAGCTACATGTTGTACTCCTTGAACCTGAGGTGCTGGTGCAGAAAACACTTGGGGTGTTTTGCCTTGATCAGATAACACGCTAAGATAAGTGAGAACCGGATTAATCATCTATGGGGTAGGGTGGGGTGGTACTTCCTTATCCTGAATCTTCTCATCTTTCCCTTCTTCACCCTCTCTCACTACCTCATAAGTAGGTGGAGGAGTCTCTGCTCTATCCCTAGCTGGGCTAGGTGTTTGTCCACTGCCTCTAGTGTGCGTCCTCCCGCGACCTCTACCACAGCCTTTTGCCGCTGCTCCTCCTCGAGTTACAAGCCTAATGGTTGGCTCAGACGCACTGTCTTGCTGGTGTTGTAGTTTGCACAGTTTTTGCTCTAGTTCTAACCATCTGCGAAATAGAGTGAGAAGGTCAGATACCAATTTATATCACCTAGATGCCAATTGGATCCAAGTAATAGCACGAAAGAAAGGTAGATACCAATTGGATCCAAGTACTAGCATGAAAGAATGAAAAATATGAGTTTTTCTAAAGTCCTCATATAGCCTCTCGAAGAAAAGTAAAGGTGTCCCTGTACCATTCCGCAAGAATGTACTAGACCTGTCCTTGTGTGATGAGATCATCTAACCTAATGCTCTGATACCAAGTTTTTCATGGTCCAAAATGAGTCATGAGTGGAACCTACACTTAATCTCCTAGGTGAGCAAACCAACAAATCGAAACCATAATATATACCAATAGTTCAACTATGAATAACAAAAATTATGCGGAAGTTCCAAAACTTATTAATGTATCATTTTTCAAAACATGTAAGTCATCATATCAAAGGCATCTAATCTCCAAATACTTAGTCTAAGAATATTGAAAATACCGAAATAAGTGAACCAGATAGTCCATGTACGAAATTTAATGACATCATGACAATAATGAGAGAATCCAGCACGAGCTAGAAATAATAGCTCACCCTTAACTCTAATGTGTTGGAGATTGTCTAGAGCTAAGGGCGAGTTGAAGGCGATGGTACACTTGCTGCACTCTACAAAACAACAACAAGAAAATAGAAGTAGGGGTCAGTACAAGGAACACGTACTTAGTAGGTATCATCAGCCAACTCAAAATAGAAACCAATATATATCAAATAATAATATAAAATCAACTACACTACTTAATAGGTGGCAAGCAACAAACACCTGAACCAGCGACAACATCAGCATAGTAGGTACACCATCAATCAGAATATCAAGCACACCTATGAGGAATCATGCCTCCACACCTTACTCATTTAAAAATAGGTTCTTTGAGATTGAGTATACTAAGTTAATTTAAGATTCCTTTTCTTTAATGTTATTGTGTCGGAACGTGACATTGCGATCTCATATATCGTGTCGGAACGTAACATTCCGATCCCATAATACATTGTCAGAATGTGATACTTCGATCCAATAATACCGTGTCGGAACGTTACACTCTGATTCTATTATCTCATTATTTTATGTCATCAAGGTGTCTTTATTCAAGGCGTCATTTTAATAGAGAGAGTTCAAGATTAGAAATTCAACAGTCTCAGAATTTTAGGCCAACCACAAACCACACAACCAAGATATACAACCACAGGATCAAGTACATAGGAAACTTCACATTATCACGCAATACATATCAATCACTATTGAGAGTTTATCTATCAAATAGAAATAAACCATAACCTACCTCCATCGAAGAATCGTAGTCAAGCAAACTACTTCTCCTATGCTTTTCTCTTCCTCAATACCTCCAAACTTTTCCAATCTATCAATTATATATGCATAATTTGTAAGTTAATAAGTCTACAAACACTTATATTATTCTATGTCTAGCCTAGACCTTAAAACTCACCTAATATTATAATCAATTTCCTAAGCTTCAAATTTAAGGGTGAGTTTTAACTCCTCCAATTAACATAACTTTAATGAAATTTAAATAATTTGATACACATAATACTTAATTACCTCTCTCAATAAGTTAAAGTTAAATTATAGTAAAATCATATGTAAAAAAAACAACAAGATCAAAGACTGATTCCTAAATTGTACGTGGCCCATTCTTAAATAATCACATATGTAAGTCATTATTACTCAATCAGTGTAATCATCATGGAAATATTAGACACTACCAATTTTCATTCTCCAAAATGCTAACCCAAAACACTTTTCCTAGTTCAATTACTATCGTTACCCAATTTGAATTCCAACTTTTTTTTTCCAATTCACATTATTAAATTGATAAAATTATCCCTCCAGCAACCATATTAATTACACACTACAAAAATTAGTATGGCCGACTAACTTGTAAGGTGAAGCATCGTAACAATAGTAAACGCTATTGCACAACACCCATAATTTCATTCTTTCATCCAACATTATGATATAATAATGATAATCCGATAATTTACACCCATATTCCTAAATACAAAATTTTGGCAGCTGGTTTACCTGAGTCACCCACGTTTATCTTTTGTTCAAGCTGCTTTCTATTATTCTCCTCTTCCTTCTTTTCTTTTCTTCTACAGATTATTTTTACTCTATTTATTATATGACTAATTATAGAAGTGGTAAAAGTGGTCCACTATTAGTTTTAATATTATCTTCTTTAAACAAAAATTAAATTAATTATTAAAATTACCCCTTTACTTATATAAATATAGTTACGAATAGTCCAAAACACCCATTTAAAATCTATCGAAAAGTACTTTATCAAATAAAAAGTTCTAGTGCTCAAACCAACTGAATGGGTTGTTACATCTCTCCTCTGTCAGATACAAACACAAGTACTGAGTAGGTATCATTGACCAACTCAAAATAGGAAATAGTATATATCAAGTAATATCATAAATCAACTACAATACTCAACATGTAACAACAACAAGTACTATAATCATTACCAAGTACCGCTAAGTTCACACATGAGGACTCAAGCCTCAGTACCATACTCATTTGGGAATTAGGTTCATTAGATTGAGTATATTAACATCTTTCAAGATTCATTATCTTTATTCCTCTTGTGTCGGTACGTGACACTCCGATCCCCTACTACTATGTGTCGGAACGTGACACTCCGATCCCCTACTACTATGTGTCAGAACGTGACACTCCGATCCCCTAATTCTACATGTTTGTTCGTGACACCCGATCCCCTAAATCTACGTGTCAGTTCGTGACACCCGATCCCCTAATTCTACGTATCGGTTCGTGACACCAGTTCCCCTAATTCTACGTGTCGGTTCGTGACACCCGTTCCCCTAATTCTACATGTCGGTTCGTGACACCCGCTTCACTAATCTCATTCTGTCAATTCATTAAGCCTTCTTACGTACTAAGGCATCATCAATCTCATTACTTTAGTTCATCAAACCTTCTTTTATATCAAGGCATCATCATTAACAAGAGATTTTCAAGATTTGGGATTCAATAGCTTCATCATGCTTATTTCATCACAATTATATAACCACATTCATGCAAGCATACAACTAAGCATATAGAATACTTTACAATACAACCCAACAGATATCATTCGCTATTAAGAGTTTACTACGAATAGCATGAAAACCATAACCTACTTCCACCGAAGAATTCGTGATCAAGAATCTACTTTTCAATGCTTTGCTTTCCTCTTCGTTCTCTCCTCTTGATCAATCGTTTCTCCCTCTCTCTGTTCTTTCTATTTTTCTTATTCAAACCCTTTTTCCTTTACCCTATTTAGCATATAATTAAGAATAAAAGATGGCAATAATAACCCACTAATTAACTTAAGGTTACCTCTTTTAACCCCCAAGTAATTAGACTTATTAAAATTAACCCACTAACTTTATAATTAAAGCAGGAACAGTCCAAAACGCCCCTCAAAATAATTACAGAAATCCGACCCAGCCTGGGATTACGCATCCTGTGACGGGCCGTCGTGCCTGCGACGGTCCGTCCTGCTGCTCCGTCACAGATTTCAGAGACTCAATTCTCTGAAGAGTCTGTGACGGTCCGTCACACCTGTGACGGCCCGTCAAACCTGTGACGGTCCGTCCTGCCTATCTATTACGGAGTTCAGAGAGTCGATTTCAGTACCCAATTTTTAGAATTTATAAGTGTTTTGAAACGAGACCCCCTCGACGGTCCGTCGTGCCCATGACGGTCCGTCGTGGGGTCCATCGTCCCTGCTTGTTTTTCTAGAATCAAAGTCTGCTGCTCAAAACAAATAAATAGGTCGTTACAATAGATACCAATTTACCCATCGTTCATCCTCGAACGGTCATAAGAAGAAAAACAAGGGCGAAAAGAAGTACCTGAATCTGTAAACAGGTGTGGGTATCTTCCTTGCATATCAGCCTCTTTCTCCCAAGTGGCTTCTTCAACGGGTCGATTCTTCCATTGAACTTTGATGGATGCAATCTCCCTTGACCTCAACTTGTGAACTTCTCTATCTAACATAGCAACAGTCTCCTCCTCATAAGACAAATTTTCATCAAGCAAAACTGAATCCCAACGAATAATGTAGTTTCCATCCCCATGGTATCTTTTCAACATAGACACATGAAATACCGGATGCACTCCAGACAGCCCTGGAGGCAAGGCTAACTCATAAGCCACCTCCCCTACTCGCTTAACTACTTCAAAGGGACCAATATACCTTGGGCTTAATTTACCTCTTTTACCAAACAACATCACCCCTTTCATGTGCGAAACCTTCAGTAGGACTTGTTCACCCTCCATGAACTTCAAGTCTCTAACCTTCCGATCCGCATATTCTTTTTGCCTACTTTGCGCCGCTAACAGCCTTTTTTGAATAGATTTCACTCTATCTAACGATTCCCTCAGAAGGTCAGTACCCCAAGGTCTAACCTCAAATGCATCAAACCACCCAATGGGAGACCTACATCTTCTCCCATATAGTGCCTCAAATGGGCCATATCAATGCTTGAGTGATAGCTATTGTTGTAGGAGAACTCTGCTAAGGGTAAGAAGTTATCCCAATGACCACCAATTTCTATCACACATGCACGAAGCATATCCTCCAACACTTGAATCGTTCGCTCAGACTGACCATCGGTCTCAGTATGGAACGCAGCACTGAGGTCACACCTAGTACCTAATTTAGCATGCAATGTTCTCCAAAACATAGAAGTAAACTGCGTACCTCTATCTGATATGATGGAGAGTGGAACCCCATGCAACCGAACAACTTTTGAGATATAGATTTTAGCTAACTTCTCTGCATTGTAAGTCACCTTGACTAGAATGAAATGAGCAGACTTAGTTAACCTATCAACAATAACCCAAATAGACTCATACTTACCCATTGTCTTTGGAAGACCAACCACGAAATCCATTGCAATTCTCTCCCATTTCCATTCAGGAATGGGCATTCTCTGAAGTGTTCCTCCGAGCCTCTGGTGTTCATATTTTACTTGCTGACAATTTGGACATTTGGCAATAAAATCAACAATATCACGCTTCATTCTACTCCACCAAAAGTGTTGCTTTAGGTCACGGTACATCTTGGTTGTACCAGGATGTATAGAATACCTTGAACTATGAGCCTCTGTCAGAATAGTGTTGATCAAATCATCAACTCGGGGTACCCATACCCTTCCCTTGATTCTCAAAACACCTTCCTCATCGGTTTGTGCCTCCTTAGCCTCTCCTCGCAATATCTTATCTTGGATTCTGCTTAGTTTCTCATAATCAAACTGTTTTCCCTTAATCTTGTCAAGAAAAGAAGATCTTGCCTCCACACAAGCCAACAATCCTCCCTTCTCATTTACTTCTAATCTCATCAAGTCGTTAGCTAGAGTCTGAACCTCTCTAGCTAATGGACGTCTGGAAACTTGCAAGTGAGCTAGACTTCCCATGCTCCCTGCCTTTCTACTTAAGGCGTCTGCCACAACATTTGCCTTTCTCGGATGATACAAGATAGTGATATCGTAGTCCTTCAGTAGTTCCATCCATCTCCTCTGTCTCAAATTCAAATCTTTTTGAGTAAAGAAATACTGTAGGCTACAATGATCCGTGTATACTTCACACTTAACCCCATACAGATAGTGTCTCTATTGCTTTAATGCAAACACTACTGCACCCAAACCAGAATAGGATTCATCACAATAAACAATGAAGTTCTTACCTTCCACGGGTAAGGTGAGAATTGATGCAGTAGTCAACAAAGTCTTGAGCTTCTGAAAGCTTTCTTCACACTCATCCGACCATACAAATGGGACATTCTGCTTAGTCAAGTTTGTCAATTGGGAAGCAATGGAAGAGAATCCCTTGACAAATCGGCGGTAATAGCTAGCTAAACCAACAAAGCTCCTTATTTCTGACACATTAGTAGGTCTTACCTAATTCTTCACTGTCTCAATCTTAGAAGGATCCACCATCACTCCATCCTTAGACACCACGGCCCCAAGAAGGACACTGAATCTAGCCAAAACTCACACTTGGAGAATTTGGCATAAAGCTTTTTCTCCCTCAACATTTCCAATACCATTCTCAAATGCTCCTCATGTTCTTTCTTGTTCTTTGAGTATATCAGTATATCATCAATAAATACGATCACAAAGAGATCTAGATATGGTTTAAAAATCCCGTTCATCAAGCCCATGAACGCAGCAGGAGCATTCGTAAGACCAAAAGACATCACTACAAATTCGTAATGCCCATACCTGATCCGAAAAGCGGTCTTTGGCACATCCGTTGCTCGTATTTTCAATTGATGATAACCGGATCTCAAGTTAATCTTAGAGAAAACACAAGCACCATGTAACTGGCCGAACAAGTCATCAATGCGAGGAATGGGATATTTGTTCTTAATAGTTACCTTGTTCAACTGCCGGTAGTCTATGCACATCCGGAAACTCCCATCCTTTTTCTTCACAAATAACACCGAAGCACCCCAAGGAGATGCACTTGGTCTAATGAAGCCTTTGCTCAACAACTCTTGAAGTTGGGCCTTTAATTCTCTTAACTCTGCGGGAGCCATTCTATAAGGGGGTATAGAAATGGGGCGAGTACCCGGTTCAAGATTGATGTAGAAGTCAATATCTCTATCCGGTGGCATACCAGGAAGGTCTGCAGGAAACACATATAAAAATTCGTGGACTATCAAAACTGACTCAATTGAAGGTACTTGAGTAGTATCATCCTTGAGATGTTCGAAGAACGCTAAACAACCCTTACTAACCATTTTCTTCGCACGAAGAAAGGAGAAGATACGAACCGGATTAAAAAGTGTAGTCACCCTCCCACACTAACGGATCTGTCCCAGGCTTGGCTAACGTCACAATTTTAGCATTACAATCCAAGATCGCAAAATTCGGAGAAAGCCAAGTCATACCCAGAATTACATCAAAATCAACCATTACTAAGATAACCAAGTCTACATAAGTATTTCTCCCCACAAAAGTCACCAAACAAGACCTATATACTTTTTCAACTATCACAGACTCACCTACCGGAGTAGAAACACGAATAGGCATGTCAAGCAATTCACAATGTAAATTAAGACCATTAGCAAATGCGGAAGATACATATGAAAAGGTAGAGCTAGGTTCAAATAATACAAAAGCCATGCATTTACAAATCAAAAGATTACCTGTGATGACAGCATCCGATGTCTCCGCTTCAAATCTCCGAGGGAGAGCGTAACAATGGGCCCTATTACTTGTCTGTCCGTTGCCCCTACCATGTTGTGTTGTAGTGGCTCCAGTTTGCCCATCACCCCGGACGTTTTGGTGACCACCATTACCTCGGCCACCACATCATCCGGAATAACGGCCTCTACCATGACCACCTCTACCTCTAGCTATTGGGGGTCTATAACTCTGTTTTGGACAATTCCTCCTAATATATCCAGTCTCCCCACATCCATAACACTCTCTAGAGTCAGGCATAGGTCTCTCAGAGAAGTGTTGACCGGTCTGAGGTGGACCCCCAACTACAGTCTATAGTGAAGACTGAATTGGTCGGACTGAGTAACCTCCTGAACCCTGTCCTCTAGAGTAAGAACCATTAAACTCACCTACCTTTCGAAACCTTTACGAAACCCTGTCCTGTAGCCGCTACCTGTAAGGCTGAAATTCGCAACTCTGATCTCAACCCCTTCAAAAAACGGTGAATCCGCTCTTATGGACTGAAACAAAGCTGAGTAGCATATCTGGAAAGTGCACGGAACTTAGCCTCATATGCAGTAACCGACATCCTACCTTGATCTAGGCTCAAGAACTCATCTCTTTTCCTATCCCTCAAAGTCCGGGGGATATACTTCTCCATAAACAAGCTAGAGAATGATGCCCAAGTCATAGGTGGTGCCTCTATTGGTTGACACTCAACATGCGACCGCCACCACATTTTGGTGTTCCCTTGAAACTGATAAGTCACAAACTCAACACCAAACCGTTCTAGTATACCCATCTTGTGTAGTAGCTCATGACAGTCAACCAAAAAATCATAGGCATCCTAAGATTCTGCACCCTTGAAGACTGGAGGTTTCAATTTCAAGAACTTACTGAAAAGTTCATGCTGATCATTTGTCATTATAGGCACTGTAGTCAGACGAGGAAACGTGCCTATTTCCAATGAGGCATCCATGCGGGGAGCCACAGTAGCCGCATGTTGTACCTCTGGAGCCTGAGGTGCGGGTGTAGAAAACACTGGAGGCGCTTGTCCTTGATCAGATAACCCGCTAAGATAAGCAAGAACCTGATTGATCATATCTGGGGTAGGTTGGGGTGGCAATTCCTCATTCTGCACTTGTTCATTCTCCCCATCCTCCCCTTCTCTTACTATTTCCTCAATCGGTGGAGGAGTCACTGCCCCAGTACCAGATGGGTCAGGCATTCGTCCTCTTCCTCTAGAAGACATCCTCTCGCGACCTCTACCGCGACCTCTTGCTACTGCTTCTCTTTGAGCTACAGTCTCAATGGCTGGCTCAGATGCATCTTGTCTTGCCGATGTTGATGTTGGCGCGGTTGTTGCTCTAGTTCTAACCATCTCCGAAATAGAGTGAAGATGGTCAGATACCAATTTGTATCACTTAGATACCAATTGGATCCCAAGTATTAGCATGAAAGAAAGAAAGAAAGAATGGAATTTTCCTAAAGTCTTATAGCCTCTCAAAGAAAAGAAAAGGCGTCCCCCTACCATTCCTTAAGACTCTACTAGACTCGTTCTTGTGAGATGAGACCAACGAACCGAATGCTCTGATACCAAGCTTGTCACGACCCAAACCGGATCGCGACTGGCACCCACACTTACCCTTCTATGTGAGCGAACCAACCAATCTAATCCTTAACATTTCAATATACTATCAACAGAAAGTAATGCGGAAGATTTAAACTCATTAATAAAATCAATAACTATTATTATCCCCAAAATCTGGAAGTCATCATCACAAGAACAACTATGATCAAATTACTAAACTAAGAGTATTCTATGAAGCTAAAACAAGTAAAAGCTAGTCCATGCTGGAACTTCAAGGCATCAAGCCATGAAGAAGAAGATCCAGTCCAAGCTAGAAGCATTAGCTCACCCTGAAATCCGGTGTAATTGAAGACTGGCTAGAATTGCGGTTGAGTTGAAGACGACGGCACGTTTGCTGCACTCCACAAATAACTAAGAAGAAAACATAAAAGTAGGGGGTCAATACAAACACAAGTACTGAGTAGGTATCACCGGCAAACTCAAAATAGGAAACAGTATATATCAAGTAATATCATAAATCAACTACAATACTCAACATGTAGCAACAACAAGTACTATAATCATTACCAAGTACCGCCAAGTTCACACATGAGGACTCAAGCCTCAGTACCATACTCATTTGGGAATTAGGTTCATTAGATTGAGTATATTAACATCTTTCAAGATTCATTATCTTTAATCCTCTTGTGTCGGTACGTGACACTCCGATCCCCTACTACTATGTGTCGGAACATGACACTCTGATCCCCTAATTCTACGTGTCGGTTCGTGACACCCGATCCCCTAAACCTACGTGTCAGTTCGTAACACCCGATCCCTCATTCTACGTGTCAGTTCGTGACACCCGTTCCCCTAATTCTACGTGTCGGTTCGTGACACCCGTTCCCCTAATTCTACGTGTCGGTTCGTGACACCCACTCCACTAATCTCATTCTGTCAATTCATTAAGCCTTCTTACGTACTAAGGCATCATCAATATCATTACTTTAGTTCATCAAGCCTTCTTTTATATCAAGGCATCATCATTAACAAGAGATTTTCAAGATTTGGGATTCAATAGCTTCATCGTGCTTATTTCATCACAATTATATAACCACATTCATGCAAGCATACAATTAAGCATATAGAAGACTTTACAATACAACCCAATACATATCATTCGCTATTAAGAGTTTACTACGAATAGCATGAAAACCATAACCTACTTCCACCGAAGAATTCGTGATCAAGAATCTACTTTTCAATGCTTTGCTTTCCTCTTCGTTCTCTCCTCTTGATCGATCGTTTCTCCCTCTCTCTGTTCTTTCTATTTTTCTTATTCAAACCCTTTTTACTTTACCCTAATTAGCATATAATTAAGAATAAAAGATAGCAATAATAACCCACTAATTAACTTAAGGTTAGCTCTTTTAACCCCCAAGTAATTAGACTTATTAAAATTAACACACTAACTTTATAATTAAAGCAGGAATAGTCCAAAAAGCCCCTCAAAATAATTACAGAAATCCGACCCAGCTTGGGATTACGCAACCTGTGACGGGCCGTCGTGCCTGCGACGGTCCGTCTTGCTGCTCCGTCATAGAGTTCAGAGACTCAATTCTCTGAAGAGTCTTTGACGGTCCATCACACCTGTGACGGTCCGTCCTGCCATTCCGTTACGAAGTTCAGAGAGTCGATTTCAGTACCCAATTTTTAGAATTTCTAAGTGTTTTGAAACGAGACCCCCTCGACGGTCCATCGTGGGGTCCGTCGTCCCTGCCAGTTTTTCCTGAATCAAACTCTGCTGCTCAAAACGACTAAACAGGTCATTACAGTAACTTAATTCTGAAATTCAAGTATTGATATTAATTGAGAAAATATTTATTTACAAATTATAAAGCATTCATAATCTAATATTCAATATGATTCATACTCACGACGACGAATGACAATAATTTATCATGATTCAAGATTGTAATAAGAAACAGCAATCAAGACTAAAAAGTGCAACTTACTATTATTATATGAAGGTCAATCCATAGAGTATCTATTGTGGAAGTTTCTAAAGTATATGATATATAATTCTATGACAAATTAATTTCAAATATTTATACTATTTCAAAATTTATCCCGTTATTTGTTAAGTATTTTCTTAAACTTCAATTATGCGCTCATTATTTATCAATTCTTACATTATCAACTCTAGATTCTTTTTTTTATCTCTTTATAATTGTGCTATTTTTCTTTTCTTATTTATGTCACAATTTTTAAAAATAAATTACATATTATTTTGGCGATAAAATAAGTTAAATAAAACTCCATGAATACTTTTTTAAAAAAACATTATATATAATTAAAACGGAAATTACATAATAATAATAATAATAATAATAATAAAAATAATAATAACAACAATAATAATGATAATAATGACAATAACAATAACAGTAATAATAATAACAATAATAATAATAACAATAATATAATGATACCAATAACAACAATAACAATAACAATAACAATAACAATAATAATAATAATAACAATAATAATAATAAAATGAAGAAGAAGAAGAAGAAGAAAAACACCAACAACAACAACAACAATCATAATACTAACAATAATAATAATCATAATAAAAGTTATAATAATGATGATAATAATAATAATAATTATAATAACCACAATAACAAAAACAACAATAATAATAAACATAATAACAATAATAATAACAATAATAATAACAATAATAATAATAATAATAAATATATTTATAAAAATAAGAATAATAATAACAATAATATGTAACGACCTGTTTAGTCGTTTTGAGCAGCAGACTTTATTTCTGAAAAAACTGACAGAAGCGATGGACCCCACGACGGACCGTCATGGGCACGACGGACCGTTGCAGGGTGTCGTTTCAAAACACTTAGAAAATCTGAAATTGGGTACTAAAAATCGACTCTCTGAACTTCGTAACGGAGTGGCAGGACGGACCGTCACAGGTGTGACGGACCGTCACAGGCCATTCACCCAAAATCCAGTTTCTGAACTGTGCGACGGACAGCAGGACGGACCGTCGCAGGCGCGATGGCCCGTCACAGCTTGCGTAATCCCAGTTGGAGTTGGATTTCTGGTTAAGTTTTAAGGAACGTTTTTGACTATTCTTGCCTTAATTATAAAGTTCGTGGGTTTATATTAATAACTCAAATTCTTGGGGGTTAAAAGAGGTAACCCTAAGTTAATTAGTGGGGTATTATTGACATCTTTTATTCTTAATTATATACTAATTAGGGTAAAAGAAAGAGGGTTTGAATAAGAAAATAGGAAGAACAAGAAGGGAGAGAGAGAAACGATCGAGAAGAAGAGGAAAACACCAAGCTTTGAGGATTAACTTGCTTGATTTCAATTCTTCGGTGGAGCTAGGTTATGGTTTCATGCTTTCATAAGTAAACTCGTAATAGTGAATGATATGTATTGGTAGTATTGTAAACCCTACTATATGCTTAATGGTATGTTTGCGTGAATATGATTATGTGATTGTGATAAGATAAGCATGATGAAAATATTGAATCCCAAATCTTGAAAAGAAACTTTAATATACATTATTAATGATAATGCCTTGGTATAGAAGAAGGCTTGATGAATTAAAGTAATGGGATTGACGATGCCTTGGTATAGAGAAGGCTTGATGATTTACAGAATGATATTAGTGGATCGGAGTGTCACGTTCCGACACATAGTATTAGTGGATCGGAGTGTCACATTGCGACACATAGTATTAGTGGATCGGAGTGTCACGTTCTGACAAATAGAATTAAGGGATCGGAGTGTCACGTACCGACACATATAGGGGATCGGAGTGTCACGTACCAACACATATAGGGGATCGGAGTGTCACGTACCGACACATATAGGGGATCGGAGTGTCACGTACCGACACATATATGGGATCGGGTGTCACGAACCGACACGTAGAATTAGGGGATCGAAGTGTCACGTACCGACACATAGCAGTAGGGGATTGGAGTGTCACGTACCGACACAAGAGGAAGAAAGATAATGAATCTTGAAAGATGATAATATACTCAACTTAGTAAACTTAATTCCCAAATGAGTATGGTATTGAGGCTTGATCCCTCATGGATGAACTTGATGGTACTTATTGATGATTATAGTACTTGTTGTTGCTACATGTTGAGTTTTATAGTTGAATTATGATATTATTTGATGTATACTATTCCCTATTTTGAGTTGACCGATGATATCTACTCAGTACCCGTGTTTTGTACTGACCCCTACTTTTATGTTTTCTTCTTGTTTATTTGTGGAGTGCAGCAAACGTGCCATCGTCTTCAACTCAACAGTAACTCAAGCCAGTCTTACTACATCGGAAATTCAGGGTGAGCTAATGCTGCTAGCTTGGACTGGATCTTCTTCTTCAAGTCTTGATGCCTTGAACTTTCGGCATGGACTAGCTTCTTATGTATTTTTAGCTTCTTAGAATACTCTTAGTTTAGTAATTTGATTATAGATGTTCTTGTGATGATGACTTCAAGATTTTTGGAATAATAATAGTTGTTAATTTTATTAATGAGTTTAAGTCTTCCGCATTACTTTATGTTGATATTACCTTGAAATGTTAAGGTTTAGATTGGTTGGTTCACTCACATAGGAGGGTAAGTGTGGGTGCCAGTCGCGGCCCGAATTTGGGTCGTGACAAACTTAGTATCAGAGCATTAGGTTCGTTGGTCTCATTACACAGGAACAGGTCTAGTAGAGTCTTAAGGAACGGTAGGGGGACGCCTTTACTTTTCCTTGAGAGGCTATAAGACTTTAGGAAAATTTCACTCTTTCATTCATTCTTTCGTGCTACTACTTAAGTCCAATTGGTATCTAGGCGATACGAATTGGTATCTGACCATCTTCACTCTCTTTCGCAGATGGTTAAAACTAGAGCAACGACTACGCCAACACCAACACCAGCACCGGCGGGACAGGGTGCGTCTGAGCCAGCCACTGGGGTTGTAGCTTGAGGAAGAATAGCGGCAAGGGGCCGTGGTAGAGGTCGTGGGAGGACGTCCTTTAGAGGAAGAGGACGAGCACCGAGCTCATCTGGTACTAGGGCGGTGACTCCTCCACCGACTGAGGAAGTGATAAGAGAGGGGGAGTATGGGGTGAATGAACAAGTGCAAAATGAGGAAATGCCACCCTAACCTACCCCAGAAATGATCAATCAGGTTCTGGCTTATCTTAGCGGGTTATCTGATCAGGGCCAGACACCCCCTGTGTTTTCTGCACCAGCACCTCAGGCTCCGGAGGTACAACATGCGGCTACTATGGCCCCCCGCATGGATGTTCAATTGATAATAAGCACATTTCCTTGTCTGACTACAGGGCCTGTAATGACAAGTGATCAGTATGAACTTTTTAGTAAGTTCTTGAAATTGAAACCTCCACTCTTCAAGGGTGCTGAATTGGAGGATGCTTATGATTTTCTGGTTGACTGTCATGAGCTACTACACAAGATGGGTATTGTAGAACGGTTTGGTGTTGAGTTCGTGAGTTATCAGTTTCAAGGGAACGCCAAAATGTGGTGGTGATCCCATGTTGAGTGTCAATCGACAGAGGCACCACCTATGACTTGGGCCTCATTCTCTAGCTTGTTTATGGAGAAGTATATCCCCCAGACTTTGAGGGATAGGAAAAGGGATGAGTTCCTGAGCCTAGAGCAAGGTAGGATGTCGGTTAATGCTTATGAGGCTAAGTTATGTGCACTATCCAGATATGCCACTCAACTCTTTTTTAGTCCTCAAGAGCGGATTCTCTGGTTTGTGAAGGGGTTGAGGTCAGAATTGCGGATTTCGGACTTACAGATAGCGGCAACGGCAAAATCCTTCGAAGAAGTGGTAGACTTTGTGATAGAAGTGGAAGGAGTGAAGCCAGACGACTTCACCACAACATCGACATCAAAACGGTTTCGAAAGGGAGGTGAGTTTAATGGTTCTTACACTAGAGGACAGGGTTCGGGAAGTTACTCAGTCCGACCAATTCAGTCTTCACTACAGACTGTAGTTGGGGGACCACCTCAGACCGGTCAAGACTTCTCCGAGGGGCCTATGATTGACTCCATAGAATGTTATGGATGTGGGGAGATTAGAGATATTAGGAAAAATTGTCCCAGACAAAGTTATAGACCCCCAATAGCTAGAGGTAGAGGTGGTCATGGTAGAGGCCGTTATTCTGCAGGACGTGGTGGTCGAGGTAATGGTGGTCACCAAAACAGCAAAGGTAATGGGCAAACTGGGGCCACTACATCACAACATGAAAGGGGCAATGGACAGACAAACGATAAGGCCCATTGTTACGCTTTCCCTAAGCGGTCTGAAGCGGAGGCATCTGATGCTGTCATCACAGGTAATCTTCTGGTTTGTGATTGCATGGCTTCTATATTGTTTGATCCTGGATCCACGTTTTCTTATGTATCTTCCTCATTTGCTAATGGTCTAAATTTACATTGTGAATTTCTTGATATGCCTATTCGTGTTTCTACTCCGGTGGGTGAGTCTGTGATAGTTGAAAAGGTGTATAGGTCTTGTCTTGTAACTTTTGTGGGGAGCAATACTTATGTAGATTTGGTTATCTTAGAAATGGATGATTTTGATGTAATTCTGTGTATGACTTGGCTTTCTCCACAATTTGCAATTTTGGATTGTAATGCTAAAACGGTGACGTTAGCCAAGCCTGGGACAGATCCGTTAGTTTGGGAGGGTGACTACACTTCCAATCCGGTTCGTATCATCTCCTTTCTTCCTGCTAAGAAAATGATTATTAAAGGGTGTTTAGCTTTCTTGGCACATATCAAGGATGACACTACCCAAGTACCTTCGATTGAGTCGGTTTCAGTGGTCCGTGAGTTTCTGGATGTGTTCCCTGCAGATCTTCCTGGTATGCCACCAGATAGGAATATTGATTTCTGTATTGACCTTGAACCGGGTACTCGCCCCATTTCGATACCCCCTTATAGAATGGCTCCCGCGGAGTTAAGAGAGTTAAAAGCCCAACTTCAAGAGTTCTTAAACAAAGGCTTTATTAGACCAAGTGCATCTCCTTGGGGTGCTCCGGTTTTGTTTGTGAAGAAGAAGGATGGGAGTTTTCGAATGTCCATAGACTACAGACAACTGAATAAGGTAACCATAAAGAACAAGTATCCTCTTCCTCGCATTGATGACTTGTTCGATCAGTTACAAGGTGCTTGTGTCTTCTCTAAGATTGACTTGAGATCCGGTTATCATCAGTTGAAAATACGGGCAACGGATGTGCCAAAGACTGCTTTTCAAACAAGGTATGGGCATTAAGAATTTGTAGTGATGTCTTTTGGTCTTACGAATGCCCCTGCTGCGTTTATGAGCTTGATGAACGGGATTTTTAAGCCATATTTGGACCTCTTCGTGATCGTATTTAGTGATGATATATTGGTATACTCAAAGAGCAAGAAGGAACATGAAGAGCATTTGAGAATGGTATTGGAAATGTTGAGGGAGAAAAAGCTTTATGCCAAGTTCTCCAAGTGTGAGTTTTTGCTAGATGCAGTGTCCTTCTGGGGCACGTGGTTTCTAAGGATGGAGTGATGGTGGATCCTTCTAAGATTGAGAGAGTGAAGAATTGGGTAAGACCTACTAATGTGTCGGAAATAAGGAGCTTTGTTGGGTTAGCTAGCTACTACCGCCGATTCGTCAAGGGATTCTCTTCTATTGCTTCCCAACTGACGAACTTGACTAAGCAAAATGTTCCATTTGTATGGTCGGATGAGTGCGAGGAAAGCTTTCAGAAGCTCAAGACCTTGTTGACTACCGCACCTATCCTTACCTTGCCAGTAGAGGGTAAGAACATCATTGTTTATTGTGATGCATCCTATTCTGGTTTGGGTGCAGTACTAATGCAAGAGAAGAGTGTTATTGCTTATGCTTCAGGACAATTAAAAGTGCATGAGCGTAACTATCCAACTCATGATTTGGAATTGGCTGCGGTAGTGTTTGCATTAAAGCAATGGAAACACTATTTATATGGGGTTAAGTGTGAGGTCTACATGGATCATCGTAGCCTTCAGTATGTCTTTACTCAGAAAGATTTGAACTTGAGGCAGAGGAGATGGATGGAACTACTGAAGGACTACGACATCACTATTTTGTATCATCTGGGGAAGGCGAATGTTGTAGCGGATGCTTTAAGTAGAAAGGCGGGAAGCATGGGAAGTCTAGCTCACTTGCAAGCTTCTAGACGCCCACTGGCTAAAGAGGTTCAAACTCTAGCTAATGACTTGATGAGATTAGAAGTAAACGAGAAGGGAGGATTGTTGGCTTCTGTGGAGGCAAGATCTTCCTTTCTTGACAAGATCAAGGGAAGACAGTCTGATGATGAGAAACTGTGCAGAATTCAAGATAAGGTATTGCGAGGAGAGGCTAAGGAAGCACAAATTGATGAGGAAGGTGTTTTGAGGATCAAGGGAAGGGTATGCGTACCCTGCATCGATGATTTTATCAACACTATTCTGACAGAGGCTCATAGTTCAAGGTATTCGATACATCCGAGTGCAACCAAGATGTACCGTGACCTAAAGCAACACTTTTGGTGGAGTAGAATGAAGCGTGACATTGTGGATTTTATTGCCAAATGTCCAAACTGTCAACAACTAAAGTATGAACACCAAAGGCCCGGAGGAACACTTCAGAGAATGCCCATTCCGGAATGGAAGTGGGAAAGAATTGCAATGGATTTTGTGGTTGGTCTTCCGAAGACAATGGGTAAGTATGACTCCATTTGGGTGATTGTTGATAGGTTAACTAAATCTGCTCATTTCATTCCGGTCAAGGTGACTTACAATGCAGAAAAGTTAGCCAAACTTTACATATCGGAAGTGGTGCGATTGCATGGGGTTCCACTATCCATCATAACAGATAGAGGTACGCAGTTTACTTCTAAGTTTTGGAAAACATTGCATGCGGAATTGGGTACTAGGTTGGACCTTAGTACTGCGTTCCATCCCCAGACCGATTGTCAGTCTGAAAGGACGATTCAAGTGTTGGAGGATATGCTTCGTGCGTGTGTGATAGAGTTTGGTGGCCATTAGGATAGCTTCTTACCCTTAGCGGAGTTTTCATACAATAATAGCTATCACTCAAGCATTGATATGGCTCCATTTGAAGCATTGTATGGTAGGAGATGTAGGTCTCCCATTGGTTGGTTTGATGCATTTGAGGTTAGGCCTTGGGGTACTGACCTTTTGAGGGATTCGATAGAGAAAGTGAAGTCTATTCAAGAAAATCTTCTAGCGGCGCAAAGTAGACAAAAAGAATATGCAGATCGAAAGGTTAGAGACTTAGAGTTCATGGAGGGTGAACAAGTCATGTTGAATGTTTCACCAATGAAAGGGGTGATGCGGTTTGGTAAAAGGGGTAAACTAAGTCCAAGGTACACTGGACCATTTGAAGTACTTAAGCGAGTAGGAGAGGTGGCTTATGAGTTAGCCTTGCCTCCAGGGCTGTCCGGAGTGCATCCGGTATTCCATGTGTCGATGTTGAAAAGATACCATGGGGACGGAAACTACATTATCCGTTGGGATTCAATTTTGCTTGATGAGAACTTGTCTTATGAGGAGGAGCCTGTTGCTATTTTAAATAGAGAAGTTCGCAAGTTGAGGTCAAGAGAGATTGCATCCATCAAGGTGCAATGGAAGAATCGACCGGTTGAAGAAGCCACTTGGGAGAAGGAGGCAGATATACAAGAAAGATACCCACATCTGTTTAAAGATTCAGGTACTCCTTCCCGCCCTTGTTTTTCTTCTTGTGATCGTTCGGGGACGAACGATTGGTAAATTGGTATCTATTGTAACGACCTGTTTATTCGTTTTGAGCAGCAGACTTTATTTCTGGAAAAACTGGCAGAAATGACGGACCCCACGACGGACCGTCATGGGCACGACGGACCGTCGCAGGGTCTCGTTTAAAAACACTTAGAAAATCTGAAATTGGGTACTAAAAATCGACTCTCTGAACTTCGTAACGGAGTGGCAGGACGGACCGTCACAGGTGTGACGGACCGTCATAGGCCATTCACCCAAAATCCAGTTTCTGAACTGTGCGACGGACAAAAGGACGGACCGTCGCAGGCGCGACAGCCCGTCATAGCTTGCGTAATCCCAGTTGGAGTCGGATTTCTAGTTAAGTATTAAGGGACGTTTTTGACTATTCTTGCCTTAATTATAAAGTTCGTGGGTTTATATTAATAACTCAAATTCTTGGGGGTTAAAAGAGGTAACCCTAAGTTAATTAGTGGGGTATTATTGCCATCTTTTATTCTTAATTATATACTTATTAGGGTAAAAGAAAGAGGGTTTGAATAAGAAAATAGGAAGAACAAGAAGGGAGAGAGAGAAACGATCTAGAAGAAGAGGAAAACACCAAGCTTTGAGGATTAACTTGCTTGATTTCAATTCTTCGGTGGAGGTAGGTTATGGTTTCATGCTTTCATAAGTAAACTATTAATAGTGAATGATATGTATTGGTAGTATTGTAAACCCTACTATATGCTTAATGGTATGTTTGCATGAATATGATTATGTAATTGTGATAAGATAAGCATGATGAAAATATTGAATCCTAAATCTTGAAAAGAAACTTTAATATACATTATTAATGATGATGCCTTGGTGTAGAAGAAGGCTTTATGAATTAAAGTAATGGGATTGACGATGCCTTGGTATAGAGAAGGCTTGATGATTTACAGAATGATATTAGTGGATCGGAGTGTCACGTTCCGACAAATAGTATTAGTGGATCGGAGTGTCACGTTCCGACACATAGTATTAGTGGATCAGAGTGTCACGTTCTGACACATAGTATTAGTGGATGGGAGTGTCACGTTCCGACACATAGAATTAGGGGATCGGAGTGTCACGTACCGACACATATAGGAGATCGGAGTGTCACGTACCGACTATATAGGGGATCGGAGTGTCACGTACCGACACATATAGGGGATCGGAGTGTCACGTACCGACACATATAGGGGATCGGGTGTCACGAACCGACACGTAGAATTAGGGGATCGGAGTGTCATGTACCGGCACATAGCAGTAGGGGATCGGAGTGTCACGTACCGACACAAGAGGAAGAAAGATAATGAATCTTAAAAGATGATAATATACTCAACTTAATAAACTTAATTCCCAAATGAGTATGGTATTGAGGCTTGAGCCCTCATGGATGAACTTGATGGTACTTATTGATAATTATAGTACTTGTTGTTGCTACATGTTGAGTTTTATAGTTGAATTATGATATTATTTGATATATATTGTTCCCTATTTTGAGTTGACCGATGATATCTACTCAGTATCCGTGTTTTGTACTGACCCCTACTTTTATGTTTTCTTCTTGTTTATTTGTTGAGTGCAGCAAACGTGCCATCGTCTTCAACTCAACAGTAACTCAAGCCAGTCTTACTACATCGGAAATTCAGGGTGAGCTAATGCTTCTAGCTTGGACTAGATCTTCTTCTTCAAGTCTTGATGCCTTGAACTTTCAGCATGGACTAGCTTCTTATGTATTTTTAGCTTCTTAGAATACTCTTAGTTTAGTAATTTGATTATAGATGTTCTTGTGATGATGACTTCCAGATTTTGGGAATAATAATAGTTATTGATTTTATTAATGAGTTTAAGTCTTCCGCATTACTTTGTGTTGATATTACCTTGAAATGTTAAGGTTTAGATTGGTTGGTTCGCTCACATATGAGGGTAAGTGTGGGTGTCAATCGCGGCCCGGATTTGGGTCGTGACATAATAATTATTATAATAATAACAATAACAATACTAATAACAATAATAATAATAAAAGCAATATTAATAAATATAATAATAAAAAAAACAATAATAATAATAATAATAATAAATATAATAATCATAATCATAATGATAATTATAATAATAATAACTAGAATAATTATAATAATAATAAAATAATAATAATAATAATAATAATAATAACAATAAAAATAATAATAACAATAACAATAACAATAATAATAATAATACCAACAAAAATTATAATAATAATAATAACAATAATAATATTAATAATAATAACAATAATAATAAGAATAAGTATAATAATAATAAGACTAATAATAATAATAATAATAATAACAATAATAATAATAATAATAACAACAACAATTGTAATAATAACAACAACAACAACAACAACAATAATAATAATAATAACAACAACAATAATAATAATAATAATAATAATAACAATAATAACTATAATAATTATTATTATTATAATAACAATAATAATAATAATAATAACAATAATAATAATAACAATAACAATACTAATAATAATATCAACAATAATAATAATAACAATAAGATTAATAATAATAAATATAATAATCATAATCATAATCATAATAATAATAAGAAGAAAAATAAGAAGTGGAAGAACAAAATAACATAATAATAATGAGAATAAGTATAACAATAATAATAATAATAATAATAATAATAATGATAATCTTAATCATATTAATTATAATTATAATAATAATAATAATAACAACAATAACAAGAAGAAGTAGAACAATAATAATAATAACAACAACAACAACAACAACAACAACAACAACAACAACAATAATAATAATAATAACTTCTTCTTCTCAAATGCTCTCAGCGCACGTTAGCTTAATGTGAGCTGAAAGGTGTCCATGGCGAGGGGAAGAGGAAGAGGACGTGGGCGAGGTCGGAAACCATCAGTAATGGAAGATAGTAGCTCAATAGGAACTCATATAGAGGAAAAGGACTCACAGCAGCCGGAACAAGTTCAACAAGATGAAGTTAACTATGAAGATGAGCTAACTACAAGTACTAAAGGAGCTAGGAAATTGAGTTTTGAACCTCAATGTACAAAGGAAATGGAACGTGGGAGCTTAGATCTAAAGGGTTTTGATGACGAGATCCATGTTGAAGGCAATGGAACAGGATCAAACAGTGCAGAGAGTAAGGATAAGGTGGATCATGTAGAGATTGATCAGGAGCAGAAGAAGCAAGCAGCTCAACCATGGGTAAATATGTTCAAAAATAATAGAGTTGCGAGCAATGGAATGAAACTATCCTATGTTCCACCATAGGTTTTTGATGGGCAAGCAGTAGTACAACTTGAAGAGAAAGAGCTTCATGAGGAAGAACAGAAATGGAAATGTGCCCTTATTGCCTATGTGATAGGGGAATGCCCAGGGTATAATTCTATGAAGAGGTATATAATGGTGAATTGGGCAAATGTAAGTAAGCCTGAAGTTCCTTCATGAAGATGGATACTATTTGATCAAGTTCCAGAAACTAAGTGATATGAATGAGGTTCTGTTCTCAGGACCTTACTCAATTAATAATCGACCAATAATCCTGAAGCAATGGTGTCCTGAATTTGATTTTGGAAATGAGTTCTTAACTGAAATACCTCTATGGGTTAATTTTCCAAAGTTACCTTTGAATTGTTAGGGAGGGAGATCCTTGAGTAGGATAGCAAGTGCAATTGGAGTACCCATCTTTGCAGATGAATGTACTACTAAACAAACTAGGATTTCATATGCTAGAATGTTAGTAGAAGTTAATGTCACAAAATCTATTCCCCAGAAAATCACAGTAGTTGATCCTTATGGGAAGACATTTTTACAGGATGTGGTGTTGGAATGGAAGCCTCTGTATTGTGATAAATGTCAAAAGATTGGACACGTATGTCAAGTGGAGACTGGTTTAAATGAGGAAATAATGAAGAAAAGAAGACCAGGGAAGAAAGTTACACAAACATGGCAATACAAAGGGCCAATATCGCAGAAGTCTGAACTAGAGAAGAAGGAGGAGCATAAGAAGGAGGAGCATAGCCAAGAGATGAGGATGAGGGCACAAGAAGAAGAACAGATTTCGGAAATAGTGCAAACACCAAAGAATAATGCAGTGCAGGCATATAGTCAGCTGGAATTAAGCTTGGTATAACTTTCCCATACTGAAGCCTATTGCAACAAGGAATGGGTTTGAGAGTCTTATGAATGTGAAAACTGCTTCATTTTCTGTTGATAGAGGTGGAGCACCAAAGTCTTGTTGATGAAGTGGCTATTTTGGAATGTGAGGGGTATGAATAAAAGGTATAAGCAGAAGGAGATCAAAATGCTCATACAAAATAAAGTGTGTTTAGCTTGTTTAGTAGAAACTAGAGTTAAAAATAATAAGTTGAGTTCAGTTCTTAGAGGAATAGCACCAGGTTGGCAGGTGCTACACAACTATGAAGATAATGCTAATGGCAGAATTTGGGTGATATAGGATGATAATTGGTATGAAGTCAAGAAAATTTCCAGCTCAGCTCAGATGTTGCATTGCCAGGTGAATGAAAGGATTAAGGGATACCAGATTATGCTAACAGTAGTATATGGTCTTAATACAGCTGAGCAGAGAAAGAGTTTGTGGAAAGATTTGGAAACTCTAGCACAAGGTATTACACAATCTTGGTTGACAGTAGGAGATTTTAATGTTGTAATGTATTCTAAGGATAGAATAGCTGGGGTTCCTATTACTAGTAATGAGATAAAAGATTTTGGAGATTGTGCGAGAGACATGGGGGTTAATGAACTGCAATGGAATGGTAACTACTACACTTGGAATAATAAGCAATGTGGAGAGATGTAATGACCTGTTTAGTCGTTTTGAGCAGTAGACTTCAATTCTGGAAAAACTGGCAGAAACGACGGACCCCACAACGAACCGTCATGGGCACGACGGACCGTCGAGTGGGTCTCGTTCCAAAATACTTAGAATTCTGAAAAATGGGCACTGAAATTGACTCTTTGAACTTCGTAACGGAATGGCAGGACGGACCGTCACAGGTGTGATGGACCGTCATAGACTCTTTAGAGAAATTGAGTCTCTGAACTCTGTGACGGAGCAGCAGGACGGACCGTCGCAGGCGCGACGGGCCGTCACAGGCTGCATAATCCAGTCTGAGTTGGATTTCCTTAATTGTTTTAAGGGATGTTTTTGACTATTCCTGCTTTAATTATATAGTTAGTGGGTTAATGTTAATAAGTCTAATACTTGGGGGTTAAAAGAGGTAACCATAAGTTAATTAGTGGGTTATTATTGCCATCTTTTATTCTTAATTATATGCTAATTAGGGTAAAAGAAAGAGGGTCTTGAATAAAGAAAATAGAAAGAACAAGAGAAAGAGAGAGAGAGAGTTGAACGAGAAAGAGGAGAAACGAAGAGAAACAAAAATTGCTTGCTTGATCACTAATCTTTGGTGGAGGTAGGTTATGGTTTAATGCTATTCGTAGTAAACTCTTAATAGCGAATGATATGTATTGGTAGTATTGTAAACCCTGCTATATGCTTAATTGTATGCTTGCATGAATGTGATTATATGATTGTGATGAAATAAGCATGATGAAGCTATTGAATCCCAAATCTTCATAAAAACCTAATCTCTTGTTAATGATGATGCCTTGGTATAAAAGAAGGCTTGATGAACTAAAGTAATGAGATTGATGATGCCTTGGTATAAGAGAAGGCTTAATGAATTGATAGAATGAGATTAGGGGATCGGGTGTCACGAACCGACACGTAGATTTAGGGGATCGGGTGTCACAAACCGACACGTAGATTTAGTGGATCGGGTGTCACGAACCGACACGTAGACTTAGGGGATCGGGTGTCACGAACCGACACGTAGACTTAGGGGATCGGGTGTCATGAACCGACACGTAGATTTAGGGGATCGGGTATCACGAACCGACACGTAGATTAAGGGGATCGGGTGTCATGAATCGACACGTAGATTTAGGGGATCGGGTGTCACAAATCGACATGTAGAATTAGGGGATCGGAGTGTCACGTTCCGACACAGGAGGAATAAAGATAATGAGGGAACGGAGTGTCACGTACCGACACAAGAGGAATAAAGATAATGAATCTTGAAAGATGTTAATATACTCAATCTAATGAATCTAATTCCCAAACGAGTATGGTATTGAGGCTTGAGTCTTCATGTGTGAACTTGATGGTAATTGTTAATGATATAGTACTTGTTGTTGCTTCATGTTGAGTATCATTGTTGATTTTATGATATTACTTGGTATATACAGTTTTCTATTTTGAGTTGGCCGATGATATCTACTCAGTACCCGTGTTTTGTACTGACCCTTAGTTGTGTGTTTCTTTCTTTGTTATTTGTGGAGTGCAGCAAACGTACCGTCAAGTTCAACTCAACCGCAACTCTAGCCAGTCTTCATTACACCGGATTTCAGGGCGAGCTAATTCTTCTAGCTTGGACTGGATCTTCTCCTTCATGTCTTGATGCCTTGAAGTTCCGGCATGGACTAGCTGTAACGACCTGTTTAGTCGTTTTGAGCAACAGACTTCAATTCTGGAAAAACTGGCAGAAGTGACGGACCCCACGACGGACCGTCAAGGGCACGAAGGACCGTCGCAGTGTCTCGTTCCAAAACACTTAGAAAAACTGAAAATTGGGTACTGAAAATCGACTCTCTAAACTTCGTAACGAAATGGAAGGACGGACCGTCACAGGCCCTTGGTGGAAATATTGGGTCTCTGAACTTTGCGACGACCTGCAGAACGGACCGTCGCAGGCACGACGGCCCGTCACAGGTTGCGCAATCCAGGTCTGGGTCGAATTTCTTTGCACGTTTTAAGGGACGTTTTGGACTATTCCTACTTTAATTATAAGGTTAGTGGGTTTATATTAATAACTCAAATTCTTGGGGGTTAAAAGAGGTAACCCTAAGTTAATTAGTGGGGTATTATTGTCATCTTTTATTCTTAATTATATACTAATTAGGGCAAAAGAAAGAGGGTTTGAATAAGAAAATAGAAAGAACAAGAAGGGAGAGAGAGAAACGATCGAGAAGAAGAGGAAAACACCAAGCTTTGAGGATTAACTTGCTTGATTTCAATTCTTCGGTGGAGGTAGGTTATGGTTTCATGCTTTCATAAGTAAACTCTTAATAGTGAATGATATGTATTGGTAGTATTGTAAACCCTACTATATGCTTAATGGTATGTATGCTTGAATATGATTATGTGATTGTGATAAGATAAGAATGATGAAAATATTGAATCCCAAATCTTGAAAAGAAACTTTAATATACTTTATTAATGATGAGGCCTTGGTATAGAAGAAGGCTTGATGAATTAAAGTAATGGGATTGATGAGGCCTTGGTATAGAGAAGGCTTGATGATTTACAGAATGATATTAATGGATTGGAGTGTCACGTTCCGACACATAGTATTAGTGGATCGGAGTGTCACGGTCCGACACATAGTATTAGTGGATCGGAGTGTCACATTCCGACACATAGTATTAGTGGATCGGAGTGTCACGTTCCGACACATAGTATTAGTGGATCGGAGTGTCACGTTCAGACACGTAGAATTAGGAGATCGGAGTGTCACGTACCGACACATATAGGGGATCAGAGTGTCACGTACCGACACATATAGGGGATCGGAGTATCACGTACCGACGCATATAGGGGATCGGGTGTCACGAACCGACACGTAGAATTAGGGGATCGGAGTGTCTTGTACCGACACATAGCAGTAGGGGATCAGAGTGTCACGTACCGACACAAGAGGAAGAAAGATAATGTATCTTGAAAGATGATAATATACTAAATTTAATAAACTTAATTCCCAAATGAGTATGGTGTTGAGGCTTGAGCCCTCATGGATGAACTTGATGGTACTTATTGATGATTATAGTACTTGTTGTTGCTACATGTTGAGTTTTATAGTTTATTTACGATAGTATTTGATATATATTGTTCCCTATTTTGAGTTAGCCGATGATATCTACTCAGTACCCGTGTTTTGTACTGACCCCTACTTTTATGTTTTTCTTCTTGTTCTTTGTGGAGTGCAGCAAACGTGCCGTCATCTTCGACTCAACAGTAACTCAAGCCAGTCTTCGTCACACCGGATCTTCAGGGTGAGCTAACGCTTCTAGCTTGGACTGGATCTTCTCCTTCATGTCTTGATGCCTTGAACCTCCGGCATGGACTAGCTTCTTATGTATTTTTAGCATTTAGAATACTCTTACTTTAGTCATTTGATCGTAGATGTTCTTGTGATGATGACTTCCAGATTTTGCGGAATAATAGATGTTGAATTTTAGAAGTTAATGAATTGATTTTATTAATGAGTTTAAGTCTTCCGCATTACTTTATGTTGATATTTCCTTGAAATGTTAAGGTTTAGATTGGTTGGTTCGCTCACATAGGAGGGTAAGTGTGGGTGCCAGTCGCGGCCCGGATTTGGGTCGTGACACTAGCTTTTTATTTATGTTTAGTTTCTTAGATACTCTTAGATTTAGTAATTTGAGATAGATGTTCTTTTGGTGATGAATTCCAGATTTTGGGGATAATAATAGTTGTTGAGTTCTTAGAAGTTATTCAATTGATTTTCATTAATGAGTTTAAGTCTTCCGCATTATATTGTGATATTATATTGAAATGTTTAAGGTTTAGATCGGTTGGCTCGCTCACATAGGAGGGTAAGTGTGGGTGCCAGTCGCGATCCAATTTGGGTCGTGACAAGAGAGTAGAATCTCAAGTAGAATAGATAGAGCCTTTGGCAATGATGAATGGATGGATAACTGGGAGCATGTTGTGGTAGAGTATGGGAATCCAAATATTTCAGATCATAGCACTATGATGTTAACTCTGGAAAAAACTCAACAGCATGGGAAATGTAGCTTCAAATTTTTCAATGTTTGGACTGAGCATGAGAGGTTTATGGAGATTGTAGAAACTACGTGGAAAAGACATTATGATTATGATGCAATGAAGAAGGTGTGGTGTAAATTGAAGGATCTACAACATAGACTACAGCAGTTGAACAGGAAAGAATTCAAGTACATTGGGAAGAAGATTGAACAGGCTAGAATAGATGTAGCAAATGTTCAAAATCAGCTGAATGAACAAGCTACTGATGAGTTGATTATGAAGGAGAAGGAGTTATTGATCAATCTTGAAAAATGGTCCTTAATTGAAGAGAATGCTCTGAGACAAAAATCAAGGATTAAATGGAGTCAACTGTGAGATGCAAATAACAAGTACTTTAGTGCAGTCATTAAAGAGAGAACTCAAAAGAAGCAAGTAAGAAGTATTATGACCTTAAGTGGTCAGATGATATATGATCCCCAAGAAATCCAAGAGGAGTTTGTGATATTTTATAAGAGTTTGATGGGGACTTCCGCAGGAAAGCTACCAGTAGTCAATGTAAAAGTGATGAAGAGAGGGCCTGCACTGACACAACAACAAAGAATTCAGCTGTGTAGAGAAGTAACTGAACAGGAAGTATTTGAAGGATTGAAATCCATAGGAGATGATAAGGCACCAGGGATAGATGGATACAATGCTTATTTTTTTAAACATACTTGGAAGATAGTTAAAAGGGATGTCATTGAAGGTGTGGAAAACTTCTTCGAAACTGGGAAACTACATAAGGAGTTTAATTGTACACTAGTAACTCTCATTCCAAAAGTGCAGAATCCCAAAACATTGAAAGAGTATAGACTAATAGCCTGTTTTACAGTGATGTATAAAATCATTTCCAAGGTGCTAACTAACAGAATTCAGGGTGTGATTCAGAGCATTATATGTGAAAGTCAAGCAGGATTCATACCAGGAAGGAAGATTGCAGATAATATAGTTCTTGCTCATGAATTGGTTAAAGCATATACTAGAAAGCACATCTCTCCTAGAAGTATGTTGAAGATTGATCTGCAGAAAGCCTATGACTCAGTAGAATTGGATTACCTAGAACAAGTAATGTATGGACTTGGATTCCCTGATATGTTTGTTAAATGGATAATGAAATATGTTACAACAGTCAACTACTCCATAGTTGTTAATGGACAGACTTCAAAGAGCTTTGATGCAGCTAAAGGATTGAGACAACGAGATGCAATGTCTCCATTTTTGTTTGCTATAGCAATGGAGTATCTAAGTAGGCTACTGAAGGGACTTAGAGAAGAAAAGAAGTTCAAATATCATCCCAGGTGCTCTAAACTTAACATCACTCATCTATGTTTTGCAGATGATTTATTATTGTTTGCTAGAGGAGACTTGGATTCTGTTAAAGCTATGCAGCTATGTTTCTCACAATTCTCCCAAGCTTCAGGGTTACAAGCAAATCTTAGTAAGAGCTCAATATATTGTGGAGGGGTTGAACAAGATGTGAAGAATCAAACGGTTCAGCATCTAGGATACAATATGGAAGAGGTACCTTTCAAATATCTGGGAGTACCTCTATCAACCAAGAAGATGACTGTGATGCAATGGTACCCACTCATAGAGAAAATAATGGCAAGAATCACTTCATGGACAGCTAGAAAGCTTTCATATGCAGGAAGGGCTCAACTAGTGCAGACAGTGCTATTTGGAGTGCAAGCTTATTGGGCTCAGCTATTCTTAATTCCAGCTAAGGTAATCAAAGTAATTGATAGTATGTGTAGAAGTTACTTGTTGTCTGGTGCTGGGAAGATAACTAGGAAAGCCTTAATAGCCTGGGAGAAGGTATGTAGACCAAAAAATGAAGGAGGGATGGGGCTGATAAATATGCAAATATGGAATAGAGCTACAATAGTCAAACTTTGTTGGGATCTGGCAAATAAGGAACACAAGTTGTGGATCAAATGGATACATGTTTATTATATAAGAGGACAGAAAGAATGGCAGAAGAGAGAACAAGCTAGTTGGATGATCAGGAAGATAATGCAGGCTAAACAAATTGTTGATCAAGTTCACATTAATGAAGAAAAAGGGGTGATCAGGCAAATATATGATACTCTGAGAGGGGAGCAGACTAAACCAGTGTGGCAAAGTATTATGTTTAAAAATCCAGCAAGGCCTAAAGCTATATTTATATTATGGATATTCATGTATAGAAAACTGGCCACAAAGGATAGGCTTGCTAAATGGGGGATAATTCAAGAGACAGCTTGTGTATTGTGAGCAACTGAGGATGAAAGTCTGGACCACATGTTCTTGCATTATCACTATGTAAGTGAAGTATGGAAAAGAGTACTAGCATGGGCTGGATTCAACAACAACAGAGCAAGGACATGGACACAGCTGATGCAATGGTGCATTCAACAGGGGAAGGGGAAGGCTACAAGAGCTCAGCAATTCAAGATGATATTAGCTGAAATGGTGTATGCAGTTTTGAATGAGAGAAACAAGAGAATATTTGAAGATAAGAAGACTTTGATAGATGAGACAGTTAAGAAGATTGCCTTTGTAACTATTGCAAGATCTCCTATGAAAATTAGTAAGATGATTAACCTAGGAAGATTTGAAGCTTAGGGAGTTTTGGTGTTGTTAGAGAGTTGTTTTTCTGATTAAGCATGCTGAGAATAGCTGCTTGCATTGTAAAGATTTCCGGTAATTAATGATTTGGTTACCAAAAAAAACAACAACAATAATAATAATTATAATAACAACAACAACAACAACAATAATAATAACAATAACAATAATAATAATAATAAAAATAACAATAATAATAATAATTATAATTATAATAATATTAAATATAATAATCATAATCATAATAATAATAATAAGAACAATAATAATAAATAATAATAATAAAAATAACAATAAAAATAACAGTATTAATAATAAAATTAATAATAATACCAATATTAAAAATAATAATAACAATAATAATAATAATAATAATAATAATAATAATAATAATAAGAAGAAGAAGAAGAAGAAGAAGAAGAACAATAATAATAAAAATAAAAATAATAATTATAATAATAATAATAAAAATAATAATAAATAAATAATAATAATAATAATAACAATAATTACTTTAATAATAATAACAATAATAATAATAACAATAATAATAATAATAATAATAAAAATAATAATAATAACAATAACAATAACAATAACAATAATAATAATAACAATAATAAGAATAAGAATAATAAATATAATAATTATAATCATAATCATAATCATAATAATAGTAATAATAATAATAATAAGAAGAAGAAGAAGAACAATAATATAATAAGAATAAGAACAATAACAACAACAACAACAACGACAACAACAACAACAACAATAATAATAATAATAATGATACTAATAATCCTAATAAAAATAATAATAATAGTAATAATAACAATAATGATAATAATAATAATAATAATAATTATACTAATTTAATAGTAATATGTCACGACCTGTTTAGTCGTTTTAAGCAGCAGATTTTATTTATAGAAAAACAGGCTGAGACGACGGAACGTCATGGGCACGACGGACCGTCGAGGGTGTCTCGTCCCAAAACACTCAGAAATACTGAAAATTGGGTACTGAAAATCGACTCTCTGAACTTCGTAACGAAATGGCAGGACGGACCATCATAGGTGTGACGGACCGTCACAGACCCTTGGTGGAAATTTGGGTCTCTGAACTTTGCGACGACCTGCAGGACGGACCGTCGCAGGCACGACGGCCCGTCACAGTTTGCGCAATCCCAGTCCGGGTCGGATTTCTTTATACGTTTTAAGGGACGTTTTTGACTATTCCTACTTTAATTATAAGGTTAGTGGGTTAATGTTAATAAGTCTAATTACTTGGGGGTTAAAAGAGGTAACCTTAAGTTAATTAGTGGGTTATTATTGCCATCTTTTACACTTGATTATATGTTAATTAGGGTAAAAGAAAGAGGGTTTGAATAAGAAAAATAGAAAGAACAAAGAGAAAACAGAAAAAGAAAGAGAACGAGTAGAGAGAGAGAGAAACGAAGAGGATTGCAAGGATTTTGAGAAGATAGCTTGTTGATCGCAATTCTTCGGTGGAGGTAGGTTATGGTTTTCATGCTTTCATAGTAAACTCTTAATAGAGAATGATATGTATTGGTAGTATTGTAAACCCTGCTATGTGCTTAATTGTATGCATGCTTGAACGTGATTATATAATTGTGATTATATTAAGCATGATAATGTTATTGAATTCCAAATCTCGATAAAAACCTAATCTCTTTTTAATGATGATGCCTTGGTAAGGGAGAAGGCTTGATGAACTAAAGTAATGAGATTGATGATGCCTTGGTAAGAAAGAAGGCTTGATGAATTGATGGAAGGAGATTAGGGGATCAGGTGTCACGAACCGACACGTAGTATTAGGGGATCGGGTGTCACGAAACGACACGTAGATTTAGGGGATCGGGTGTCACAAACCGACACATAGATTTAGGGGATCGGGTGTCACGAACCGACACATAGATTTAGGGGATTGGGTGTCACGAACCGACACATAGATTTAGGGGATCGGGTGTCACGAACCGACAGATAGAATTAGGGGATCGGGTATCACGAACCGACACGTAGTATTAGGGGATCGGGTGTCACGAACCGACACGTAGTATTAGGGGATCGGGTGTCACGAACCGACACGTAGATTTAGGGGATCGGGTGTCACGAACCGACACATAGATTTAGGGGATCGGAGTGTCACGTACCGACACAAGAAGATTAATGAATATTGAGGGAGCGGAGTGTCACGTACCGACACAAGAGAAATAAAGATAATGAATCTTTAAAGATGTTAATATACTCAATCTAATGAACATGATTCCCAAATGAGTATGGTATCGAGGCTTGAGTCCTCATGTGTGAACTTGACGGTAATTGTTAATGATATAGTATTTGTTGTTGCTACATGTTGAGTATCATAGTTTATTTTATGATATTACTTGGTATATATTGATTTCTATTTTGAGTTGGCCGATGATATCTACTCAGTACCCGTGTTTTGTACTGACCCCTACTTTTATGTTCTCTTCTTGTTTATTTGTGGAGTGCAGCAAACGTGTCATCGTCTTCAACTCAACAGTAATTCAAGCCAGTCTTACTACATCGGAAATTCAGGGTGAGCTAATGCTTCTAGCTTGGACTGGATCTTCTTCTCCAAGTCTTGATGCCTTGAACTTCCGGCATGGACTAGCTTCATATGTATTTTTAGCTTTTAGAATACTCTTAGTTTAGTCATTTGATCGTAGATGTTCTTGTGATGATGACTTCCAGATTTTGGGGATAATAATAGTTATTAATTTTATTAATGAGTTTAAGTCTTCCGCATTACTTTATGTTGATATTACATTGAAATGTTAAGGTTTAGATTGGTTGGTTCGCTCACATAGGAGGGTAAGTGTGGGTGCCAGTCGCAACCCGGTTTGGGTCGTGACAAACTTGGTATCAGAGCATTAGGTTCGTTGGTCTCATCACACAAGAACGAGTCTAGTAGAGTCTTAAGGAACGGTAGGGAGACGCCTTTACTTTTCCTTGAGAGGCTATAAGACTTTAGGAAAATTCCATTCTTTCTTTCTTCTTTCGTGCTATTACTTGGGTCCAATTGGTATCTAGGTGATACAAATTGGTATCTGACCATCTTCACTCTATTTCGCAGATGGTTACAGCTAGAGCAACGACTACGCCAACACCAACACCAGCACCAGCAGAATAGGGTGCGTCTGAGCCAGCCACTAGGGCTATGGCTCGAGAAAGAGCAACGGAAGTAATAAGAGAAGGGGAGGACGCGCTCTAGAGGGAGAGGACGAGCACCTAGCCCATTTGATGCTAGGGCGGTGACTCCTCCACCGACTGAGGAAGTAATAAGAGAAGGGGAGGACAGGGAAAATGAACGAGTGCAAAATGAGGAATTGCCACCCCAACCTACCCTAGAGATGATCAATCAGGTTCTCGCTTATCTTAGTGGGTTTTCTGATCAGGGTTAGGCACCTCCAAGATTTTCTGCACCAACATTTCCGGTTTCAGAGGTACAACATGCAGCCACTATGGCTCCTCGTATAGATGCCTCATTAGATATAGGCACGTTTCCACGTCTGACTACTGGGCCTATAATGACAAATGATCAGCATGAACTTTTCAGTAAGTTCTTGAAATTGAAACCTCCAATCTTCAAGGGTACTGAATCTGAGGATGCTTACGATTTTCTGGTTGACAGTCATGAGCTACTACACAAGATGGGTATTGTAGAACGGTTTGGTGTTGAGTTCGTGAGTTATCAGTTTCAAGGGAACGCCAAAATGTGGTGGCGGTCACATGTTGAGTGTCAACCAACAGAGGCACCACCTATGACTTGGGCGTCATTCTCTAGCTTGTTTATGGAGAAGTATATCCCTCGGACATTGAGGGATAGATAAAGGGATGAGTTCTTGAGCCTAGAGCAAGGTAGGATGTCGGTCAATGCATATGAGGCTAAGTTTCGTGTATTATCCCGGTATGCCACCCAACTATGTTTCAGTCCACAAGAGCGGATTCGCCATTTTGTGAAGGGGTTGAGGTCACAGTTGCGGATTTCAGCCTTACAGGTAGCGGCTACGGCAAAATCCTTCCAAGAGGTGGTAGACTTCGTGATAGAGGTGGAAGGAGTGAAGCCAGATGACTTCACCACGACATCGACATCAAAAAGGTTTCGAAGGGGGGTGAGTTTAATGGTTTTTACTCTAGAGGACAGGGTTCCGGAGGTTACTCAGTTCGACCAATTCAGTCTTCGCTACAGACTGTAGTTAGGGGTCCACCTCAGACCGGTCAACACTTCTCTGAGAGGCCTATGCTTGACTCTAGAGAGTGTTATGGATGTGAGGAGACTGGACATATTAGGAGGAATTGTCCCAAACAGAGTTATAGACCCCCAATGGCTAGAGGTAGAGGTGGTCATGGTAGAGGCCGTTATTCATGATGACGTGGTGGTCGAGGTAATGGTGGTCACCAAAATGGTAGAGGGGATGGGCAAACTGGAGCCACTACATCACAACATGGTAGGGGCAACGGACAAACAAACGAAAGGGCCCATTGTTACGCTTTCCCTGGGCGGTCTGAAGTGGAGGCATCTGATGCTGTCATCACAGGTAATCTTCTGGTTTGTGATTGCATGATTTTTGTATTGTTTGATCCTGGATCCACATTTTCTTATGTATCTTCCTCATTTGCTAATCGTCTAAATTTACATTGTGAATTACTTGATATGCCTATTCGTGTTTCTACTCCGGTGGGTGAGTCTGTGGTAGTTGAAAAGGTATATAGGTCTTGTTTGGTGAACTTTGTGGGGAGCAACACTTATGTAGATTTGGTTATCTTAGAAATGGATGATTTTGATGTAATTCTTGGTATGACTTGGCTTTCTCCGCAATTTGCGATATTGGATTGTAATGCTAAAACGGTGACATTAGCCAAGCCTAGGACAGATCCGTTAGTGCGGGAGGGTGACTACACTTCCAATCCGGTGTGTATCATCTCCTTTATTCGTGCTAAGAAAATGGTTAGTAAAGGGTGTTTAGCTTTCTTGGCACATCTCAAGGATGACACTACCCAAGTACCTTCGATTGAGTCGTTTTCGGTGGTCCGTGAGTTTCTGGATGTGTTCCCTGCAGATCTTCCTGGTATGCCACCAGATAGGGATATTGACTTCTGTATTGATCTTGAACCGGGTACTCGCCCCATTTCTATACCCCCTTATAGAATGGCTCCCGTGGAGTTAAGAGAGTTAAAAGCACAACTTCAAGAGTTGTTGAGCAAAGGCTTCATTAGACCAAGTGCATCTCCTTGGGGTGCTCCTGTTTTGTTTGTAAAGAAGAAGGACGGGAGTTTTCGAATGTGTATAGACTACAAACAACTAAACAAGGTAACCATAAAGAAAAAGTATCCTCTTCCTTGCATTGATGACTTGTTCGATCAGTTACAAGGTGCTTGTGTCTTCTCTAAGATTGACTTGAGATCCGGTTATCATCAATTGAAAATACGGGCAACGGATGTGCCAAATACTGCTTTTCGAACGAGGTATGGGCATTACGAATTTGTAGTGATGTCTTTTGGTCTTACGAATGCCCCTGCTGCGTTCATGAGCTTGATGAACGGGATTTCTAAGCCATATTTGGACCTCTTCGTGATCGTATTTATTGATGATATACTGATATACTCAAAGAGCAAGATGGAACATGAGGAGCATTTGAGAATGGTGTTAGAGTTATTGAGGAAGAAGAAGCTTTATGCCAAATTCTCCAAGTGTGAGTTTTGGCTAGATTCAGTGTCCTTCTTGGGACACGTGGTCTCTAAGAAGGGAGTGATGGTGGATCCATCTAAGATTGAGACAATAAAGAATTGGGTAAGACCTACTAATGTGTTAGAAATACGGAGCTTTGTTGGGTTAGCTAGCTACTACCGCCGATTTGTCAAGGGATTCTCTGCTATTGCTTCCCAACTGACGAACTTGACTAAGCAAAATGTTCTGTTTGTATGGTCGGATGAGTGTGAAGAAAGCTTTCAGAAGCTCAAGACTTTGTTGACTACCGCACCCATTCTGACCTTGCCAGTGGAAGGTAAGAATTTCATTGTCTATTGTGATGCATCCTATTCGGGTTTGGGTGCAGTGCTAATGCAAGAGAAGAATGTGATTTCTTATGCTTCAAGACAATTAAAAGTGCATGAACGTAACTATCCAACTCATGATTTGGAATTGGCCGCGGTAGTGTTTGCATTAAAGCAATGGAGACACTATTTATATGGGGTTAAGTGTGAGATCTATACGGATCATCGTAGCCTACAGTATGTCTTTTGTCGCGACCCAAATCCGGGCCGCGACTGGCACCCACACTTACCCTCCTATGTGAGCGAACCAACCAATCTAAACCTTAACATTTCAATATAATATCAACAGAAAGTAATGCGGAAGACTTAAACTCATTAAATAAACACCAATTCATTAACTTCTAAAATTCAACATCTATTATTCCCCAAAATCTGGAAGTCATCATCACAAGAACATCTACGATCAAATGACTAAACTAAGAGAATCTAAAAGCTAAAAAAAATACATAAGAAGCTAGTCCATGCCGGAAGTTCAACGCATCAAGACTTGAAGAAGAAGATCCAATCCAAGCTAGAAGCATTAGCTCACCCAGAATTTCTGATGTAGTAAGACTGGCTTGAATTACTGTTGAGTTGAAGACGATGGCACGTTTGCTGCACTCCACAAATAAACAAGAAGAAAACATAAAAGTAGGGGTCAGTACAAAACACGGGTACTGAGTAGATATCATCAACCAACTCAAAATAGAAAGCAATATATACCAAGTAATATCATAAAATCAACTATGATACTCAACATGTAGCAACAACAAGCACTATATCATTAACAATTACTATCAAGTTCACACATGAGGACTCAAGCCTCAATACCATACTTATTTGGGAATCATGTTCATTAGATTGAGTATATTAACATCTTTCAAGATTCATTATCTTTATTTCTCTTGTGTCGGCACGTGACACTCCGCTCCCTCATATTCATTAATCCTCTTGTGTCGGTACGTGACACTCCGATCCTCTAAATCTACGTGTCGGTTCGTGACACCCGATCCCCTAAATCTACGTGTCGGTTCGTGACACCTGATCCCTTAAATCTACTTGTCGGTTCGTGACACCCGATCCCCTAAATCTATGTGTCGGTTCGTGACACCCAATCCCCTAATTCTACGTATCAGCTCGTGACACCCGATCCCCTAATTCTACGTGTCGGTTCGTGACACCTGATCCCCTAATTCTACATGTTTGTTCGTGACACCCGATCCCCTAATTCTACGTGTCGGTTCGTTACACCCGATCCCCTAATCTCATTCTATCAACTCATCAAGCCTTCTCCCTTACCAAGGCAACATCAATCTCATCAAAAGGTTCATCAAGCCTTCTCCCTTACCAAGGCATCATCATTAAAAAGAGATTAGGTTTTTATCAAGATTTGGGATTCAATAACTTCATCATGCTTAATATAATCACAATTATATAATCACGTTCATGCATGCATACAATTAAGCACATAGCAGGGTTTATAATACTACCAATACATATCATTCTCTATTAAGAGTTTACTATGAAAGCATGAAAACCATAACCTACCTCCACCGAAGACTAGTGATCAACAAGCTATCTTCTCAAAATCCTTGCTATCCTCTTCGTTTCTCTCTCTCTCTACTCGTTCTCTTTCTTTTTCTGTCTCTCCTTGTTCTTTCTATTTTTCTTATTCAAACCCTCTTTCTTTTACCCTAATGAACATATAATTAAGAATAAAAGATGGCAATAGTGCCCCACTAATTAACTTAAGGTTACCTCTTTTAACCCCCAAGTAATTAGACTTATTAACATTAACCCACTAACTTTATAATTAAGGAAAGAATAGTCAAAAACGTCCCTTAAAACGTATGAAGAAATCCGACCCAGACTGGGATTTGTACAACCTGTGACGGGCCGTCGTGCCTACGACGGTCCGTCCTACAGGTCGTCGCAAAGTTCAGAGACCCAAATTTCCACCAAGGGTCTGTGACGGTCCGTCACACCTGTGACGGTCCGTCCTGCCATTTCGTTATGAAGTTAAGAGAGTCGATTTTCAGTACCCAATTTTTAGTTTTTCTAAGTGTTTTGAAACGAGACCCTGCGACGGTCCGTCGTTGGGTCCGTCGCCTCAGCCTGTTTTTTCAGAATAAAATCTGCTGCTCAAAACGACTAAATAGGTCGTTACAATAGATACCAATTTACCCATCGTTCGTCCCCGAACGATTAAAAGAAGGAAAACAAGGGCGAAAAGGAGTACCTGAATCTGTAAACAGATGTGGGTATTTTTCTCGCATATCCGCCTCCTTCTCTCAAGTGGCTTCTTCAACGGGTCGATTCTTCCATTGCACCTTGATGGATGCAATCTCTCTTGACCTCAACTTGCGAACTTCTCTATCTAAAATAGCAACAGGCTCCTCCTCATAAGACAAGTTCTCATCAAGCAAAATTGAATCCCAACGGATAATGTAGTTTCCATCCCCATGGTATGTTTTCAACATAGACACATGGAATACCGGATGTACTCCGGATAGCCCTGGAGGAAAGGCTAACTCATAAGCCACCTCCCCTACTCGCTTAAGTACTTCAAATGTTCCAATATACCTTGGACTTAGCTTACCCCTTTTACCAAACCGCATAACCCCTTTCATGGGCGAAACCTTCAGCAAGACTTGTTCTCCCTCCATGAACTCTAAGTCTCTAACCTTTCGATCTGCATATTCTTTTTGTCTACTTTGCGCCGCTAGAAGCTTTTCTTGAATAGACTTCACTTTCTCTATCGAATTCCTCAAAAGGTCGGTACCCCATGGCCTAACCTCAAATGCATTAAACCAACCAATGGGAGACCTACATCTCCTACAATACAATGCTTCAAATGGAGCCATATCAATGCTTGAGTGATAGCTATTATTGTATGAAAACTCCGCTAAGGATAGGAAGCTATCCCAATGGCCACCAAACTCTATCACACATGCACGAAGCATATCTTCGAACACTTGAATCGTTCTCTCAGACTGACCATTGGTCTGAGGATGGAACGCAGTACTAAGGTCCAACCTAGTACCCAATTCCGCATGCAATGTTTTCCAAAACATAGAAGTAAACTGCGTACCTCTATATGATATGATGGATAGTGGAACCCCATGCAATCGTACCACTTCCGAGATGTAAAGTTTGGCTAACTTCTCTGCATTGTAAGTCACCTTGACCGGAATGAAGTGAGCAGACTTAGTTAACCTATCAACAATTACCCAAATAGAATCAAACTTTCCCAATGTCTTGGGAAGACCAACCACAAAGTCCATTGCAATTCTCTCCCACTTCCATTCAGGAATGGGCATTCTCTGAAGTGTTCCTCCGGGCCTCTGGTGTTCATACTTTACTTGTTGACAGTTTGGACACTTGGCAATAAAGTCAACAATATCACGCTTCATTCTACTCCACCAAAAGTGTTGTTTTAGGTCACGATACATCTTGGTTGCACCCGGATGTATAGAATACCTTGAACTATGAGCCTCTGTCAGAATAGTGTTGATCAAATCATACCCTTCCCTTGATCCTCAAAACACCTTCCTCATCAATTTGTGCTTCCTTAGCCTCTCCTCGCAATACCTTATCTTGAATTCTGCGAAGTTTCTCATCATCAGACTGTCTTCCCTTAATCTTGTCAAGAAAGGAAGATCTTGCCTCCACAGAAGCCAACAATCCTCCCTTCTCATTTACTTCTAATCTCATCAAGTCATTAGCTAGGGTCTGAACCTCTCTAGCCAGTGGGCGTCTAGAAGCTTGCAAGTGAGCTAGACCTCCCATGCTTCTCGCCTTTCTACTTAAAGCATCCGCTACAACATTCGCCTTCCCCGGATGATACAAAATAGTGATGTTGTAGTCCTTCAGTAGTTCCATCCATCTCCTCTGCCTCAAGTTCAAATCTTTCTGAGTAAAGACATACTGAAGGCTACGATGATCCGTGTAGACATCACACTTAACCACATATAAATAGTGTCTCCATTGCTTTAATGCAAACACTACCGCAGCCAATTCCTAATTATGAGTTGGATAGTTACGTTCATGCACTTTTAATTGCCTTGAAGCATAAGCAATCACACTTTTCTCTTGCATTAGTACTGCACCCAAATCGGAATAGGATGCATCACAATAAACAATGAAGTTCTTACCCTCTACTGGCAAGGTAAGAATAGGTGCGGTAGTCAACAAAGTCTTGAGCTTCTGAAAGCTTTCCTCACATTCGTCCGACCATTCAAATGGGACATTCTGCTTAGTCAAGTTCGTCAATTGGGAAGCAATAGAAGAGAATCCCTTGACAAATCGGCGGTAGTAGCTAGCTAACCCAAAAAAGCTCCTTATTTCTGACACATTAGTAGGTCTTACCCAATTCTTTACTGTCTCAATCTTAGAAGGATTCACCATCACTCCTTCTTTAGAAACCACGTGCCCCAAGAAGGACACTGCATCTAGCCAAAACTCACACTTGGAGAATTTGGCATAAAGCTTCTTCTTCCTCAATAACTCTAACACCATTCTCAAATGCTATTCATGTTCCTTCTTGCTCTTTGAGTATATCAGTATATCATCAATAAATACGATCACGAAGAGGTCCAAATATGGCTTAAAAATCCCGTTCATCAAGCTCATGAACGCAGCAGGGGCATTAGTAAGACAAAAAGACATCACTACAAATTCGTAATGCCCATACCTCGTTCGAAAAGCAGTCTTTGGCACATCCGTTGTCCGTATTTTCAATTGATGATAACCGGATCTCAAGTAAATCTTAGAGAAGACACAAGCACCTTGTAACTGATCGAACAAGTCATCAATGCGAGGAAGAGGGTACTTGTTCTTAAGGTTACCTTGTTCAACTGCCGGTAGTCTATGCACATCCGAAAACTCCCATCCTTCTTCTTCACAAACAAAACCGGAGCACCCCAAGGAGATGCACTTGGTCTAATAAAGCCTTTATTTAACAACTCTTGAAGTTGGGCTTTTAACTCTCTTAACTCCGCGGGAGCCATTCTATAAGGGGGTATCGAAATGGGGCGAGTACCCGGTTTAAGGTCAATATAGAAATCAATATCCCTATCTGGTGGCATACCAGGAAGATCTACAGGGAACACATCCAGAAACTCACGGACCACCGAAACTGACTCAATCGAAGGTACTTCGGTAGTGTCATCCTTGAGATGTGCCAAGAAAGCTAAACACCCTTTACTAATCATTTTCTTAGCACGAAGAAAGGAGATGATACGCACCGGATTGGAAGTGTAGTCACCCTTCCACACTAACGGATCTGTCCCAGGCTTGGCTAACGTCACCGTTTTAGCATTACAATCCAAGATTGCAAAATGCGGAGAAAGCCAAGTCATACCCAGAATTACATCAAAATTATCCATTTCTAAGATAACCAAATCTACATAAGTGTTGCTCCCCACAATGTTCACCAAACAAGACCTATATACCTTTTTAACTACCACAGACTCACCCACTGGAGTAGAAACACGAATAGGCATATCAAGTAATTCGCAATGTAAGTTTAGACCATTAGCAAATGAGGAAGATACATAAGAAAATGTGGATCCAGGATCAAATAATACAGAAGCCATGCAATCACAAACCAGAAGATTACCTGTGATGACAGCATCAGATGCCTCCGCTTCAGACCGCCCAGGGAAAACCTAACAATGGGCCCTATCGTTTGTCTGTCCATTGCCCCTACCATGTTGTGATGTAGTTGCTCCACTTTTCCCATCACCTCGACCATTTTGGTGACCACCATTACCTTGACCACCACGTCCTCCAGAATAACGGCCTCTACCATGACCACCTCTACCTCTAGCCATTGGGGGTCTATAACTCTGTTTGGGACAATTCCTCCAAATATGTCCAGTATCCCCACATCCATAACACTCTCTAGAGTCAAGCATAGGCCTCTCAGAGAAGTGTTGTGTTATGCCTCGTATTTTTTTTATATACGTAGTGCGCATCGTGATCTAGAAGACGTAAAGAAATATTAGGCAAGGATGTTATTTCCAAATGTGATATTAAGTATGAGTTGGCTAATGTAAGTGCCATTAACTTTTAAGTGAGGGATTAATTAGTTGCTAATTTGGACTGATTTAATCCAATGGGCCCCACCACTCAAGGCAAAAAAAATTAAAAAGGGATCAGATTGGGGGGCTGGCCTTAGTGGACAGCTGTAGAGGGGGGCTGCCTCCACTTCATACTATTAAATGAGGTGGAGAAATCCACTCCATGCTATATAAAGTGGTGAAATGCATTGCTGCATATCATCTTCTTCTTCACCACTTGTCTTAGGCAGCCATGGAAATGGAGAAAGCAACCCTGCAACTCTTGGCCAGCAGCTGCAAATAATTTGGTTAGTAATCTCCTTGTTTGGTGTGTTAATTCTTTAGAATACCCTTGTTAATTATCCATTAATTTTAAAAAGGGGGTGTGACCAGTAGCTTAGGAAGTTTGTTTTAGTTATTGAATGTACTAAGTATGAATGGAAACCATAATCGGATTATTACTGGTGTCGTGTTGGTGCTTGGGCTGTTTTGATTAAAGCAAACTGCAGGAAAATTCTGTTTTGGCATTATGTATATGTTGAATGTGATTATGAGTATATACTCCAAAGGATGAATACGATAAGGTAGATGTGTTACGAATTATAAAACGAGTTATCACTCGGTGTGTCGTTACTTCGCTGATATAGTTGCCGAGATGGAACTGTTTTGGGGAGGGGGCTGTTTAATATGATTCTTTGGGTTATATGTGTTATTGGTATTGCTGTGGATAATTTGGATTGTTGTCGGATTGGGACGAAGTAAGAAAAATAGGGGAGGTGCTGCCGAATTTTCGTTAGATTATTAGCTAGCTTACAAGAAAGTAAAGCACGATGTTTATCTAATTGCGGCACGATTGTTGCTTGTTATACATTAATAGCTTGAGCAGTAAATATTGGACGTGCGGCTCAATTATACGGTATGTAACGTTGTCCCTTTTTTCTTTGCTTGGCATGACTTTTAAAAATAAGCGAATAGCGGACAGATTTGATACTTACCTCTAAAGCGTCTAGGTGATGTATATTCTTGATTCCACAATTATTCCTCTATATATCGGCTATGTCTAAGGCTATGATGATCTCTAATATCTATGGTAATGCTTCTTAGAGTCATTGAGATTTTACGTTTCCATATCGTATTAAAGGTTCATAATCTTGATAAAACATTAATCTTTGGTAATACTCCTTGCTGGTTCACGTTGATTGTTCTATTGAGTTATAAGAAATGATTTTTATTTGCATATGGTTGCTCATAATATTCTGCTCGTGCATAGAGTCATTTATCATTTCACCGAGTCCCGGGCCGAGTAATGTTCGTGCGGAGTTTCTTGCATATGTCACCGAGTTCCTCACTAGAGGGCCGGGTATGTATATTATATATATGATTGGTGATGAGGATGGTTATGATGATGATGATGACGGAGATGACGTGATGATTATTTTGCCGAGCCCCTTACTAGGGAAGCTGGGCACCTTAAATGTTAAATATATGCATGATTTTCACTTAAAAAGTATATGTGTAGCGATATTTTGTTTCGAGTTGCCACATTGGTATCCTGTCATCTTTACCTTATGCTTTACATACTCAGTACATTGTCCGTACTGACCCCCCTTTCCTCGGGGGGCTGCGTTTCATGCCCGCAGGTGTAGACGCGCAATTCGGTGATCCTCCCGCCTAGGATATCTACTCTGCTGATTGGGAGAGCTCCACTGTTCCGGAGCCCAGTCGTTTTGGTACATAACTTTTGTGTAGTCTTTTGCTCGTCTATGGGTATGGCGGGGCCCTGTCCCGTCGAGTTTCACTAATGTACTCTTAGAGGTCTGTGGACATTATGTGGGTTGTATATATATGTTTTGGATAATGGTCTGGACATGGTTTGTTTGGGATGTCCGTTTGTACAGGGGCAGCCTTGTCGGCTGCGTACATCATTATGCTTTGAATAGTGGCGGCCTTGTCGGCTCGCGTATGCTGTTATGATTGAACGGTTATGACTCCTTATGAGACAGGTCCTCTTATATATATATGACGTTGGGGTTGGCTTGATTTGATTAAATTCCATATTGTCTTAGTTTCAATTGGTCATACTTAGCAGGTTTGTATGTGGGTGTCCAAAACGGGCACTAATCACGGCCTATCGGGTTGGGTCGTGACAAAAAGTGGTATCAGAGCGGTTCTTCCTCGGAAGTGTCTACAGACCGTGTCTAGTAGAGTCTTGTTTATCGGTGTGTTGTGCACCACATATATAAACAGAAAGCTACAGGACATTTATGATGTCATTCTTTCTTCTTATTCTAGATCGTGCGATAGAGCTATATTAACAGGATAATCCCTCTCTAACGAATCCGTGTGTTTTCAGCTATGCCTCCAAAGAAAGTGACAGCCGCCCAGAAGGGAAAATCAGTAGCAGAAGGTACTAGTCAGACCCGGAGAGTTACTAGGGCCCGTGCCCAGTCTATGCCTGGTATTATGCTCCAGTCGGAGAGCTCTGCTACACCCCCACCGCCAGAAGAGCTTAGAGCAGCAGCAGCTCCAGTTCGGGGGACACCACCAGCCCCCGAGGCCCCAACATCTGAACCTCCAGCTCCTCAATCAGGGGCGGAGGATAGGGCCATGAGAGATGCGGTTCAATTGCTGACTAGATTAGTGGCAGATCAGGCTCGCAGGCATGGACTAGGAGTTGATCATGCGGACAGATCTGATAGCTTAAGGGCTCGTGACTTCTTAAGTTGTAATCCTCCAGAGTTCTTTGGGTCAAGGCCACAGGATGATCCGCAAGAGTTTATTCGTCAGATGCAGCGTACATTGAGGATAATCAAGGCTTCGGAGACCGAGTCTGTTGAGTTGGCTACGTATCATTTGCGGGATGTAGCTATTAATAGGTGTGAGTCTTGGGAGTTATCTAGGGGTGAGGGTGCCCCTCCAGCGGTATGGGATGAAATTGTGGAGGCTTTCCAGGGCCACTTCCTGCCTCCAGAGATGAAGCGAGCTAAAGTCGATAAATTCTTGCGTTTGAAGCAAAATGGCAGGAGCGTTCGAGAGTATAGCCTCGAGTTTGATTCATTGGCTAGGCATGCGCCTACTATTGTGGCTGATATGGCAGACAGGGTACATCGTTATGTGATGGGATTGGATCGTTATCTGATTGACGGTTGTATGGCAGTGACTCTTCAGCCAGGTATGGACATTGCTCGGGTGCAGGCATATGCACAGGGGGTAGAGGATCGGCACCGGGGACGTCAGCCAGATAGAGATTATAATAGAGGCCAGCATAAGAGGGCTAGATCAGCAGGTTATCCTGACAAGTTTCAAAGCGGGCAGTCTCAGCAGCATGTTAGATTTTCTTCCCAGCCAGCACAGAGTGCACCCCCACGTTTCATGGGTAGGGGGTTCGATCGTATGGGATATTCGGAACCTGGTCAGAGCTCTAGGGCGTCAGGGTCACAGATGGGCAGGGGTTTGAGCCAGTCGAGGCCACCTTTGCCTCGGTGTTCTCATTGTGGTAAGTCCCATCCTGGGGAATGTCGTTGGGCTACAGGTGCGTGTTTTTCTTGCGGCCGTCAGGGCCATACTATGAGGGAGTGTCACCTTAGAGGTAGTGCAGGTGGTATGGCACAGCCTACAGGGTCCGTTGCTGGTTCATCTTCTTCTATTGTTATGCGCCCTACGGGGCAGGGTATTCAGGCACCAGCAGGCCGTGGTGGAGCTTCCAGTTCTAGCGGTCCCTCAAACCGTATATATGCTTTGACTAATAGGCAAGATCAAGAGGCATCACCTAATGTGATCACAGGTATATTATCACTATTCTCCCGAAGTGTGTATGCATTGATAGACCCAGGTTCCACCTTATCATATATATCTCCCTTTGTTGCTAGTAGGATCGGAATAGAGTTTGAGTTGATAGAACCATTTGAGGTAGCTACACCTGTAGGAGATTTTGTCATAGCTACGCGAGTATATAGGAATTGTTCAGTAGCTATATATAGTCGTCATACCGTAGCAGATCTAATAGAGTTAAATATGATTGAGTTTGATATTATCATGGGCATGGATTGGTTGGCTGCTTGTTATGCTAATGTTGATTGCAGAGAAAAGATAGTTCGATTTCAATTTCCAGGGGAACCGATTATAGAGTGGAAGGGAAGTACAGTATCGCCGAAAGGTAAGTTCATTTCATACCTCAAGGCCGGGAAGATGGTTAGAAAAGGCTATATTTACCATCTGATTCGGGTGTATGACATAAAGGCAGAGGCACCGACTCTTCAATCAGTCCCGGTAGTTAATGAATTTCCTGATGTATTCCCCGAGGAACTTCCAGGCCTTCCTCCAAAACGGGAGATAGAGTTTACTATAGATGTACTGCCAGATACCCAGCCTATATCTATACCTCCTTATAGAATGGCACCTGCTGAGTTGAAAGAATTGAAAGAGCAATTGAGGGATTTGCTAGAAAAGGGCTTCATCAGGCCTAGTACGTCACCTTGGGGAGCACCAGTACTGTTTGTGAGGAAGAAGGATGGGTCGCTGCGGATGTGCATTGATTATAGGCAGTTGAACAAAGTAACAATAAAGAACAGGTATCCCCTCCCAAGGATTGACGATCTATTTGACCAGTTGCAGGGTGCAAAGTGTTTTTCAAAGATAGACTTGCGGTCAGGTTATCATCAGGTGCGGGTAAGGGAGGCAGATATTCCAAACACAGTATTCCGGACCCGATATGGGCATTATGAGTTTAGAGTGCTGTCTTTTGGGCTGACTAATGCTCCAGCGGTGTTTATGGATTTAATGAATCGAATATTTAAACCATTCCTTGATATGTTTGTTATTGTATTTATAGACGATATTCTGGTCTATTCACATTCAGAAGAGGAGCATGCAGATCATTTAAGGACGGTACTTAGGGTGCTTCAGCACCAGAAGTTGTATGCTAAATTTTCTAAGTGCGAGTTCTGGTTGACTTCAGTGGCATTCTTGGGGCATATTATTGGAGCTGATGGTATTCGGGTAGATACGCAGAAGATTGAGGCAGTAAAGACTTGGCCCAGACCTACGACACCTACTGAGGTACGCAGCTTTTTGGGGTTAGCAGGATATTACAGGAGATTCGTAGAAAAGTTTGCCTCAATTTCAGTGCCTTTTACAAGGCTAACTCAAAAGGCAGCCAACTTCCAGTGGACATATGCTTGTGAGCCAAGCTTCCAGCTATTGAAAGACAAATTGACTACAGCTCCAGTCCTAACTCTTCCAGAGGGACCAGACGGCTATGTTATTTATTGTGATGCTTCGGGTGTTGGGCTAGGATGTGTATTGATGCAGCATGGCAAAGTTATAGCCTATGCCTCCCGACAACTTAGGAAGCATGAAAAGAACTATCCTACTCACGATCTGGAGTTAGCGGTCGTGGTTCATGCCTTGAAGATATGGAGACATTATTTATATGGTGTCCATGTGGACATCTATACAGATCATAAGAGTCTCCAATATATCTTTAAACAGAAGGAGCTGAACTTACGACAGAGGCGGTGGTTAGAGTTGCTAAAGGATTATGATGTTGATATTTTATATCATCCAGGGAAAGAGAATGTTGTAGCAGATGCTCTTAGCCGTAAGTCCATGGGTAGCTTGACAGATGTACAACCAAAAGGGAGGGATATGGTTTGGGAGATTCAGCGGCTATCCAGCCTTGGAGTCCGTCTAGCTAATTCGGAAGATAGTGGAGTTTCTATTCGAGAGGTTGCTGAGTCCTCAATCATAGATGAGGTAAAGAGACACCAATACAAGGACCCTATTCTGGCACAGTATAGAGATGCAGCTCTTCAAAAGGAAAAGACCCCATTTAAGGTTACACCTGATGGAGTGTTACGATATGAAGGCAGATTGTGTGTACCCGATACTGCAGGGCTACGACGACAAGTTATGGGAGAGGCACACTCTGCCCGTTATTCTATTCACCCAGGGTCAACAAAAATGTATCATGACCTCAGATGCTTATATTGGTGGGATGGCATGAAAAAGGACATAGCAGAGTTTGTTGCTCAGTGCCCAAATTGTCAACAAGTCAAGATCGAACATCAAAAGCCTGGTGGATTATTACAGGAGATAGAGATCCCGACTTGGAAATGGGAGATGATTAATATGGACTTCATTACAGGCTTACCTCGCACTCAACGGAAGTATGACTCTATATGGGTTATTGTAGATAGGCTGACAAAATCGGCCCATTTTCTTCCAGTCAGGACTACTTATTGGGCTAAAGATTATGCGAGGTTATATGTCAGGGAGATAGTGAGACTTCATGGGGTTCCCACGTCCATTATATCAGACAGAGGAGCTCAATTTACAGCCAACTTTTGGAGATCGTTTCAGAAGGGATTGGGGACACAGGTGAACCTTAGCACAGCATTTCACCCTCAGACTGATGGGCAGGCTGAGCGTACTATTCAGACACTAGAAGATATGTTGCGGGCCTGTATTATTGACTTCAAAGGTAGCTGGGATGAACACTTGCCGCTCATTGAGTTTGCCTATAATAATAGCTACCATTCTAGTATCCAAATGGCACTGTACGAGGCCTTATATGGGAGGAAGTGCAGATCACCTATTGGTTGGTTTGATGTTGGCGAGACTAAGTTAATAGGCCCGGATGTGATTCAGCAAGCTGTTGACAAGGTGAAGCTTATTCAAGAAAGATTATTAGCAGCCCAGAGTCGACAGAAGTCATATGCAGATAATCGGCGTCGAGATTTGGAGTTTCAGATTGGTGACTGGGTATTCCTGAAGGTATCACCCATGAGGGGTGTGATGAGATTCGGTAGGAAGAGGAAGCTCAGTCCGAGATACATTGGGCCTTATCAGATTGTTCGTAGGATAGGCAAGGTTGCCTATGAGTTGGATCTACCATCTGATTTGGAGGCGGTACATCCAGTCTTCCATGTATCGATGCTACGTAAATGTATTGGTGATCCTTCTAGAGTATTCCCTGTAGATGATATTCAGGTAACAGAGGAGTTGTCATATGAGGAGAAACCCGTGGCTATACTTGATCGTCAAGTTAGAAGGTTACGTACTAAGTATGTGGCTTCCGTCAAAGTATTGTGGCAAAATAACAATAGGGAGGAGATGACTTGGGAAGCGGAAGACGAAATGAAGAATAACTATCCTTACTTGTTCCCCGTACCTGCAGGTAATTCAATTCCTAGCTTGACTATATTGATAGATAATGAGATTATGTAGCTGTGAGGCATCTGTAAGTTACGGAATGCAGGTTGATAGGTATAACTTTTAGAGAGACCTCGCTGGAATTTGTTTTTGCAAGACGCTAACTTAACATTCGAGGACGAATGTTCCTAAGGGGGGAAGGATGTTATGCCTCGTATTTTTTTTATATACGTAGTGCGCATCGTGATCTAGAAGACGTAAAGAAATATTAGGCAAGGATGTTATTTCCAAATGTGATATTAAGTATGAGTTGGCTAATGTAAGTGCCATTAACTTTAAGTGAGGGATTAATTAGTGGCTAATTTGGACTGATTTAATCCAATGGGCACCACCACTCAAGGCAAAAAAAATTAAAAAGGGATCAGATTGTGGGCTGGCCTTAGTAGACAGTTGTAGAGGGGGGCTGCCTCCACTTCATACTATTAAATGAGGTGGAGAAATCCACTCCATGCTATATAAAGTGGTGAAATGCATTGCTGCATATCATCTTCTTCTTCACCACTTGTCTTAGGCAGCCATGGAAATGGAGAAACCAACCCTGCAACTCTTGGCCAGCAGCTGCAAATAATTTGGTTAGTAATCTCCTTGTTTGGTGTGTTAATTCTTTAGAATACCCTTGTTAATTATCCATTAATTTTAAGAAGGGGGCGTGACCAGTAGCTTAGGAAGTTTGTTTTAGTTATTGAATGTACTAAGTATGAATGGAAACCATAATCGGATTATTAGTGGTGTCGTGTTGGTGCTTCGGATGTTTTGATTAAAGCAAACTGCAGGAAAATTCTGTTTTGGCATTATGTATATGTTGAATGTGATTATTAGTATATACTCCAAAGGATGAATACGATAAGGTAGATGTGTTACGAATTATAAAACGAGTTATCACTCGGTGTGTCGTTGCTTCGCTGATATAGTTGCCGAGATGGAACTGTTTTGGGGAGGGGGCTGTTTAATATGATTCTTTGGGTTATATGTGTTATTGGTATTGCTGTGGATAATTTGGATTGTTGTCGGATTGGGACGAATTAAGGAAAATAGGGGAGGTGCTGCCGAATTTTCGTTAGATTATTAGCTAGCTTACAAGAAAGTAAAGCACGATGTTTATCTAATTGCGGCATGATTGTTGCTTGTTATACATTAATAGCTTGAGCAGTAAATATTGGACGTGCGGCTCAATTATACGGTATGTAACGTTGTCCCTTCTTTCTTTGCTTGGCATGACTTTTAAAAATAAGCGAATAGCGGACAGATTTGATACTTACCTCTAAAGCGTCTAGGTGATGTATATTCTTGATTCCACAATTATTCCTCTATATATCGGCTATGTCTAAGGCTATGATGATCTCTAATATCTATGGTAATGCTTCTTAGAGTCATTGAGATTTTACGTTTCCATATCGTATTAAAGGTTCATAATCTTGATAAAACATTAATCTTTGGTAATACTCCTTGCTGGTTCACGTTGATTGTTCTAGTAAGTTATAAGAAATGATTTTTATTTGCATATGGTTGCTCATAATATTCTGCTCGTGCATAGAGTCATTTATCATTTCACCGAGTCCCGGGCCGGGTAATGTTCGTGCGGAGTTTCTTGCATATGTCACCGAGTTCCTCACTAGAGGGCCGGGTATGTATATTATATATATGATTGGTGATGAGGATGGTTATGATGATGATGATGACGGAGATGACGTGATGATTATTTTGCCGAGCCCCTTACTAGGGAAGCTGGGCACCTTAAATGTTAAATATATGCATGATTTTCACTTAAAAAGTATATGTGTAGCGATATTTTGTTTCGAGTTGCCACATTGGTATCCTGTCATCTTTACCTTATGCTTTACATACTCAGTACATTGTCCGTACTGACGCCCCTTTCCTCGGGGGGCTGCGTTTCATGCCCGCAGGTGTAGACGCGCAGTTCGGTGATCCTCCCGCCTAGGATATCTACTCTGCTAATTGGAAGAGCTCCACTGTTCCGGAGCCCAGTCGTTTTGGTACATAACTTTTGTGTAGTCTTTTGCTCGTCTATGGGTATGGCGGGGCCCTGTCCCGTCGAGTTTCACTAATGTACTCTTAGAGGTCTGTGGACATTATGTGGGTTGTATATATATGTTTTGGATAATGGTCTGGACATGGTTTGTTTGGGATGTCCGTTTGTACAGGGGCAGCCTTGTCGGCTGCGTACATCATTATGCTTTGAATAGTGGCGGCCTTGTCGGCTCGCGTATGCTGTTATGATTGAACGGTTATGACTCCTTATGAGACAGGTCCTCTTATATATATATGACGTTGGGGTTGGCTTGATTTGATTAAATTCCATATTGTCTTAGTTTCAATTGGTCATACTTAGCAGGTTTGTATGTGGGTGTCCAAAACGGGCACTAATCACGGCCTATCGGGTTGGGTCGTGACATGTTGACCGGTCTGAGGTGGACCCCCAACTACAGTCTGTAGCGAAGACTGAATCGGTCGAATTGAGTAACCTCCGGAACCCTGTCCTCTAGAGTAAGAAACATTAAACTCACCTCCCTTTCGAAGCCTCTTTGATGTCGATGCCATGGTGAATTCATCTGGCTTCACTCCTTCAACCTCTACCACGAAATCTACAACTTCTTGGAAGGATTTTGCCGTAGCCGCTACCTGTAAGGCTGAAATCCGCAATTCTGACCTCAACCCCTTCACAAAACGATGAATCCGCTCTTGTGGACTGAAACAAAGTTGGGTGGCATATCTGGATAGTGCACGAAACTTAGCCTCATATGCATTGACCGACATTCTACCTTGCTCTTGGCTCAAGAACTCATCCCTTTTCCTATCCCTCAATGTCCGAGGGATATACTTCTCCATAAACAAGCTAGAGAATGACGCCCAAGTCATAGGTGGTTCTTCTGTTGGTTGACACTCAACATGTGACCGCCACCACATTTTGGCGTTCCCTTGAAACTGATAACTCACGAACTCAACACCAAACCGTTCTACTATACCCATCTTGTGTAGTAGCTCATGACAGTCAACCAGAAAATTGTAAGCATCTTCAGATTCAGTACCCTTGAAGACTGGAGGTTTCAATTTCAAGAACTTACTGAAAAGTTCATGCTGATCATTTGTCATTATAGGCCCAGTAGTCAGACGTGGAAACGTGCCTATATCTAATGAGGCATCCATACGAGGAGCCATAGTGGCTGCATGTTGTACCTCTGAAATCGGAGGTGTTGGTGCAGAAAACACTGGAGGTGCCTGACCCTGATCGGACAACCCACTAAGATAAGCGAGCACCTGATTTATCATCTCTGGGGTAGGCTGGGGTGGCAATCCCTCATTTTTCACTTGTTCATTTTCCCCATCCTCTTCTTTTCTTATTACCTCCTCAGTCGGTGGAGGAGTCACTGCCCTAGTATCAGATGGACTAGGTGCCCGTCCTCTTCCCCTAGAGGACGTCCTCCCACGACCTCTACCACGGCCTCTTGCCACTGCTCTTGCTCGAGCTACAGCCCCAGTGGCTGGCTCAGCCGTTTTTTGTCTGGCCGGTGTTGGTGTTGGCGTAGTTGTTGCTCTAGTTCTAACCATCTGCGAAAGAGAGTGAAGATGGTCAGATACCAATTCGTATCGCCTAGATACCAATTGGACTCAAGTAGTAGCACGAAAGAAAGAATGAAAGAGTGAAATTTTCCTAAAGTCTTATAGCCTCTCAAGGAAAAGTAAAGGCGTCCCCCTACCATTTCTTAAGACTCTACTAGACATGTTCTTGTGTGATGAGACCAACGAACCTAATGTTCTGATACCAAGTTTGTCACGACCCAAATCCGGGCCGCGACTGGCACCCACACTTACCCTCCTATGTGAGCAAACCAACCAATCTAAACCTTAACATTTCAATATAATATCTACAGAAAGTAATGCGGAAGACTTAAACTCATTAAATAAAGACCAATTCATTAACTTCTAAAATTCAACATCTATTGTTCCCCAAAATCTGGAAGTCATCATCACAAGAAAATCTACGATCAAATGACTAAACTAAGAGTATTCTAAAAGCTAAAAAAATACATAAGAAGCTAGTCCATGCCGGAAGTTCAAGGCATCAAGACTTGAAGAAGAAGATCCAGTCCAAGCTAGAAGCATTAGCTCACCCTGAATTTCCGATGTAGTAAGACTGGCTTGAATTACTGTTGAGTTGAAGACGATGGCACGTTTGTTGCACTCCACAAATAAACAAGAAGAAAACATAAAAGTAGGGGTCAGTACAAAACACGGGTACTGAGTAGATATCATCGGCCAACTCAAAATAGAAATCAATATATACCAAGTAATATCATAAAATCAACTATGATACTCAACATGTAGCAACAACAAATACTATATCATTAACAATTACCGTCAAACTCACACATGAGGACTCAAGCCTCGATACCATACTCATTTGGGAATCATGTTCATTAGATTGAGTATATTAACATCTTTCAAGATTCATTATGTTTATTTCTCTTGTGTCGGCACGTGACACTTCGCTCCCTCATATTCATTAATCCTCTTGTGTCGGTACGTGACACTCCGATCCTCTAAATCTACCTATCGGTTCGTGACACCCGATCCCCTAAATCTACGTGTTGGATCGGGTGCCATGTTCCGGTACCAGGATAGAATATGGATCGGGTGCCACGTTCCGGTACCAGGATAGTATATGAGGATCGGAGTGTCACGTTCCGACACCAGGATAGAATATGGATCGGGTGCCACGTTCCGGTACCAGGATAGTATATGAAGATCGGAGTGTCACGTTCCGACACCAGGATAGTATATGGATCGGGCGCCACGTTCCGGTACCAGGATAGAATATGGATCGGGTGTCACGTTCCGACACCAGGATAGAATGAGGATCGGAGTGTCACGTTCTGACACCAGGATAGTATATCGAGGAGCGGAGTGTCACGTACCGACACGAGGGGAATAAACATAATGAATCTTGAAAGATGTTAATATATTCAATCTAATGAACCGAATTCCCAAATGAGTATGATGAGGAGGGGTGAGTCCTCATTGATGTGCTTGGTGTTGTAACCAAGGGTTATGGTAACTGAATGCTGCATGCTAAGGATATTAGTTGATTTCATGATATTGCTTAATATATATTGTTTTCTATTTTGAGTTGGCCGATGATATCTACTCAGTACCCGTGTTTGTACTGACCCCCTACTTTTATGTTTTCTTCTTTGTTATTTGTGGAGTGCAGCAAGCGTGCCGTCGTCTTCAACTCAACAGTAATTCTAGCCAGTCTTCGTCACACTGGATCTTCAGGGTGAGCTAATGCTTCTAGCTTGGACTGGATCTTCTTCCTCATGTCTTGATGCCTTGAAGTTCCGGCATGGACTAGCTTTTATTTGTTTTAGCATCTTAGAATACTCTTAGTTTAGTAATTTGATCATAGATGTTCTTGTGGTGATGACCTCCAGATTTTGGGGATAATAATAGTTATTGATTTTGTTAATGAGTTTAAGTCTTCCGCATTGCTTTCTGTTGATATTATATTGAAATGTTAAGGTTTAGATTGGTTGGTTCGCTCACATAAGAGGGTAAGTGTGGGTGCCAGTCGCGGCCCAGATTTGGGTCGTGAAAATAATAAATATAATTATAAGAATAAGAATAATAATAACAATGGTAATTATAATAATAATAACAATAACAATACTAATAATAATAATAATAATAACAACAATAACAATAAATATAATAATAAAAATAACAATAATAATAATAATGATGATAATAAATATAACAAATCATAATAATAATAATAATAATAATTAGAATAATTATAATAATAATAATAATAATAATAATAATAATAAT